>NC_057741.1:42634940-42663846 GCF_004010195.1 Chiloscyllium plagiosum
GGCATTGGATAGGCATATGGAGGATAGTGGGCTAGTGTAGGTTAGGTGGGCGCAACATCGAGGGCCGAAGGGCCTGTACTGCACTGTATTCTTCTAATGTTCTATTACTACCAGGGCATCCATTACTGAAAACAAGAAATAGGAAACAGTGTGGGGCATTGGATAGGCATATGGAGGATAGTGGGCTAGTGTAGGTTAGGTGGGCGCAACATCGAGGGCCGAAGGGCCTGTACTGCACTGTATTCTTCTAATGTTCTATTACTACCAGGGCATCCATTACTGAAAACAAGAAATAGGAAACAGTGTGGGTCATTGAGCCCTTCAAGGCCAAACCACCATTCACCATGGCTAATTCTCCCTCAGTATCCTTGTATCCTTTGATGTTTTTAAGATGTAGAAATGCATTCATCGGTCTTCAACGCACGAAGGCTGAGTTTTCACAGCACTCTTTAAAGTGGAAAAAAAATTCAACTCCCTCAGATAGGAAAATCTTCTTCTCCGGGATAAATGACCTAGCCTTATTCTGAGACGAACTCCCATGATTGTACGACCTGCCCTGGAAAGGGGCGATGGGAGTAGGGGGCGAATCCCGCTGCGGCTCCTTACCCGTCAGGCGAGTACTCCAGGTTGAAGGCGGCTCCGTGGGTCTTGGTGCTAAGAGTTACCGAGTCGGCAGGGTTCATGGAGCCATACAGACTGGTCATGATGCAGTGGGTCTCCCGCCCGGAGTCCACCAGCGGCCCGAGGCCGCGGCCCATCGAACGGCCACGGACCCAGGCGAACACACTGCTCTGACGGTGACGATAGCGGTAACTCTGCAAGCCTGGCTTCCCGGACAGAGTTGGCGGCGTCTTCCCGCTCATAGCAGTCCCGGAGCTCTGGCTACACAAATACACCAACCGTCACAACCGCCTTGTTTCTGGTGTCTCCTCACTCTCTTCCGGGCTCCTGCGCTGCACCCTGCACAAACGTTCCTCAGGGAGGAGCTCATCATAAACAAAGCGTGACCTTAACAGGAAAACTACAAGTTCATTGCTTGGGTAGTAACTGTAAATTTGAAATAGCTGTTCTAAATTGTTTTCAGATTAATAGCAAATAGGAGAAGAACTTTACAGATTAAAAAAAAATCAGTTTGAAATTTTAAAAATTACCAACATAGAGATATGTTGTGCCTGCGTTTTGTGGGAGCTGGTGAGAACCCCTTTGTGGGTCACAGACTAAACCTGTCACAAGTTTTAGTTGCTGGAGAAACTCTGACTCTGAGTTGAAGAACTTGAATATGAATTTAGAACACTGGGACACTTCAGGAATTAGAAGATTACATTGATACTGTGTTTCAGGAGTTTGTCACACAGACATACAGCACAGAAACAGAACCTTAGGTCAAACGAGCCTATGCTGACCAAATGTCCTAAACAAATAGTCCCAACCGCCACCATTTGGCCCATTTCCCTTTAAATCCTTCATATTCATATACCCATCCAGATGCCTTTTACATGTTGCAATTGTACCAGCATCCACCACTTCCTCTGGCAGCTCATTCCATACACTCACCACCTCACATAAATGTAAATTAAACTCCATCTGCCACTTCTCAGCACATTGGCACATCTGATCAAGATCCCATTGTACTCTGAGGTAACCTTCTTTGCTGTCTCCTTCACCTCCAATTTTGGTGTCATCCAGTTACTATCCAATGTTCCTATTTCAAATTTACAGTTACTACCCAAGCAATGAACTTGTAGTTTTCCTGTTAAGGTCACGCTTTGTTTATGATGAGCTCCTCCCTGAGGGAACGTTTGTGTAGGGGGCAGCGCAGGAGCCCGGAAGAGAGTGAGGAGACACCAGAAACATGCTCCTATGTTCACATCCAAATCATTTATATAAATGACAAGAAGTATCGATCCTTGTCACACATGGCTGATCACAGGCCTCCAGACTGAAAAGCAAACTTCCACCACCACTCTGTCTTCTACCTTGAGCCAATTCTGTATTCAAATAGCTAGTTCTCCCTCTATTCCATTTGCTCTAACCTTCCTAGCCAGTCTACCATGAGGATCTTTGTCAAATCTTTACTGAAGTTAGCAAGTTTGAGGAGATTTGTAGCTCAGATTGAGGTTCTGGATGCAAGCTCACTTGCTGAACTGGAAGGTTCATTTTCAGATGTTTCATCACCGTACTAGGTAACATCATCAGTAGGCCTCCAGTGAAGCACAGGTGGTATAGCCCACTTTTTATTTATGTGTTTAGGTTTCCTTGGGTTGATGTCATTTCCTCTTCTTTTTCTCATGGAGTGGTAAATAGGATCTAAGTCAATGTGTTTGTTGAAAGATTTCTGGTTGGAGTGCCATTCTTCTGGGAGTTCTCATGTGTGTCTCTGTTTGGCTTGTCCGAGGATGAATGTGTTGTCCCAGTCGAAATGGTGTCCTTCCTCATCTGTATGTAAAGATACTAGTGAGAGTGGGTCATGTCTTTTTATGGCTAATTGATGTTCATATATCCTGATGGCTAGTTTTCTCCGTTTGTCCAATGTAGTGTTTGTTACAGTTCTTGCAAGGTATTTTGTAAATGACATTAGTTTTGCTTGTTGTCTGTATAGGGTCTTTCAAGTTTATTAGCTGCTGTTTTAGTGTGTTGGTAGGTTTGTAGGCTACCATGATGCCAAGGAGTCTGAGTACCCTCCCCCACCCCTCATCTCTTTATCTGCAGTTCCCATTACACACACCCCCAGTCCTGAACAAGGGTTACACCCAAAACATTGACTTCTCCACCTCCTGATGCTGCCTGACTTGCTATGTTCTTCAGCCTCCTGCTTGTCTACCATGGTCAGAATAAATGGCAGAGCAGGCTTAAGGAGGTGAATTGCCTACTCCTGTTCCTAGTTCTTATCATGTATCATAAAATCTCATTTTATTTAATTTTTGCTGTCAATCTGGACAGGTAAAATCATCTCAATAATAAACATTTATCAACCAATTGAAGTTGTACTGGACTCAAAATGATTCCAGATACCAAACCTGCTGAGTTTCTCCAGCATTTTCAGTTTTGCTTTTGAGAGGTAAACAGTCTCCCCATCTGATTCTATGTACAGTAACATGATAGAAACTCTTTATCTCAAAAAGCACACAAATTGGAGAACATGACAAACAGCATTAATGAAGAACACAATGTCCACTCAGTATTGGGGATTTGTCTAATGTCATTTTACTCTAAATGACTCATCCTTTCTTTTAGCAGAAAGATTTCACAATTGAGAGCAATTCTGCTGTGTAACTGACCTTTGAAAAGAGAACAGACTAATTCGGCTCACCAGACTGAAGGCTTTGATCAGGTTTACAAAAACAACAGGTAATAGCTTCAAACTTTCTCTGCATTATGTTTGAAGATGTCTCAACTATATGTCATGCCCCTGGTTGTACAGTATATGACAAGGCCATTCAAAGTGTTGGAATCAATTATTAAAGAAGTAATAGCAACACATTTGGAAAATCATAATCTAATAAAGCAGAGTGAGCATGCCTTCATGACAGGAAAATCGTATCTGACATGAAATGATATATTGAATAAACCTAAATTGCTGTTAAGTCTTTCATCTTTTAGAATGGTGTAACAACATGGTGGTGAACCCTTCTGCTAATTAAACCAAACACTCAGAAAAGCTTGCCTCTCCTCATAATCTGTTAAAGTATGAGTGACAGAGAACTCCCAACTTCCACTATTTAAAGAAAAAATATCAATTTACTTTTTAATGCTAAAAGTGAATATTCAACGACAACTGCTTACAACTCAGAGCCTCCTTTACATTAAAGGTTTGTTACCTACCTCCCACTCTATAACAACATTGTTCCAATAAAAGAGCCTATTAAAATTACATCAACTTAATTTTCAAAACCAGACAGCGGCTGTCATCTCTGTCCTCCTTCCTCTGGCTGTAAATATCTCTGGGTCGTCTTTCGCTGTAAAGATGTTTCATATGAAAGAGGTACCTTTAACAGAGTATTTTGCAAGCAGTTACTCTGAACAATGGCAGCTGGTTGGCCTCTCTCTGGCTAACTCTCCAAAATGCCTGCTTATAAATGCCAATAAATTCAAATTCAATAAGGTTTTGGTATCTTGGGGTATAATTTAAACTGACAACTTAAATTCCAACAGTTGCGAAAACAGCCAAATGTTACATATTTTCAATTTTCCAATTCTCTGAGACTGCTAGCCAGTCACATGACGAGTGCTTGCAGGCTCTCAGTGCAAAACAATTTCACTCTCTCAAAGGTGTAGTACACACCTTCAACTTCATATTAATGAACTGTGAAACCTGCAATTCATTGTTATGTAAATCCCAGAACTTCTTTCAAGTCACATTCTCAAGATAACTTAAAGTTTTATTTTTAAAAAGTGACATCTCAGCCCAGACAATGCATCCAAAGTGTGAGTTTAGAGACTGTCTGTATCTCAATCTTGAGACACTGGTTTTATTTCCAAAGTAGGAAGTTATAAAATGTTACATGGATTGACTGCCTGAAGATTGTGTGCTTTTTGAGCAAAATACAATGTATCTGCAAATACAATTCTGCAAATGCAAATTCACCCCATAGACAGACATACTCTAACCTCACTCCTTTAATGCATTGCCCAAACTGAGATATCACCTTTTTGTTATGAAACCTCAAGTTATCTCAGGAATGTGACTTGAAAGAAGTTCTGGGATTACATTTTAATGAATCAAAACCTGCAATCTATTCTAAAAGATGAAAGACTTAACAGCAATCTAGGTTTGTTCAGTATATCAATTCAGTTGCATGACACTGTGGACTTTTGCTATAAATTCTGTCTTTTGATCCTGGTCCAAAGCTATCTGGTGAAGGAGCAATGCTCCAAACGCTGGTGTTTCCAAATAAAACCTGTTGGATTATAACCTGGTATTGTTTGATTTTTAATTTTGTCCACCCCAGTCCAACACTAGCACCTCCACACCATAATTTATTAAGAGTTTTCCAAGGAAGTCACACCCAAAATGGACAGTGGGAAAACTAGACGTGTTGTATTTGGACTTTCACATAGAATCCCAACAGTGCAAAAAGAGGCCATTCAGCCTATTGAGTCTGCGTCAAACAACATCCCACCCAGAACCCCATAATTCTGCATTTACCATGGCTAATCCACCTAGCCTACAAATCTCGACATGACGAACAATTTAACATCGTCAGTTCATCTATCCTGTACATCTTTGGATGGTGGGAAGAAACTGGAGAACTAGGAGAGAACCCACACAAAACATGCAGACTCCACACAGACAGTTGCCTGAGGTCAGAATCAAATCCAGGTCACAGGTACTGTGAGGTAGCAGTACTACTGTGTTGAAATGTACCACATAAGAGGTTAAGTCGTGAGACCGGAGTCCATGCTATTGGAGGTAGAACTTTGGCATGGATACAGAATTGGCTAATGGGCAAGTGCAAGTGTGAATAAGGAGTTCTTTTCAAGTTGGAAACCTCCAGCCACTAGTTTCCACAGGGATCAGTGCTGGAACTACAATGTTTGCAATATATATTAATGATGTGGAAAAAGGAAGTGAATGTATTGTAGCCAAATTTGCAATGACATAAAAATGGATGAAAAGGTGGGTTGTGAGAGGGATACAAACAGCTTACAGAGAGATTTTGATAGGTTAAGTAACTGGCAAAAAAGTTGGAAAATGGAATATAATGTGGGAAAATGTGAAATTGTTAATTTTAGAAAGGAGAACAAAAGAACAGATTCTATAAAATGGAGAAAAACTGCAGAAAGCTACAAAATAAAAAGACTTAAGAGATCTAGTGCACAAAACAATGCTAGCACACAGGTGCAGCAGGTAATCAGGAAGGCTAATGGAATGTTGGCCCTTATTTCAAGCAGATTGGAGCATAAAAGTAAGGAGGTCCTACTGCAGCTGTATGAAGTGCTGGTGAGACCACATCTGGAGTACTGAGCATCGTTCTTGGTCTTTCTCTCTTTAATTTCATTGGAGGCAGTTCCATGAAGGTTCACTGGGATTATCCCTGATCCAGCGCAATTTCTTATGAGCAAATGCTAGTTTCAGAAGTCTGCTCATTGGGGTTTAGAAGAATGAGAGGTGATCTTGTTGAGACATCAAACATATCGATTCTTAAAGGGTTTGACAGGGTAAATACTGAGATGATGTTTCTCCTCATGGAAGACTTTAGGACCAGAGTGCATTATAAAGGGACCGCAATTTAAGACTAAAATAAGGAGAAATTTCTTATGAAGGTTGTATGTCTTTGGAACTGTTTGCCACAGAGAGCTGCAGATAAAAAGAGTCCTTGAGAATCAGGATTATAGAGAAAGGGCAGGAAAATGGATATGAGAATGTCAATCATCTATGATCCCAGGGAATGGCACTGCAGGCTTGCTGGCCAAATGGCCTATTCTTGTTCTTATTTCTTATGGTCTCCTGGTCTTAAAATCAATTTCAACACAAATTCATTCTTTTTGTTTCATTCACCTGCCATGTCTAATTCTTGTGACTTGGAACTTATTTCTTGAAAGGATGTTGCAGATTCAATAGGAAAATTCAAAAAGAACAAAAACAGAAATTGCTGGAAAAGGTTCAACAGGTCTGGCAGCATCTGTGGAGAGAAATCAAAGTTAATGTTTCAGGTCCAGTGACCCTTCTTCAGAAATGCAAAAGGAAATTGGATAAATACTTGAAGATAATAAAATGCTGGGTTGAGAGGAAACAGTAGTGAGTGGAACTCATTGGTTGTATGTTTCAAAGAGGGGCTTCCTGTATTGCATCATTCTAAGCTCTGAAAAGACAAAGTATTTGAGATCGGCTCCACAAGACATATGCTTTTAACAGAGCTGAAAATGTACAAGCAGGATACCAAACTATCTTTCTAGTACAATCAGATCTTTTAGGCCAATAAGTCCCTGTTAGGGCTACCCATGTCTGAAGCAGCATAAAATGGCTAAAAGTGGTTCTGACAAAAAGTGGCTGAGGCAAGTTTTTATTTAGCAGAAACAGCAGCTTGCCTAGTTTTCATCTTAAACTGTATGGCTAAGTTTGCAGACGATACAAAGATAGGTAGAGGGACAGTAGCATTGAGGAGGCAGGGAGGCTGCAGAAGGATTTGGACAGGTTAGGAGAGTGAGTAAAAAAGTGGCTAATGGAGTACAACATGGAAAAGTGAGAGCGCATTCATTTTGGTATGAAGAATAGAGGCATGGACTAATTTCTAAATGGAGAGAAAATTCAGATGTCTGAGTGCAGAAACTTGGGTGTTCTTGTCTAGGATTTTCTCAAGGTGAAGTCAGGTTGAGTCAGTAGTTAGGAAGGCAAATGCTATGATGGCATTTATTTTGAGAGGACTTGAACATAAAAGAAGGGGTGTACGTCTGAGGTTCTAAAAGACTCTGGTAATAAATAAGCACTACCGTAGTTAGGCAGTAGTGTGGGGAAAAAAAAAGGAGTGTCAGACATTCTGTTCACTCTACAAAAAAAAAGGCTCTGGTCAGACCATATTTGGAGTATTGTGCAGAGTTTTGCACCCCATATCGCAGGAAAAATTACTGCCCTAAAGCATGTTCAGAGGAAGTTCTTGAGAATGGTCCCAGGAATGAAAAGGAACGTTTGAGGACTCAGGGTCTATATTCAGTGGTGTTTAGAAGGATGCTGGGGGATCTGATTGAAACTTAGAATACTGAATGGCTTGGACAGTGTAGTTGTTGGAAAGATGTTTCCAGTGGTAGGAGAGACTAGGACCCGAGGGCAATGCCTTCGAATAAAGGGAAGACCTTTTAGTACGGAGATAACGAGAAACTTCTTCATCCAGAGAAAGGTCTGCCATCCATTAGTTAACCCACCCGCCCGGTAATCGTAGCCTCAGGTTACATATTTTTAAAATGCATTCCAAGTATACAGGCATTAAAGAGATTTAACTGCATTTCTATGGATATTCAAAATACAGGTAGTTCTCCTATAACGCCGTAGAGTCATAGAGATGTACAGCATGGAAACAGACCCTTCGGTCCAACCCGTCCATGCCGACAAGATAGCCCAACCCAATCTAGTCCCACCTGCCAGCACCCAGCCCATATCCCACCAAACCCTTCCTATTCATATACCCATCCAAATGCCTCTTAAATGTTGCAATTGTACCAGCCTCCACCACTTCCTCTAGCAGCTCACTCCATGCATGTACCACCCTCTGCGTGAAAACGTTGCCCCTTAGGTCTCTTTTATATCTTTCCCCTCTCACCCTAAACCTATGCCCCCTAGTTCTGGACTCCCCGACCCCAGGGAAAAGACTTTGCCTATTTACCCTATCCATGACCATCATAATCTTGTAAACCTCTATAAGGTCACCCCTCAGCCTATTAAGCCTCTCCCTATAGCTCAAATCTTACAACGTTGGCAACATCCTTGCAAATCTCTTCTGAACCCTTTCAAGCTTCACAACATCTTTCCTATTGGAAGGGGACCAGAATTGTCCAGAGAAGCCTTGCTTAATAGAAATAATGTGGCCGATGGAAAAAGTGGGGTTGGGGCAGATAAGCAAAACATATCACTCACGATTACTCAAAAATCACCCAAAAGTCTAATACAAAGTATAGCACAGCCTGAATGAAGGTTGAAATCATATTTAATGAAACAAAAGTAAATTTAACACAGTACATTTAAAAACACGTAAGCAAGCTGCTCTCCACACAGTACCTCTCACAAAGCTGCTTTGTTAGCAGCTGACATTGGCGCATGCACAGAACAGCACGAAGACCAGCACCAACATCATGCATGCACAGTACGGCACCAACACTGGCGCATGTGCAGAATGGCGCACAGATTTCACTACATGCACAAAACAAATCATGCAAACCAATCCCCACTGGAATCATGCAATTGCCAACTGAACTAAACGTTCTCAAAAATACCATTTCTTTATTCTTCAGCGACATTATAGCCAAATCACGCTGCTGGATGCACATTATCCCAGAACGCCCTGTAAGTCAGATAGTAGCCCTCTTGCTATTGACAGGGGAGTACCAAATAACTGGAACAGGAGCTGAAGCCTGGAAACATGTTCAAATAAGAAGTATAGTGAAGGCCCCAAGATGCGATTATGGCATCTGGTCACCATCATGGGAAGACCAAGGACTGTTGATCAATGGATCATGCAGTCACATGATTAACCTGATTGGATAGGAATGCAATCAGTTAATAATGATTGGTTTGGAGCAGTCAAAAAGGGCTAAAAGAAAATGTATAACACTTTTATTTTCCCTTTTTTCAGTGACAAAGCTTTTGGATGTCCAGACATTTTCTTCCTACTGGTGTAAAATTGACAATGAAGTGTATCCAAATGTCGAGATTTATTTAGTCATTTCATCCAACTGAACCCAACATAGTTACCCCTGATATTGGCAAATACTCACAATCACACTTATGCAACCAGTTTGAACCTCCTTAACCTGATCTCAAAAGCTAGTTGCTATGAGAATCACAAATCCCTTAACTAGTTCCATAAATTCAATTAACTCAGTAAAGATGTCTTTGCGTTTTGATAAAAAGTGCCTTAAATTTAATCTTACATGAGTCCTCATCTGATCCCTTCAATGACTGGAATGAGCTTATGTCTATCTTCTCTTTTCTTTTCATAGTTTTAAGTGTTCGTTATTAGTGACAATTTAATTAAGGGACATAAGACAATGATTTTTAAATTTTTCAAATCTTGGCATATATTCCCATTGCCAGGCATTTAGTAAAGCTTTTCTGTTATTATTATTTAGATATTGTTCTAAGGAAGATCTATAATCAGATTAAGAGGTCTAAGTATTTGCTGATATTGAATCAAAGGAAATTTGCAATGTACAAGCCCAAAAACATGACAAGCCCTGCAGAGTGTCTTGTTCTATAAAAGAAAATAATTGAAGAACTTTTATTCGCTGTGTTTTCAAATAATTTGATAAATTGATAGGACACTCAAGCAAAAGTGACAATGATCCTTCATTTTCATGTGTACGCAAGGAGAGTTAAAAGGAATAGGCCATTCAGCCTGTTCCATTATTCAATATGATCATTGTTGATCAAACATTTCAATGCCTTTTACGCATCCAATCCATATAAATTTGATTATTAATGGCATAAGGGGTTATCAACTTCTACTTTAAATATACTTAAAAGTCAGTGCTTCCACAACTTTCAGAGGAAGACAATTCCAAAGATTCACCATCCTCTGAGTGAAAGTAATTTGCCTAATCTCAGTCCTAAATGGCATTGCCTTTTATTTTTCAATTAGAACTAGAGGGCATCAACTCCCCAATCAGGGGAAATGCCTGCATCCACCCTGTGTATCTAGGAAGCTGTAGTGACAGGTCTGTAAGCACTGGACTGGTAATCAAAAACCACATCCTAATATTCTAAGGACGTAGGTTTGAATGCCATAATAGCAGATGGTATAATATGTATGTTCTTTTAAGTTCAGAATTGAAAAGCTTATCTGGATAATTCAAGTATTTTAGGGAAGAAAATCTGCCACCTTCACCTGGTCTGGCCAACTTACTCCAGACCGAAAGCAATGCAACTGACTCTGAGGTAATTAGGGATGAGCAAGAAATTCTGGACAAACCAATGATGTCCACATCCCATGAACAAAAAGAATATCCCTCTATCACTTCCAGTACTTTTATAGGTTTTAATGAGATGACCTCTAACTTTTCAAAACTCCAGAGATTATAGGCCCACTTTGTATAATCACTCTTCATGGAACAATTCCATCATCTCAGGAACACGTTTAGTGAACCTTTGTTGCACTCCCTCAATGGCAATATCATCTTTCCAGATAAGGAAACCAAAACTGTACAGTACTCAAGATGCAGTCTAACCAAGCTCCTGTACAATTGGTAAGCAAGAATAGAATAGGAATTCAATCTAGCAAATGTAAGAATGGACTGTAAAGGTTTTGGCAAATAAAAATAGGAAACATTTCGCTAAGGCAAATGTGGGTCCATTAAAAAGGAGAGTCAGGACACTTTATAAGGGAAATAGAGAAGTGGCAGAGAAGTTAAATAATTATTTTGTATCTGTTTTTACAGCAAGATACAAGAAATCTCCCAGAATTAGACATCCAAGTGACAAGGGAGATTGAGGACTTGAAGGAAATTTGTATGAGTGGAGAAATTAATGGGCTCAAAGTTGATAAATCCACAGGACCTGAGTCTATATTTCCGAGCAATGAAGTAGACTGGTCAATAGATACACATGCAGGAGATATGTATGGTCACTGTCTTGTCCTTGATGGTTTCACCCACTCACAGATTACCTTAATCAAAAACTTTATAAAAATTACTGATTCTTAATTACTGGACTTTAGGCGTAAATATTTGAAGTACCAAATCAAATTAACAAACAATATCCCGGTTCTCTTTTTGCTTAAACTGCATCCAACTTCTAGATATTCTTTCTATTCCCTTTTATAGTTCCCAAAATAAGTTGTTCCAATCAAAGCTTTAACTTATCTATACTGGTCACATCTGCATTTTCCTTTCACTAACCTTATCAATTCCAAAATTGATATATTCACTTATAGCCTAACAAAATATTTCAAGTTCTCAAAACAAATTTCCTGTTTGTTTTGAGGTATCTGTTACTACTGTGGCGCCACAGCGGTTAGCACTGCTGCCTCACAGCGCCAGAGACCTGGGTTCAATTCCTGCCTCAGGCGACTGACCGTGTGGAGTTTGCACATTCTCCCAGTGTCTGCGTGGGTTTCCTCCGGGTGCTCTGGTTTCCTCCCACAGTCCAAAAATGTGCGGGTTAGGTGAATTGGCTATGCTAAATTGCCCATAGTGTTAGATGAAGGGGTAAATGTAGGGGAATGGGTCTGGGCGGGTTGGTGTGGACTTGTTGGGCCGAAGGGCCTGCTTCCACACTAAGTAATCTAATCTAGCCAATAAATTACTCAAAATATTGTTAAAATGAAATATTTGGTTTCTTGAAATGATAAATCTTGCACATTCTTTATATAACTTGCGCTTCCCAGGTTTCTAAAAGTAGCTAATTTCCATTTAGGTACTTAATATGTGCCTCTCGACCTGGCACCTCCCAGCAGAGTCTGCTTCAGACTGTTTGAATCGTTAGTATATCTGTCCAGCATAGACTTTCAGTCCAGAGACAGAGAGTGTGCACGACTATGTTCCTGTTGATCAACATTCTATTGGAGCACAACTCAACACAGTGGAAGGAGACTCAGTACACAGGTAAATGATCATTTATTTTAGCAGGTATGCAAGGAAAGCTAGTCTTACCATCATAGAGTATTAAACCAATTCTGCAAAGTTATAGACACCTTTCGTACAAAACATTATATTTCAATTCCCACTCTTTTGCCCAGATGTCTTACATTATCTATTGTTTTCCCCACAATTCACATGGGTAGAATACTGCTCCTACATTACCAACCCTTGATTGTCTGCAGGTTTCTGTCTGTTATCCAGTCTTTGTCAGTTGGTGGTTCTCATTTGCTTTTGCTATTACTGACAATAAATGACTGAAAATTTTACATGATTACATGATTAATTCATTCCATACTAGCTCAAACTAAATTGCTTAACAAGTTAATTTTAAATGGGAATTCACTTGGTGTGTAACCTGTAGACAGTCTTGATTTCATCTCGAAGATCCATCAAAAATCAAGTCCTACGAAACTAAATTTAATGAAATTTGCAATTACAAAAAATAACACATGGGTTAACAGTTCCAGTTATTAATTGGAGCTATGTACTTGCATCTTATTTTCCGGTCACTCCTCCTCTTAATTCCCATTTAAATGTTATAGTCACTGCCTTGATATCCAAAGTATTCTTTATTCAAGTGACCCTTTGCAAAATATTTTGATGTCCTCAATTGCTCTTCTATGGTTGATTTGCTTTTGCCATTAATAACTGGTTCATTAACAGCTGAAAGTTTCATGTTTTATTGACCTTTTCAAAATTATGAAGGAAGAATTTATTAGCTTATACCATGACACCAAGTTTATAAAAACAAAGTTAAACTTTCAAATCTTTCCTCATAACTGCAACTCATTCAGCATTTTAGTACATTTTTGTTGTACCAATTCCATGGCTATAATCCCCTATTATGCAAGTGCCTAGAACTCCAAATTCTCATTTTCAATACCAATCTATTGAACTACTAAAATTGTTGTTAAACCAAAACTGCCTTTCTCTTCATTTAACCAAGCAATGAGATTAAGACATTTGTACTAAACTTCAGTTAAATTCTTAGGTACATTTAAAATCAATTGATGTCTATCGCAATAGCCTGAAAATACCCAAAATGTGCCATTTTCAAACAGGAACACAACCATGTTCAACCCAATAGATGTATAAACAAACACTAAATAGATTATTTATTTTTAACAGAACTAGTATCATACAGTTTCATTTTACCTCCGACAGTATTCTGGGACTGGAAAAAAAAAGTGTCAGATATGCCCATATGACTGACATACCTGTAAATAATGGGGAGGCAATGACCTAGTCATATTATTGCCCGATAGTTAATCTAGAGACTCAGGTAATCTTGTGGGTATCGAGGTTCAAATCCCACCATGGCAGATGGTGGAATTTGAATTCAATAAAAGTCTGGAATTAGGAATCTAAGACGACCATGAATCCATTGTCAATTGTTGGAAAAAACCCATCTGGATCACTAATGTCCTTTAGAGAAGTAAACTGCGATCTTTACCTTGTCTGGCCTCCATGGGAATTCAGATCCACAGGAATGTGGTTGACTCTTAACTGCCGTCTGGATGATTAGGGATGGGCAACAAACGCTGGCCTAGCCAGCAACACCCTCACCCCATGAATGAACTTAAAAAATTAAATAGTACAAAATAATTGGGCTTGCAATTCTGGAATATTTGGATAGATGTTCATTACAATTCTCTTGTTACTTCCAGACTTTAATCGCTGTATAAGAACTCTACTCAACTTCATATAGAAATCATTAACTTGTCTCGGATTCTAGTTTCATTTTGTATTTTGTAAACTATTAGCTCTGGGTTCCAGAACTATTACTTCAAAATTAAATAAATGTAAGCTACTTTTAGAGTACACAGCAGGCTGAAACAGAACTGGACATCAGATTATCTTAACCTTCACTCTTATCCTTCTCCCTGGGCAATCTTCCCAGCATATAAAACTCTTCATTTGGATGCAAATCGATAAGGTGAGCTAGGCGATTGGACATTGCAAAAAATGCAGTTATCGCAGCAATGTCCCAAGCATCCTCATGATCAAATCCATGCATCTCTAGTTTTTTAAGATGATCTTCACTGATGTTTTCTGCATTGCTCACAGCGACAGCAAAATCCAACATGGCATGTTGCCGATCATCCAAGTCCGCCAGGTGTCTGTTCACAACCACCTTAAAAGAAAAAGGCAAAAGAGAGGTTACATGTCCAACAATTAAAACAGTCAATTTCAAAGCTTTGACTTTGTGAAAATTGATTATTTTATTAGTACTCACCTGGTCTGCTAGAATTGGATTTTTGGAATATATCCGATGTAGGGCACTATGTGCAATAACACAGTAGGGACAATGGTTATTAGCACTTGTGGCCACAATAATAAGCTCTCTATCTGCTTTGCTGAGATTACCTAGAGAAACGTTTCAGGCATCAGATGGGAACCGAAAGAGAAAAGTTAAAACATTGAAAGTTAGAAAGAAATTAGACGTTTCAATAGCTTGCTCCAAAACTATCTATTTGTTAGTTATAAATCACAAAATGCAAATAGAGAGCTTGATATGGCAGGCACTCAGATACATTGCATGACAATTAGAACTGGAAACTAAATATTCAAGCAAGTAAAGTCCACAGGACACAACGCTAGATTTGTTTGACAGCAAATAAAATGTAAGATAGGAGAGACTTTATGGGTAAAATTTAACATTTTAAAAATGATAAGTCTTTATGGGAATTTTATATAGACATCCTGATTGCAGCTCTGAAGGAATTGCTGGTATAAATGTAGCAAAGGGAGGGTGGGTTTAATGAAGACTTTGTAATGTTAGTATAAATTTGTATATGCAAATTAGCATCAGGAAGGAACCGACTTCCTGAGTGTGTTCAGGATAATTTGCTGCAACAATAAATTGTAAAACTATCCAAAGGAAAGCAGTTGATAGAAACAGGGGGAGCGGCAACATGTAAACCACTTGCTGAAAGGAAGCAGACAGATACAGCAGGCAGTGCAGAATGCAAACAATTTTTAAAAAAATTTAGAATCCCTACAGTGTGCAAACAGGCCATTCAGACCAACGAATCCACACCAATCCTCTGAATGACATCCCACCCAGACCCACCCTATAACCCTGCATTTCCCATTGCTAACATATCTAACTTAAACATCCCTGGACACTAAGGGGTAATTTAGCATGGCCAATTCACCTAACTTGCACATGGTGAAAACATTCAAGTACAGTTGTACAAGACCTTGGTGAGAGCACATCTGGAGTCTTGAGAGAAGTTTTCTCTCCATATTGGAAGAAGGATATTCTGGCCATGGGGGGATTGTACCATAGGTTTATCAGACTGATTCCTGGGATGGCAGAACTGACGTATGAATGGAGGCTGGATTGGTTAGAACCATATTTTGTTGGAAGGATCCAACAAAAACATATAAAATTCTGATAGGACTAGACAAAGTAAATGCAGGAAAAATGTTCCAGATGACCAGGAAGGCCAGAAAAAAGGGTCTCAGTCTAAGAATATGGGATACTGAGATGGTAGAAAATTTTGTCATCCAGAGGGTGGTGAGGCTGTAAGGATTTGTTACTGCAAAGTGGCTACGGCCAAAATATTGAATGTTTTCAAGAAATAATTATTGTTATTGTAGATAGCATAGAAAATAGGAGTAAGCCATTCAATCCGAGAGTCTTCTCCACTATTTGATATAACCAAGGCTGATCATCCAACTCAATAGCCTGTTCTTGCTTTCACCTCCTACCATTTCCTTTGATCCCATTAGCCACAACTGTTGCATCTAGTTAATAAAATTGAATTGCCGATAGCCATAGACTAGTGTAAGATCTTCCAAACAAGGCTTCAGTTCAGTTAGAAATCAATCTGGATCCAATGTTTTTAAATAGAGATCACTCTAGCTTTTCACCGTTTACAAGACTATCAAAATACTGTGTCTGAAAACTTTCAATTCTCAAGTACTTCAACCAAGAGGAAGAGTCTCAATATTCTTAGAACTATACTCCTCCTTCTTCGCCCCTTTGGTTTGTTAAACAAAAAACAGTCAAGAGACAATTGTGAGGCATCCATTCTCACTAAGGCTCCCACAGTCTCTTTCAAAGCCATGCATTCCAGCAATTCGGGGCAATAAATCCCATCTATCATTTCCCTAGAAGTTTTGCTTGGCTATTTTACCAAAGTAATTTAATTTTCTACAATCAGCAGGCAGATCACAGCCCACGATGAATTGTAGACCTCATTTCCAAGAAATCACAGACTCTCTTCAAACCTTAGGTGAAAATCTTTTTAACCCAGAAAGAGTCCAAACAGTTCAAAATCTTCCACTTCCTTCCTTTAGTCATATAGAACTTGGGTATTGCTAAAATAAAAACACTTGGTTAAAGCTTTTCATCTTGCCCATCAGGATATTTCACAAGGATATCAATTCAAAGAGAAAAATCAATCAAGTTTCATGAGATGACTACAATTGCAGTATTAATGTTTATTTTCACCTTCAAAATTGATACTCTTGCAAATCTCCTGATGAAAATCTTTAAAATGACTTTTTTGTTTGAGCAATACTCAAATAGATAGGCATCCCCAACACAATTAACCCACATTACTTTTGTCCCAGATCATCATTTCTAAAACTTTCTAAGATGTTTCCATTGGTAGGAGAGACTAGGACCTGAGGGTAGAGCCTTAGAGTAAAGAGAAGACCTTTTAGAACAGTGATAAAGGAGAAACGTCTTCAGCCAGAGTGGTGAATCTATGGAATTCACTGTCACAGAAGGCTGGAGGGGCCAGGTCATTGAGTATACTTAAGACGGAGATAGACAGGTTCTTGATTTTAAAGGAGATCAAGGGTTACAGGGACAATGCAGAAGAATGGGGTTGAGAAACTTATCAGTCATTGATCAGAGCAGACTTGATGGGCTGAATGGCTTAATTTCTGCTCCTATGTCTATTGTCTTTCCCAGTGAAATTCGATCTCTAATTGTTGGGTTTATTGATATACCCTTTTTCGAACAAAGGGTAACATTTGCAATCCTCCAGTCCTCAAGCATTACCAGAGCCCACAGAAGATTGAATGTTATGGCCACTGCTTTCCAATTTCAACTCACTTTCCTCAGAATCCGTGAATAAGGCATCAGATGAGATGCCTCATCAGCTTGAAGTGCAAACAGCCCCCCGACATTTCCTGAAACATTCTCACTGTTGTCTAACCATATTTTGCTCAAGCAATTTATAATAGATTTATTAGGCACAAATGGGTTAAAATACATTTAGCACAAATTAAAGTTGCACTTCCTGGAATTTAGGTTAAGGGGCCACTTGATGAAAGATTTCACGATATGAAGAGGAACAAGCAGACTGACAGATTATTCCACTGTTTGGAGGCACTAAGGCTCAGGGGCACAGTCTAAAACTAGAGCCAGACGTTTCAGGACTGAAATTAAGAAGCACTTCCTTCACAAGAAAAAGGTCTCTTCTGCAAATGGCAACTGATGTTAGATCGGCTAGATCAATTATTCATTTTAAATCAGAGATGGATAGATCTTTGTTAACAAAACACACTACATAACATGATGTTTAGCGAGGGATATGTGGTTATACCACAGATTAGCAGTTATCTTATTGAATGGTGGCAGAACAAGCTTGATGAACTAAATAACCTCCTCCAATAAACAAATAGAATAGGGGAGGAACTCAATTCTTTTAGACAGCACCTTCAGCACTCATTTACCTGATAACATGATTATATGCTTAAAATCACATACAGTAAACCTCTATCGAAATTCTTCACTAACTCAAAAGTATCCATCCCATTGTCTTGCTTTAGCATTTTTTACCCGAAATACCTAATCATTCCTTCCTTCAAAAATGGAACGGTTTCTCAGATTTTAGAAGAGTTCAGCTGCTCTCCTGATAGAAGGAAAACTAGCAGCCCACCATTTAACAGAATTATTGAATTACATTTTGTAACTCACCAGAATAGGATTTCAGCTCACTATTTCTTGCTTGGTATTCTCCTATTATATATCCCCCCCACTTCCACAATCCCATATTTAGTCACCCACCCCATTACCCAGTGACTTGATAAACATCTTAATTTTCAGCTGCTAATCCCAGATTTAAAATACAAAGATTGGGAAGTGAAAAAAACTTACAAATATTTGTCACTGCAAAAGCAGTTAAATACATAAAACTAAGTACCCACCAAAACAAAAATACATGTTCTGTGAATTTTAGATCTACATCTCAATTTAGAGACAAAGTATTAGATAAATTCATTTTTTTTTTACCTGTTTCTTTGTTCATTAGGGCATTGTAGTATGCAAAGAACACCCTGAATTCCACAGGCCGATAGGAAAGCACCTTGAATATGTTTGGCAAAAAACCACTCTGCGAAACAGAAAGATCACTGAAATTATACTGCATAGTTCTGCAGATCACGCACACCTCAAATTGGACAAAAATGGCATTCAAAAAAATTTCAAAACATAAATTCACTGTAGCAGATGAAAAGTAGAAGGATGAAAACAACAATGTTTCTCCCTTTCTCCCACGAGTTTTAAACTTGAGAAACTACCAAAACAATGGCTGAGAAAATGGAGAGGAAATGAAAGTAGCTACCAGAATTCTGAAGAAACATTTGTGGTAGATGAAACTCTGGAGACATGATGTACTTGAACTCTAGAAAGTTGACGACATGTTACCACACAAAGAATTAAGAGAAGATTAGAAAGCACAGAAGCTTGGTTACAAATGAATTAAAAGGCAATAAGAGAGAGTACAAGTTGGGGAAAGTTTCTTGAGGAGTGTGGCAACGACCCTCTAGATTCAGTGTCGGGGCCATTTCATTTCACTCTGAACATCATGATTTGGATATGGAGTATGTTGAAACTTGTAGATTATGCCACAATAAGAGATGCAGAAAATCTCTCAAAAAAAAAGGGAGAAAAGCCGCAAAGGGCTATGGTCAGGGTACATGAGGTTATGCATGTTGTGATATAATAGAAATTACATAGTGGATTACAAGTTCAAGACTGGGGAAAAGAAGAAGAATTTAAGATGCAGGATATGAAGGATACTTGTTTCAAAAAAAAAAGTTAATGAAATTCTAGATTGTATCACAAGATATGAAAATACAAGTTAGGTGGCAACCATGGACCAATATAGTATCTTGCCAAGGGACCACTGTATGCAATATTGAGCTCTATTCTATGGAAAGCGTACTGACACTTAAACAGTATAAGAGGGATTCAGGGGTTAAGCCCTGATGAGCGATTATAAAAGTTGGTCTGTTTAGGGGTGATCTGATCAAAGTCTTCAAGATGATACCAGGAAAGGACAGGGTAGATAAAAGATAAACTAGTTCCTCTGGTTGAAGATTCTAGAGCTCGGTTGCATAGTCTTACATTTAGAAGATTAAGAACAGAATGCAGATGAAATCACTTCAGAGAAAAACAGACTGTGGAATTTATTTCATTTCAAGGGTTAGTGGCTGACAAACAGTCAATATTCAAGATTAGATTCCAAAGGATAAGGATAACAAAAGGGATTTGGGAACAGGGCTGTGACTAAGATAAAAATCACAATACCAGGTTATAGTCCAACTAGCTCCGAAAGCTAGTGTGCTTCCAATTAAACCTGTTGGACCATAACCTGGTGTTGTGTGATTTTTAACTTGGTACACCCCAGTCCAACACCAGCATCTCCAAATCGTGATTAAGATAATTTGCTCCCCTTGAGGGTAAAGAGAGACAAGCAATTGGACCAAATGGTCTATACTAATATTCTAACTTATATTAAGGGTGATGCAGAGCAGAACACCCAGTCAGTCTGTGCAGTTTCATTAACAAAACTGATAACAACTGGGGGTGGCAGGTGGCTCAGTGGCTAGCACTATTGCCTCTCAGTGCCAGTGGCTTGGATTCGATTCCAGCCTCAGGAGACTGTGCGAATTCTACACACATTCTCCCCGTGTCTGCATGGGTTTCCTCCGGGTGCTCCAATTTCCTCCCCGGGTGCAGCTTAGTTGAACTGGCCATCCTAAATTGCCCACAGTGTTCAGGGATGTGTAGTTTAGGTGCATTGTTCAGGGGTAAATATTGGAAAATAGGGTAGGGGAATGGGTCAGGACGGGTTACTCTTCGGAGGGTCAGTGTGGACTTGTTGGGCTGAGGGCCTGTTTCCAAACTGTAAGGATTCTAAGATGTCCTTGTGTATCAGCATTTGAGAACAAAACTTTTAATTAGGACATGATCAAAATGTCACCTTCATGCCAGTTGATAAAATGGATTTTTTAACCACAGTTGGAGGCTAGATAACTAACTTAAATGTAATCAAAAATTCATATATTTTACACGACATCAATACTCAGCATTCCAACAGTCTACCTTAGTTTCAACCTCCTCCATCAGTTCGACAATGTCATACGGCAGATCCTTCTTATATGGGACAGGATATCGCCCAATTAGTTGCTGAGGTTTCTCAGACTTCGTGCTGTATTCCAACTTGCAAGTAGGTCTTATTCTTATCCATCTTGACGTTAACACAAAGGAAGACTAGAAAGTGAGCAGAAATAAAACTGAACAAAAAACTTCAATTTGTTAAACTTCACAACTGAAAGTGATGACTCAAATTACATGAATTTATCATAACAGAAGAAAGTTGCAGAAAAAACTCCTCTCTGAGGAAGATCTCTCTAGTTTGACCACTTTCCTTAGAAAAGTACGTATGGTTTCATTAAGATCAATGCAGAAATTCTCCCACGCATGGAACATTTCCCCTACTAGGGAGCCACCTTTTATTGAAGGCTGATATTGATGCAGAGATCCAACACAGCATGTGAGCACTGCCTTTGGACATCCATAATGACACCCAAGATCTTTTGTACAAGGCAGTCATCCTTCCGACTCCTCTATGTGGCTCCAAACCTTGGACAATGTATAAGTGCCACTTCAAGACCCTGGCAAGTACAAATCAACACTATTTGAGATGGATTCTCCACATGAGCTGGGAGGACAAGTGTCCTAACATCAGCATTCACGAAGGAGCCAACAGCACCAGCATCAAGGTCACAATTGTCAGAAAATAAGTTTACTAGCCCCGCCACATGCTTAAGCTACCCAGGTTTCAATTCCCAAAGCAAATCATCTTCACCCAGCTGAAGGAACACACTTAGAATGAGAGGATCATCAAGGAAACAATTCAAAGACCTCCTGCAGGCTTCCCTCAAGAAATGCAACATATTCATAAACGCGTGGGAGACTCTTGCTCAGAAGAAACTGACTTGGAGAAAGTTCCTGTCCAAAGGGACACAATTTTTGAGAACAACTGTTGACAAGAGGCAGTGCAAAAAAGGAACAGGAAAAAGGAATACCAGCAATTGAGGCCAAGGACAAATTTCATCTTCCAGAAAAAAACAGATCAGAGACATGGCTCTCAAATTGACCTCATGAGACACACAAGAGCCAACATAATCCACAAATTTCCTTGGTGGACAATCATATTGCAAAGCAAGTGATTGTCAATGATGACAGCTTCACAAATGTTCTTCAATAGGTATGCTTTTCAGTTCAATCTGTTAGATTTACTGTGGCCAAATGTAAACAGAGGTATAGCAAACTGCTCAGCAAGGTACAGTTCAGATTCCATCAGGACCATTCATCTCCTGACTTCATGACAGACTCTGTTCAAGCATGAACAAAAGTGCTGAATACGAGATGAGGTGAGAGCAACATCAAGGCCATATTTGACAGAGCATGGGATGAAGGAGCCCTAGCAAAACTGGAATGAATGGATATCGGAGGTCAACTTTCCACCAGTTGGAGTCAAATACGGTACACAGGAAGATGGTTTTAGCTGCTGGATGTCAGTCATCTCAGCAGGAGTTCCTCGGGATAGTATCCTAAGCCCAACCTTCTTCAGCTGCTTCAAAGATCTTCCCTCCATCCTGAGGATGAAATGGAGATGTTCACCACTGATTGCACAATGTTTAGCACCATTCACGACTCCTCAGATCCTAAAGCAGTCCACATTCAAATGCAACAACATATAGACAATATTCAAGCTTGGGCTGACAAGCGGTAAATAACATTCAGAGTCACAGAATTAAACAACACGGAAACAGATCATTTGGTCAAGTCATCCGCGACACCCAGACATCTGAAACTGATCTGGTCCCATTTGTCAGTATTTGGCCCATATCCTCTGTATTCTTCCTATTCGTAAGATCTAACACATAGGAACAGAAATTAGGCTAGTTTGCTCTGCAATTCAATCGTGGCTGATAAGTTTCTCAATCCCATTCTCCCTCTTTCTTCCCGTAACCCTTGATACTGAAGAATCTATGTCAGTGTTAAATATACTCAATGACCTGGCCTCCACAGCCTTCTGTTGCAATGAATTTCATAGATTCACCACACTCTGGCTGAAGAAGTTATCTCAATTCCAAAGGGTCTTCCCTTTACTCTAAGGTTGTGCCCTTGTGTCTTATTTCCATCCAGATGCCTTTTAAATGTTGTTATAAATTGTATTAACCTCCACCACCACCTCTCGCAGCTTGTTCCATACACGCACCACTCTCTGCATGAAAAAGTTGCACCTCAGGTCCCTTATAAATCTTTTCCCCCTCTCACCTTAAACTGCCCTCTAATTTAAATCTCCTCTATCCTGGTAAGATGATCTTGGCTATTAACACTATCCATGCCCTTCATGATTTTTTTAAACCACTATAAAGATGGCCCATCAGACTCTGATGCTCCAGGGGAAAAAAAACAGCCTGTTCAATCTCTTCCTATAGCTTAGATCCTCCAAACCAGACAACATAATTGTAAATCTTTTCTGATCCCTTTCAAGTTTGACAACATTCCCATAGCAGGCACAACATAAATGCCAGGCGATTACCATCACCAGTGAGACACAATCTAATCAGTCCTTGACATTCAATGGTATTACGATCACTAAATTCCCCACTATCGACATTTTATTTGAGTCGTGCAAGGCTTACAACTGACCAGAAACCCAACTGGACTCACTATATAAATACAGTGACCACAAGAGGAGGTCACAGGCTAGGGATACTTCAGTGAGTAACTCACCTCCTGACTCCCCAAGGGCACAAGTCAGGAATGTGATGGAATGCTCCCCACTTGCCTGGATAGGTGCAACCAAATCCTGCACCACCAGCACTCAGTTGCAGCAGTGTGCACTTGCCACAAGGTACACTGCAGAAATTCACCAAAGATCACATTCTCCCAGTATCGGCGTGGGTTTCCTCCGGGTTCTCAGGTTTCCTCCCGCAATCCAAAGATGTGTAGTCAGGTGAATTGGCTATGCTAAATTGCCAACAGTGTTAGGTGCATTAGTCGGGGTAAATATAGGGTAGGGGAATGGGTCTGGGTGAGTTACTCTTCAAACAATCAGTGTGGGTTTGTTGGACCGAAGGGCCTGTTTCCATGTAGGAAAATCTAATTTAATCATTAGGCAGCACCTTCCAAACCCACAACCACTTCCAGCTAGAAGAACAAGTGCAGCAGATACATGGGAAGGCGACCCACTGCCAGTTCCCCTCCAAGCCACACACCATGCTTATTTGGAAATAAATCGTCATTCTCTCCTTGTTGCTAGATCAAAAAACATTGTGGCCAATATATAGCACATGAAATACAGCGAGGTAAAAACAATGACTGCAGATGCTGGAAACCAGATTCTAGATTAGTGGTGCTGGAAGAGCACAGCAGTTCAGGCAGCATCCAAGGGGCAGCAAAATCGACGTTTCAGGCAAAAGCTATACTGCGGTTCAAAATAGATTTCACCACGGTCTTCTCAAGGGCAACGAGAAACAGGTAATAAATGCTGGGCAACCAGCGAAACCCACACCGCACAAGTGGTTCAAAAAAACTGGCAAACACGAGTAGAAACCTTTCAATTACAGCATCTCACTATAGATGCATGAAGTCAGCAACAAAACCGTTCTGAAGGAGGGTCACCACACCCAAAATGTTAACTCTGCTTTCTCTCCATTGCTGCTGCTAGCCCTGCAACTTCTGTCAACACTTCAACCAGAATGGGCCTAGGGCTGGATCCAAACTCACCGACAAACGGTACCCCTTTACCACAAAACGCATCCAGCTCATGGCACCACCGTCTAAAGTGCTTTCTCAGGAATCTTCAAATCTAACCGGAAGTGTAAAACTACTTCCAGGTGCAAAGCACTGTCACTTTACTGTTCACACAATTCCACACAGGTCACGCCCACTACCCTGTCAATCACCCAAAAGAGACCCCCACCCGTGCTCTGTCAATCATCCCGCAGAGACCCCACCCGTGCCCTGTCAATCATCTCGCAGAGACTCTGCCCACTCATTGTGCCGTCAATCACTCCTCAAAATTTACTCCAGAGGATGAAATTCTTCACCCCAGAGGGCTATGGAAGTTCAAGTGGACTCTGTTGGATATAACCTGGTGTTGTGTGATTTTTTAACTTTGTCTACCCTCGTTCAACACCGGCACCTCCAAATCAGAAGTTCAATTAATAAGCATGTTGAAGACATAAATTAATTGATTCTAATGCTATCAAGTGATATAGATTCCTCCATTTCAGTTGCATCTGCTCTGACAAGGAGACATCCCACTCCCAATTATCCCATGTCCAGCTATTTTAAACAATGCGCTTTTCCCTCTCTGTCATCCAGACAGCCCTCTACTTCACCTCCTCCGCCACTCTACCGTTCTAAACCTCCCCCCACAAACATAATAAAGACACGGTCCCTCTTGTCCTCACTTTCCAGCCCACTAGTTTCTGCATCCAATGTATCATCCTCAAATGCTTCTGCCAACTTCAACTAAACCCCACCACCAAGAACATCTTCCCCTTCCCACCCCTCTCTGCCATTCCCTTTGTGACTCCTTGGTTTGTGCCACTCTCCCCACCAAAGCACCCTGTCCCCCCCCCCACCCCCCAGTACCTTCCCCTGTAACTGTAAAAAATAAAAAGCTGGTAGCAGATGGCCTCCCTCATCTCCCAAATATCTCCGCTAGGGGCCCCTCAATTTCTCCCCAAGCTTCCCACAATGTACTGAGAAGGTGCTCCAGTTTCTTCCCACAGTCCAAAGATGTGCAGGTCAGGTGAATTGGCCATGTTAAATTGCCCATAGTGTTAGGTGCATTAGTCAGAGGAAAATGGGCTAGGTGGGTTACTGTTCGGAGGGTCGGTGTGGACTTGTTGGGCTGAAGGCTTGTTTCCACACTGTAGGGAATCTAATCTAATACTTGATCAGGTCCCAGGAATTTACGCATTTAAAACCTCCAGCAGCTCTTCTTTCAAGACATCTGGAAACCAAACCTCCACTCCCGGCACCTTCCTCTGCAACCGCAAGAAATGCAAAACTTGCGCCCACACCTCCCCCCTTACCTCCCTCCAAGGCCCCATGGGACACTTCCATATCCGCCACAAATTCACCTGCACCTCCACACACATCATCTATTGCATCCGCTGCACCCGATGTGGCCTCCTCTATATTGGGGAGACAGGCCGCCTACTTGCGGAACGTTTCAGAGAACACCTCTGGGACACCCGGACCAACCAACCCAACCACCCCGTAGCCCAACACTTTAACTCCCCCTCCCACTCCACCAAGGACATGCAGGTCCTTGGACTCCTCCATTGCCAGACCATGGCAACACGACGGTTGGAGGAAGAGCGCCTCATCTTCTGCCTACGAATCCTCCAACCACAAGGGATGAACTCAGACTTCTCCAGTTCCTCATTTCCCCTCCCCCCACCTTGTCTCAGTCAAATCCCTCGAACTCAGCACCGCCTTCCTAACCTGCAATCATCTTCCTGACCTCTCCGCCCCCACCCCATTTCGGCCTATCACCCTCACCTTGACCTCCCTCCACCTATCGCATTTCCAAAGCCCCTTCCCCAAGTCCCTCCTCCCTACCTTTTATCTTCGCCTGCTGGACACACTTTCCTCATTCCTGAAGAAGGGCTTATGCCCGAAACGTCGATTCTCCTGTTCCTTGGATGCTGCCTGACCTGCTGCGCTTTTCCAGCAACACATTTTCAGCTCTGATCTCCAGCATCTGCAGCCCTCACTTTCTCTCAAATTACTTCTTTGAGTTCCCTAGTTTCCACATCTTTCTCCACAGTAAATATTAATGAGAAATATCCATTTAAGATCTCACCCATCTCCATTAGTCCCACATGTAGAAGGTTTGTTGCTCTTTAAAGGGCCCTATTCACTCCCTAATTACTCTATTCCCTGTAATAAACTTGTAGAATCTCTTTGAATCTTATCGACCTAAGTTGTCTCACATCCCCTTTTACGCTCCTGATTTCCCTCTTAAGCATACTCCGACATCTCTCAGCACTTCTCAGGGGATTCACTTGATCTCAACTGCCTATACCTGATATGTCTCCTTTTTATTGACTAGAGCCTCAAGATCTCGCGTCATCCAGTGTTCTCTATTTCTGCCAGTCTTGCGCTTCACACTAATAAGAACATGCTGGCCTTGAACTTGTTAACTTGCTTTTGAAAGCCTCCAAAATGTCCCTTGATTTGCAAACCACCTACCCCAACAAACCTTTGAAATTTCCTATCGAAATTTGACTTTGTTCCAATTTAGAACTTTAACTTGTGGACCAATTATATGGGGTTACAAATACAAAAACAGAAAGTGTACGAGAGAATCAGTAGGTCAGGCAGCAGTCCTACCTTTTTGAGTCCAGTTACCTTTCTTCAGAACCAAGTCTGTAATGAAGTCAGGAGTTGAGTTGCCCTGGCAGAACTCAAGATGGGCAGCATTAAGCAGATCATTCCTGAACAGGTGCTGACCAATAGCGCTGTTGTTGACAACTTGCACCGCTTTCCTGATGATTGAGAATAGGCTGGTGAAGTGGTAATTGGCCAGATTAGATATTTCCTGCATTTTGTATATATGACATACCCAGGCAATTTTCAACATTGTTAGGTAGATGCCAGTTTTGTAACAGTACTGAAACTGCTTGACTAAGGAAGTGTTAAGTTCTGGATCACCAGTCTTCACTACTATTGTCATAATATTGCCAGGCCTCATAGCTTTTGCTTATTTAACAACACAGTGCAATTTAAGCTCAAGGGAAATGAGAGAATCAGATAAATTGAGGTCATTTTTAACCTCATTCACCTGGAATAGTTTTGGGTCTGGCCAACCCAGTAATATATTCCATTGATTTCAACTAGGTTGGACATGAAACAGACCCAAACCAGTTTAGCATTAGATTCAATAGCGAGAGGTCATGCTTTCAAGGTGAGAGTTTAAGTTTAAGGGGGATACATGCAGCAAGTACTTCATACAGACAGTGGTGGCTGTTTGGAACGTGTTGCCAGCAGAGGTGGTAGAGGCAGGCATGGTAGATTCATTTAAGATGAGTCTGGACAGATGCATGAGTAGGTGGAGAGCAGAGGGATACAGATGTTTCGGAATTGACCGACAAGTTTAGACGTACATTTGGATCGGCTCAGGCTTGAAGGGCCAAAGGGCCTGTTCCTGGGCTGTAAATTTTCTTTGTTCTTTGTTAAATAAACAGCAAGAAAATATACTGAAAACAATAAATGCTAGAGATCACAGCAGCGCAAATAGCATCTATGGAAAGAGCAAGCTAACATTTTAAGTCTGACCTGCTGTGACCTCCAGCATTTGTTCTTTTCAGTACAGATTCCAGCATCTGCAGTAATTTGTTTCTGCAAACAAACGTACATTGGTGATGTGAGTGAGCAGAAATTTTATAGGTGGTGTATAATGTGGGAATATGTCAAATATGTGTATTTGCAAGAATAAAACAGCTGTATGTTATTTAACTGGAGAAAATGCAAACCTCATGTACAGCTCTGTACATCTGGTACGTAAATCGCAAAATGCAGCAGAAAGTGATCAGGAAGGCAAACAATATGTTAGAAATTACAAAGGGAATGGAATATAAAAGTGTAGCAATGTGTGGAATTTTCTGAACAAAGGTTAGTGGAAGGCGGGGAAGTGAATACTATATGTAATTTCTAACATATAGTTTGCCTTCAAAAGTGTTTTAGATGGATATCTGAAATCAAATTCTGAGCAGGGTTAAGGACTAACTAAACTTATGCTTAAGTGCTCTGTAACATGGTGACAGAGGCAGCTTACCATGAAGTCTGGTTCACTGAATGGTAAAAGAATAAGAAAACGCAATTGGATCAAAAAAACATAATTCACTTCCTAATATTAACAAAATATCTCTTTGGATTGAAGCAGAAATAATAAATCTATAAACCATCCCGAAAAAGACAATTTAACAATTCAGTCCTGAGACAGCACAGGGTAAACCCTATGACCTATGAACCTGGAAGAAAATTCCTGTAATTCTAGGACAGACTGCCTGGTGTTTATCAAAAACAGTAAATTGTGGTTGAACTCCGCAGATTCGACAGGATCTGAGGGAAAACAGCGGAGTTAGTATTTCCCGAGCGAGCAGTTTCCGTCGGAGCGGAGCAGACGAGACCATGGCCGGGGCCGAGATGGACTACACGGTGCATGAGGCCTGGAACGAGGCGACCAATGTTTATCTGATCGCCATTTTGGTCAGTTTCGGGCTCCTGGTCTACGCTCGCAAGTGAGTTACCATCAAAGGTTCGCACTGTCCA
>NC_057741.1:42664346-42677602 GCF_004010195.1 Chiloscyllium plagiosum
GGCTGACCGCGGAAAGTTAATCCAAGGTTTTCAATTTTAGAAACAAAAGGAAGATTATGCGAATATTCACTGTGCCCCCAACTGTTGACCCAACACCTGAGCCCAATTTTTATGACAGTTTACAGAAAGTTCGATTACGGCAACAGTTAGAGATGTACTACATCGGTGAGTATATTCAGTCCTGATGTTGCAAAAATGTTTATTTTTTATTCTTCCACAGGATGTTTGAATTGCCCGTTGGTGACACAGTGGCTCAGTGATTAGCACTGCTGCATCACAGTGCCAGGACCGCGTTCGATTCCACCCTCTGGTGACTTCTGTGTGGAGTTTGCACATTCTCCCCATCTCTGTGGGTTTCCTCCGGGTGCTCCGGTTTCCTCCCACAATCCAAAGATGTGCAGGTTAGGTGAATTGGCCATGCTAAACTGCTCATAGTGTTAGATGCATTTGTCAGGGGTAAATATAGGGTAGGGGAATGGGTCTGGGTGGGTTACTGTTCCAAGGATCAGTGTGGACTTATTGGATCAAATGTTCTGTTTCCAGACTGTATGGAATCTAATCTTATCTATTTGCTATTTGTCACATGAGAAGGTAGCAGTGAGCTGCTGCCTTAACTACTGCAGTATGTGTTGTATATGTACATCTGCAGTGCTTTAGGGAGAGGAATCCAGAATTTTGAAGGACTGACTGACTGACTGACGTTGAGTTGCTTGGAGAGGAACTTGCATGTCGTGAGATTCCCACATATCTGCTGTCCTTGTCATGTGCGATGGTGGAAATAGGGGATTTGGAAGACATTGTCTAAGCTGCCTTGGTGAATTGATGCTGTATTTCTTGGAGCAGATACATGTGGCTGCCATTGTGTGCCAGATGTGGATGGAACAAAAGTGCAAGGGTGTGAGTGAGGTGCTGGTTATTGTCTAAATTCTTCAACTGCACCAATCCAACTAAGTACAGAGTATTCCTTCACACCTCTGACTTGTGCCTGGTGAATGATGAGGAGGCAGAAAGAGATTTACCGAGAAGAATTCCTTGTCTCTGACCTGCTCTTGTGGTCACTGTGTTTACATAGCTTGTCCAGTTCAGCTTCCAGTCAATGGTAATTCCCCGGGTGTTGATCGGGCATCAGTGATGGAAATGGAATATCTAGGGTTGATAGTCAGATTCTGTCTTGATGGCACTGTATGGCATGAATGTTATATGTCACCAATCAGCCCCAAACTGGATATTGTCCAGGTCTTGCTGCGTATGAATGTAGGCTACTTCAATACCCGAGGAGTCTTGAATGATGTTGAACATTGTGCAATCGTTGGCAAACATCCCTGCTTACAATGGAGAGAAGGTCGTTGTTGAAGCAGTTGGAAATGGTTTGGTCTGGGGAGACTATCCTGAATGGCTTTGTGTGTGGGAAATCATGTCTCACAAACTTGATTGTTACTTCTTCAGAAAACTCAAAGAGGATTGACGAGGGCAGTGATAGATGTGATCTATGTGGACTTCAGTAAGGCATTTGACATGGTTGCCCATGAGAGACCAGTTAGATCTCATGGAATACAGGGAGAACTAGCCATTTGGATACAGAACTGGCTCAAAGGTAGAAGACAGAGGGTGGTGGTGGAGGGTTGTTTTTCAGACTGGAGGCCTGTGACCACTGGAGTGCCACAAGGATCAGTGTTGGGTCCACTACTTTTCGTCATTTATATAAATGTTTGGGGATGTGAGTATAAAAGGTATCGTTAGTAAGTTTGCAGATGACACCAAAATTGGAGGTGTAGTGGACAGCGAAGAAGGTTACCTCAGATTACAACAGGATCTTGATCAGATGGGCCAATGGGCTGAGAAGTGGCAGATGGAGTTTAATTCACATAAATGCAAGGTGCTGCATTTTGGGAAAGCAGATGTTAGTAGGACTTATACACTTAATGGTAAGGTCCTCAAGAGTGTTGCTGAAGAAAGAGACTTTGGAGTGCAGGTTCATAGCTTCTTGAAAGTAGAGTCGCAGGTAGATAGGATAGTGAAGAAGGCGTTTGGTATGCTTTCCTTTATCGGTCAGAGTATTGAGTACAGGAGATGGGAGGTCATGTTGCAGCTGTACAGAACATTGGTTAGACCACTCTTGGAATATTGCATGCAGTTCTGGTCTCCTTCCTATCGGAAAGATGTTGTGAAACTTGAAAGGGTTCAGAAAAGATTTACAAGGATGTTGCCAGGGTTGGAGGATCTGAGCTACAGGGAGAGGCTGAACAGGCTGGGGCTGTTTTCCCTGGAGCGTCTGAGGCTGAGGGGTGGCCGTATAGAGGTTTACAAAATTATGAGGGGCATGGATAGGATAAATAGACAAAGTCTTTTCCCTGGGGTTGGGGAGCCCAGACCTAGAGGGCATAGGTTTAGGGTGAGAGGGGAAAGATATAAAAGAGACCTAAGGGGCAACGTTTTCACGAGAGGATTGTATATGTATGGAATGAGCTGCCAGAGGAAGTGGTGGGAGCTGGTACAATTGCAACATGGAAAAGGCACCTGGATGTGTGTATGAATAGGAAGGGTTTGGAGGGATATGGGCCGGGTGCTGGCAGCATGGATGGGTTGGACCGACGGGTCTGGTTCCGTGCTGTACATCTCTATGACTCTATAACTCCTGCAGAGATGTTCAAGAGCTAAAATGACTGACCTCCAACAACCTCAAACATTTTCCTATCTACCAGGTATGACTACAACCACAGGAGGATTTCTTTTGATTCCCATTGACTAAAATTTTATTCTGTCTATTTGATGCCACACTTAGTCAGATGCTGCTTGACATCAAAGTCATAAAGTTTTTAACAGCAAGAAAGAGGCCATTCGGCCCATCATGTCTGAACCGTTCATCAAACATCCATCTATTCTATTGCTATTTTCCAGCACATGATGATCCCTACCTTTACTACATCAGGCATCATTTGAAATGACAAGTCTGTGTTAGAATGTGTTTGGCTAAATATCAATGAGGGAAAGCACTTTTGATTCTTAGGTGTGGGAATATCATTGGCAAGGCCAATATTTATTCATCTGAGTTGCCCCAAGAAAATGGAATACTGCGCTCTGATATTGAATTGCTTTTTTTTTGTTAACTTGATACAACTGTGGCTTTTGAGGCCTCAGCAGAGGGTGATTTGATGATAAGTAATATTACTGTAGAACTAGCATTTATGTCATTTCCCCCATTCCAAGAGCCGTCCACAATTTCTTAGTCTTTCAAAATTCCAGTCTATTGAAGATCTCCAACTTAAATTGTTCCACAACTGTGGCCTTCCCTTCAACTGTCTGGTCTCTCAACTTTGAATTTCCTTTCCTAGCTCTCTCTGGGTCTTTAGCTCCTCTTTTGAAATGCTGCTTTATAGGTGACTTATTTGCCCAAGATCCAAATATATATTTATCTGGGTCAAAGTTAAGATTTATTTCATAATGACTTTTTCAAGGACTTTGGGGCATTTTATTACATTAAAGATGCTATAGAAAGATAGTTTGTTATTATTGTTAGCTAGCCTGATTAAGAACTTCCTTCTCAAAACATTTGTGAATAAGTTGGGTTCTTTGTGATTTTTGTTGACCGTTTTTCCAAATTTCGTTTTAAAACTTTCACATTGTGATTGAGTTCTAAATTCGTGTTTGTTGAATTACTAGTGAGAAAAATACTGTAGTGCTCTGTCTTAGCCAACCCTGCTATCTCCAATCCAGCTGTAGCTAACTGAAATAACTTCTAATATTGTTCTGAGTTCAACTCTCACAATTCATAGTGAGGATCTATGTTCAGCCTTTCCGTTCTTCTGGCTGAGCCCAGTTATTGGTAATTTTGTGTTGAAGTGTCTTGCCATGTATTACAATACCAGACGTGATCACCATGTGGTCAATGAATACAGGTGGTAGTACATTAATCTTCAAATAAAACAATTACAGAAGCTGGAAGTCAGACTGTTCATCTCCCACCTCTGGTTCTTAGCTTTTATTCTAATCCATATCCAGTTTGTTGACAAAGGACTTTGATAATTCTTGACTGAGAGGAGTTTATCATTTAACATGTCTCACTATAATCTCCACAGAATTGGTAGTGGTATAGGCACAGTAGCAGCCATGATTATAGCTCTTGCCCAAGTTACCTTGAGATCTAACCTCTTTCTTCTACAAAAAAAGTATTGCCTTTCACAGTTTTTCATAAAAATTACTGAGCCATTATTACATAATCATGACTTATCTTTTCTGTACACATTATTGCTCAAGAAATCCTTGTACAAAACAAAAAGAATAGTCTGCACTTACATCATTTAGACATTTCTCTTAAAAAATGCAGTTGACGTTCTCTAATAGTCTTTCCTTCCTGCTCGAGTCAATGCACTTCCCAACTGTTAAATTAAGGTGGATATAATGATGTAAGTTCTTCTTTTATATTCTGGTAAGATTGCAGTGAGAATGTTTTAAAATTTTGTTGAAATACTTCCATTTAGAATTGTGTGTTAAGTCATAATTTAATGGGGTGCTAGTATTTCCTATATTCTTGACAACACAGTAAGTTTGCAAGACCAATGTCCACAGAGCCTTTGGTTCATTAGCATTTATCTGTTCAGTTCTGGTTATGTGATTGCTGAAGTTATCATTTTGAGCTGGGAAGGTGAATTCCAAGCTTGAACTTTACTCAGCAAATATCAATATAGCAGTAACTCTGTCTTTGTTTTTGATTTATTTCAAGTACTGTTTTGTATCATTTCAGCACGAAAGTACGACCTGCAGCAAGAACAGCCGGATAGTGTGCAGCTTACAGTGGACTGAGAACTGATAGCTACAATATAATAACACACAGGCACTATTGATACTCAAGTGGAAATGACAAAGTAAGGATCGTGACTAGAAGGTGAAGCCATTAAAAAAACAATAAAAATGATAGGAATCTGAAATCAGAGCAAAATATGTTAGCAATTGAAACTTAATGTTCATTTCTTGCAAAACAAATATACAGGAGAGGTGAGACTGTTCCTTGTCATATTAAGAAAATTGGCTTAACCTTCCTGATCTACATCTAAATCACCAATTTGTATATTTTTAAAACAAAACCACTGATATCAATTCTGTTAATGAAGTTGGTTTCCTCCCCATAAAAAATGATGAGGAAGGGAATCAAGGCTTTGAGTGTTCTCAGCTATTTATAAGATTGCCTTCCTAACCTCACAATGTTAATGAAAGAATACAAGTTAATAGGAACGTAACACCCTAATTAGGAGTAGACTATTTCATCCCGAAGCCAGCTGCAATAGTCAGTTTGATCATAGCTAATCTTCTGACTCAACTGCACTTCCCCACTCCTACCCCATACCCCTCAATTTCTGAGGAACCAAAAATCTATCCAGTTTGTCTAAAATCAAGCTTGTTCCTGCATCTGGGATAATTATTACAGATCCACAAGTGACATCCGAGATAGAGATGTGATGATTGAGAATAATTTCCTCAGGATTGATGTTGTGATGAAACAACGCTTTTTCAGTTGAGGATTTTTGAACAGTTTAATGCTGAGCCATTTCCATTTCTAAGCATACACTTTTGTTCTAAAGATTTTTGTAAGCTAGAATACAGTACGATTTTATTGGTGTGAGGATTCTCATTGTAATTTATTTTAATTTTATATTGTAATTGGATGTTATAATAAAGTCAGTTCTGATATAATAATAGTTCCGTTCTCGTGCGAGCTCATGTTAAGAAAAATAGTGTAATGGCTGCACCGTGTAAACTAATGGGATCGGAATCACATTTTAGCTGATTACATGTGAGGAAAGTTCAGGTTCTACAAATAATGATCTAAATTCTTCAATCGCATTAAAGCCAATTTGCTTTGAAGAAATACACATTATAGCAGAACCAAATGTAGAACTGTTAAGTAGCACGTTATCTAGTTAAATGTTAATTAAAATAGCTTTTAAAAATAATTTTAGATGTTACAGTATTTTAAATGCTTAATTTAAATATCTGTTCACTTTTTCTGTTCTTTTTCCACCTGGTATAGCCACAGACATTTGTGGTCTTGTGGCACTTTGTGGAATAAGAAGCTGGACAATGTTCTAGTGTTAATTACCCTGCCTCAAAATCAGATATTTATCAGATGGGGTCACTGGATAGTCAGCAGAAGTAGAACTCAACCCAATATATATTTAAACACCTGAAATTCAGCCCCTTCTAACTGCTGTATTGACAACAATAGATTAACTAGGATCTTAGTTAAGTTGATCTTAACCTACTGCGAATCCTCTTGCAAGGATGCCTGCCTTGAAGAAGCTCTCCTCCTCCCTCTACAAGGATTTCTGTGAGTCCCTCTCTCACTGCACCCCCCAGGTCATCGCCTCTGCCCTGAAGAAAAAACCACGACTGAACAACCCAAATGGCCTCCTTCTTCAAAGACCACAATTTCCCCTCCGACGTGGTCGACGATGCTCTCCACCGCAACTCCTCTACTTCCCGCACCTCCGCCCTTGAACCCCGCCCCTCCAGTCGCCACCAGGACAGAACCCCCACTGGTCCTCACCTTCCACTCCACCAACCTCCGGATACATCGTATCATCCTCCGTCATTTCCGCCACATCCAAACAGACTCCACCACCAGGGATATATTTCCCTCCCCACCCCTATCAGCGTTCCGGAAAGACCACTCCCTCCACAACTTCCTCGTCAGGTCCACACCCCCCACCAACCCTACCTCCACTCCCGGCACCTTCCCCTGCAACCGCAAGATGTGCAAAACTTGCACCCACACCTCCCCCCTCACCTCCCTGCAAAGCCCCAATGGATCCTTCCATATCCGTCGCAAATTCACCTGCACCTCCACACACATCATTTATTGTATCCGCTGCACCCAATGTGGCCTCCTATACATTGGGGAGACAGGCCGCCTACTTGCGGAACGTTTCAGGGAACACCTCTGGGACAGCCGCACCAACTAACCCAACCGCTCCGTGGCTGAACACTTGAACTCCTCCTCCCACTCTGCCAAGGACATGCAGGTCCTTGGCCTTCTCCATCACCAGACCCTGGCCACACAACGCCTGGAGGAAGAGCGCCTCATCTTCCCCCTGGGAACCCTCCAACCACGTGGGATGAATGTAGATTTCTCCAGCTTCCTCATTTCCCCTCCCCTCACCTTACCTCAGTCACAACCCCCGGATTCAGCACTGCCCTCTTGACCTGCAATCTTCTTCCCGACCTCTCCGCCCCCACCCCCTCGCCAGCCTATCACCCTCATCCTCACCTCCTTCCACCTATCGTATTCCCAGCGCCCCTCCCCCAAATTCCCTCCTCCCTACCTTTTATCTCAGCCCGCTTGGCACACCACCTCATTCCTGAAGAAGGGCTTATGCCCGAAACGTCGATTCTCCTGCTCCTCGGATGCTGCCTGGCCTGCTGTGTTTTTCCAGCACCACATCTTTCAACAATAGATTAATTCAAGACTCGAGATTTTGATCTCTTTGGTTGAGTATTGATTATCTGTGTCGTTACCAAAAGGACATCTGGAACCATTACATATATTCACATATTAAACTCATGATAGTAAAGTTATGTTTATGTCAGTAACTTCTCTGGTAACTTTAATTTAGTTCATAACTTAGCTCAGACTTCACAGCAAACAGAAAATAGCAGTTTATTCCATGTACTCATCCACAATGGTTTAAACAGAATTTTGATTGGACTGGGTCAGAATTTGTTTTGTACCTTGTGAAATACTGACATGATTACTAATAAAGAATTTAAAACTGCTGTATGTTAGACAATAAATAGTTTTAAATAATACTCTTGTGCTCTTTCTCTTGATTATTTGTTTTATTCCTTCTGATCAAATAGAAGAGAGTTTTGTTTTATGTTGCAGGCACAACTTGTGTGTGACCTCCACCCAGTGCTTCACATGGAAGATTGGATTCAGTTCATCATTTGGTACTGTGCATGCGATGTACTTTTTTTGAAAATCAAAGCATGTCACAGTGTTCTCATAAAGCAAGAATTTCATTTACATAATTTATATATAAACCATATTATGTATACATTATTTAAACATTTTGTATATCTAAATTCTCAAGATCACAAACTAGTGTTTTTCAATATCACTTACTGTAATAAGCAGTGTCTAGCACTGGGTTAACTTAGTACTATCAACATGGTCTTCACCTGAACCATGCTGGGACCAGAGTGCTAGCGAATCGCATAACAACGGCTGTAAACAGGACTTTAAACTGAAGGGAGGGGGTTCAGTGAGAGGGGAACTTAGAAAGCCTGAATTGAAGAAGGAGGTAAGAGTGCAGAACTCAGAAGAAGTTATTAAAATCTCCAGCACAGACACAAATAGGACAGAGTGTATGGAAAGGGCTAACAATCAAACTTCACACACATCAGATAAACGAATGTCAATGAGCAGAGGGACGGTTAATACAGGACCTAAGGTTTTATATGTGAATGCGTGCAGTATAAGGAATAAGGTAAATGAGCTTGTGGCGCAGATCGAAATTGGCAGGTATGATCAGTTGGGCGTCAAGGAGACGTGGCTGCAGAGGGATCAGGATTGGGAGCTGAATATTCAAGGATATACATCCTATTGAAAAGATAGGCAGGTGGGTAGAGGGGGGTGGGGTTGCCTTATTAGTAAGCAATGAAATTAAATCAATACAGAGGAACCTCAATTATCTGAACGAGATGGATGTGCACTATTTCATTCAAATAATTGATTATTCAGTTAATTGATTTCCTCTGAGTCTCGGAGTTTTCTGTAAAGTCTGCTCACCATTCAGGAGCAGCACACCGCGCATGAGCCTGACTGCCCCACAAACCTGCCCACCTCCCAAACCTGTCAACTCCCACCCACTGTTGAATCACTATTGCCCCCAACCCCCCCCATCTGCCCCCCACCCCCGGGGCAGTCAGACTGCGGCTGCCTTTGTAGGGTAAATCTCCACATAGTGCACGCAAACCATTTTACTGCGACTTTTTGATAGGTTCCACCCTTGCCCTGTACAGGATAATGTTGGAGTTTATCTGGGGAAGTGATGGGGTGGTTGAGGGTTCACCCCTATGGAGAACTCGAGGCAAAGTGTGGGGAGAGAGAGAGGGCAGGAGGGTAGGAGGTCAGTCATTTGGAGACAATGCCTGGATTGTCCAGGACTGTTCTTGGCAGCATTTTAGAGAGCCGAGTTCGTTTTTAATCATTGTTCCTGTAGTGAAGGCTAGCACGAGGGGACATAGCTTTAAATTGAGGGATTATAAATATAGGACAGATGTCAGAAGTAGGTTCTTTACTCAGAGAGTAGTAAGGGTGTGGAATGTCCAGCCTGCAACAGTACTGGACTCACCATCATTAAGGGCATTTAAATGGTCATTGGATAAACTTATGGCTGATGATAGAATAGTGTAAGTCAGATGGGCTTTAGATTGGTTTCACAGGTTGGCGCAACATTGAGGGCCAAAGGGCCTGTACTGCGCTGTAATGTTCTATATATATTAAACAAAAGACGTGATCAGGGTTGAAACAGCTCTTTGATGTAATGTTTCTATCGGGACCTTGAGATTGCCTTCAGATAATCCGACATTAGGATAATTGGTATTTGGATAATCGAGGTTCCTCTGTAGGAAGAAACAAATTGGGTCAGATGGTGTCGAATTGAGGAATTGCAAAGATTAAAAAAAATTGTCGGAGTTATGTACAGGCCTCCAAACAGTAGTCAGGAGTTGGGGCGCAAGATATATTAGGAGATAGAAAAGATGTGTAGGTGGTATCTGATGAAGGAGCGACGCTCCGAAAGCTAGTGTGCTTCCAATTAAACCTGTTGGACTATAACCTGGTGTTGTGTGATTTTTAACTTTGTACACCCCAGTCCAACACCGGCATCTCCAAATCAGTAAAGGCAAAGTTAGAGTGATCATGGGGGATTTTAATATGTGGGTGGACTGGGAAAATCAGGTTGGTAGTGGATTGCAACCAAAGGAATTCAGTGAATGTCTCCAAGATGGCTTTTTTAAATAGCTTGTGGTGGAACCCACTAGCGAACAGACAATACTGGATTTAGTGTTGCAATGAGGTAGGCTTGATAAGGAACTTAAAGTGAAGGACCCCTTAGGAGGTATCTGATGAAGGAGTTATCATAATATGATTGAATTTACTCTGCAATTTGAGAGGGAAAAGATAGAATCAGAGGTAACGGTATTACAGCTGAATAAAGACATTGATAGAGGCATGAGGGAGAAGCTGGGTAGAATTGACTGGGAGAGGAACCCAGCAGTGGAACAGCAATGGCAGGGGTTTCTGGGAGTAATTCAAGAGATAGAGCATAGATTCATTGTAAGGGGAAAAAACATGGTACTGGGAGGGTGAGGCAACCATGGCTGACAAAGGAAGTCAGAGACAGCATAAAAGCAAAAGCGAAAGTAGAAAATGTAGCGAAGGACAGTGGGAAACCAGAGGATTGGGAAGCTTACAAAGACCAACAGAGGGCAACAAAAAAAGAAATGAGGAGGGAGAAGATTAAATATAAGGGTAAGCTAGCAATAATATGAAGGAAGACTGTAAGAGTTTCTTTAGAAATATAATGGGCAAAAGAGAAGTAAAATTGGACAGTGGGCCACTGGAAAGTGACACTGGAGAGGTAGTCGTGGGTAACAAGGAACTAGGTTAGGAACTCAACAATTACCTTGCATCAGTCTTCATGGTGGAAGACATGAGTAATATCCCAAAAGTTCAGGAGAAAGGGGGCAGAGCTGAGTATGATGGCCATACCAAGGAGAAGGTACTAGAAAAACTGGCCTGAAAATGGATAAATCACCTGGGCCAGATGGACTACACCCGATGGATCTAAGGGAGATAGCTGAAGAGGTTTTAGTGGTGATATTTCAGGAATCGCTCAAGACAGGGAGAGTCCCAGAGGACTGGAAAATGGCTAACGTGAGACCCCTGTTTAAAAAGGGATTAAGGCAAAAGATAGAAAGTTACAGACTCATTTGCCCAACCTCAGTCATGAGTAAGTCCCTGGATTACGTTATGAAGGATGAGATTTCTGAATACTTGGAAGTGTATGGTAAAATAGGGCAAAGATTTAACCAGGGGTGGTCATGCCTAATAAATCTGCTAGAATTCTTTGAGGAAGTAATGAGCAGTTTAGACCAAGAACAGCCACTGGATGTTATCTACCTGGACTTCAAGAAGGCCTTTGACAAGGTGCTGCACAGGAGGTTACTGAGTAGGGTAAGGGCCCATGGTGTTAGAGGCAAGGTGTTAGCATGGATAGAAGCTTGGCTGTCTGGCACAAAGTAGAGAGTGGAGATAAAAGGGTCCTTCTCAGGATGGCAGCTGGTGGCAAGTGGTGTTCCACAAGGCTCAGTGTTCAGACCACAACTTTTCACTTTTTACTTTAACAATCTAGATCAAGGAACTGAGAGCATTCTGGTTAGGCTTGCGGATGATACGAAGATAGGTACAGGGCCAGGAGGCTGCAGAAGTATTAGGATATGTTAGGAGAGTGGGCAAAGAAGTGGCAGATAGAGTACAATGTGGGAAAGTGTGAGGTCATGTACTTTGGTAGGAAGAATAGAGTCATAGACTATTTTCTAAATGGGGTGAAAATTCAGCAGTCTTATGTGCCAAGAAACTTGGACGTTCTAGTTCAGAATATTCTCAAAGTAAACTTGCAGGTTGAGTTGTAGGAAGGCAAATGCAATAATGCCATTTGTTTTGAGAGGACTTGAATATAAAAGCAGGAATGTACTTCTGAGGCTCTATAAGGCTCAGGTCAGACCACACTTGGAGTATGGTGTGCAGTTTTGGGCTCCATATCTCATGAAGGATGTACTGGCCCTGGAGTGTGTTCGGAGGTGGTTCACAAAACTGGTCCAAGGTATGAAAAGCTTAAGATATGAAGAACATTTCAGGACTCTGGGTCTACACACAATGGAGTTTAGAAAGATGATGGGGGATCTGATTGAAACTTACAGAATACTGAATGGCCTGGAGTGAATGGATGTTGGGAAGATGTTTCTATTGCTGGAGAGACCAGGACCAAAGGGTATATCCTTAGAATAAAGGGAAGACCTTTAGAACAGAGATAATGAGAAACTTCTTCAGCCAGAGAGTGGTGAATCAATGGAATTTATTGCCACAGAACGCTGTGGAGGCCAGGTCATTGAGTATATTTAAGATTGAGATAGATAGGTTCTTGAGTATCAAGGGGATGAAGGGTTACGGGGAGAAAGTGAGAGAATGGGATTGTGAAACCTATCAGGACTGCAGATGCTGGAGATCAAAGTTGAAGAGTGGTGCTGGAAAAGCACAGCTGCTGCCAACGCTAAACCCTAACCACCTGGAGGAAGAAAGCCTCATCTTCCACCTTGGAACCCTCCAACCACACAGGATCAGTGTAGATTTCACCAGTTTCCCCATTTCCCTCCCCCCACCTTATCCCAGTCCCAACCTTCCAACTTGGCCCTCTTGAACAGTCCTATCTGTGCATCATCCTTCCCACCTATCTGCTCCACCCTCCTCTCCGGCCTACTACTTTCACCTACCTATCATATTCTCAGCTACCTTCCCTGCTGCAACGTCAGTCCCCTCCTATTTGTCTCTCAGACCCCAGCCCACAAGCCTCATTCCTGATAGAGTCATAGAGATGTATAGCATGGAAACAGACCCTTCGGTCCAACCTGTCCATGCCAACCAGATATCCAAACCCAGCACCTGGCCCACATCCCTCCAAAACCTTCCTATTCATATACCCATCCAAATGCCTCTTAACTGTTGCAATTGTACCAGCCTCCAACACATCCTCTGGCAGCTCATTCCATACACATACCACCCTCTCGTGAAAACGTTGCCCCTTAGGTTTCTTTTATATCTTTCCCCTCTCACCCTAAATCTATGCCCTCTAGTTCTAGACTCCCCAACCTCCCAAACTTTGTCTATTTACCCTATCCATGCCCCTCATAATTTTGTAAACCTCTATAAGGTCACCCCTCAGCCTCCGACGCTCCAGGGAAAACAGCCACAGCCTGTTCAGCCTCTCCCTATAGTTCAATTCCTCCAAACCTGGCAACATCCTTCTAAATCTTTTCTGAACCCTTTCAAGTTTCACAACATGGGCGGCACGGTGGCACAGTGGTTAGCACTGCTGCCTCACAGCGCCAGAGACCCGAGTTCAATTCCCGCCTCAGGCGACTGACTGTGTGGAGTTTGCACGTTCTCCCCGTGTCTGCGTGGGTTTCCTCCGGGTGCTCCG
>NC_057741.1:42677819-42692665 GCF_004010195.1 Chiloscyllium plagiosum
ATTAAACTCCATCTGTCACTTTTCAGCCCATTGGCCCATCTGGTCCAGATCCTGTTGTAATCTGAGGTAACCCTCTTCGCTGTCCACTACACCTCCAATTTTGGTGTCATCTGCAAACCTACTAACAATACCTCTTATGCTCACGTCCAAATCATTTATATAAATGACAAAAAGTAGTGGACCCAGCATCGATCCTTGTGGCACTCCACTGGTCGCAGGCCTCCAGTCTGAAAAACAAGCCTCCACCACCACCCTCTGTCTTCTACCTTTGAGCCAGTTCTGTATCCAAATGGCTAGTTCTCCCTTTATTCCATGAGATCTAACCTTGCTAATGAGTCTCCCATGGGAACCTTGTCAAATGCCTTACTGAAGTCCATATAGATCACATCTACTGCTCTGCCCTCATCAATCCTCTTTGTTACTTCTTCAAAAAACTCAATCAAGTTTGTGAGACATGATTTCCCACACACAAAGCCATGTTGAAGGGCCTTTGCCCGAAATGTCGATTATCCTGCTCCTTGGATGCTGCCTGATCTGCTGTGCTTTTCTAGCACCACACTCTCTACTCTAATCTCCAGCATCTTCAGTCTTCACTTTAGCCCTGAGAAACATGTCAACCATGATTGAATGATAAGACTCGATAGGCTGAATGGCCTAATTCATGCTATTATGGCTTATGGTTTTATTCTATACTGTAGTGTGCTAAGGACACAACACCTTTAGAAGTATTTATGACATCATATGGAAAATATAGAATTGTTAACAATTTCTGGATACAAATACTATGTTAGAAATCAGTATAAAATTGTTGCTCCCTCATGATGGTGCATTTACAGCTAATGGAAATATTATCAGACTTCTCCTTCAGAACTAGAAGATTATGTCACCTGATTATAGTTTTTATAGCACATAACTAGGCCCTTTAGCACAATGTTCATCAAACAGCCATCTATTCTTCAGCAAAGACCATTCCCTCTGGGACACAGTGATTCACTCCCAAACCCTCCCACAGCACCTTTCCTTGCAACCACAGAAAGTGTTAAACCTAACTGTTTATTTCCTCACTCCTCAGTATCCAAGAGCCCAAACATCTTTTAGGTAAAGTAGTGCTTTATAAATGGGAGGGAGCTGGGGCTGGAGGGAAGGTAGCTGAGAGTGCAATAGGTGAATGGAGGTGGGGGTGAGGGTGATAGGTCGGGGAGGAGAGTGGAGCGGATATGGGAAGGAAGATTAACAGGTGAGACAGGTCATGAGGACGGTGCTCAACTGGAAGGTTAGAACAGGGGTAAGGTGAGGGGAGGGGAAATGAGAAAACTGATGAAGTCCACATTGATGCCATTGGTTGAATGGCAGAAGATGAGGCGTTCTTCCTCCAGGCATCGTGAGGTAAGGGAATGACAATGGAGGAGGCCCAGGACCTGCATGTCCTCGGCAGAGTGGGAAGGGGGAGTTGAAATGTTCAGTCGCAGGGCGGTGGGGCTGATTGGTGCAGGTGTCTCGGAGGTGTTCTCTGAAGCTCTCTGCAAGTAGACGTCCAGTCTCCCCGATGTAGAGGAGACTGCATCAGAAGCAACGAATACAGTAAATGACGCGTGGAAGTGCAGGTGAAACTTTGATGGATGTGGAAGGCTCCTTTGGGGCCTTGGACGGAGGTGAGGGAGGAGGTGTGTGTGCAAGTTTTGCAATTCCTGCAGTGGTAGAGGAAGGTGCCAGGAGGGGAGAGTGGGTTGTTAAGGGGCATGGACCTGACCAGGTAGCCGCAGAGGGAACGGTCTTTATGGAAAGTGGATAGGGGTGGGGAGGGAAATATATCTGGTGGTGGGATCCGTTTGTATGTAGTGGAAATGGCAAAGGATGATACAATGTGTACGGAGGTTGGTGGGGTGGAAGGTGAGGATCAGGCGGGATTCTGTCCTTGTTGTGGTTGGAGGATTGGGGTTCGAGGGCGGAGGTGCGGACTGTGGATGAGATATGTTGGAGGGCATCATCAACCATGTGGGAGGAGAAATTGCAGTCTTGAAACAAGGAGGCCATCTGGTATGCTCTGTGGTAGAACTGGTCCTCCTGGGAGCGGCGGAGGCTGAGAAGTTGGGAATAAGGGATAGCATTTTTGCAGGAAGCAGGGTGGGAGGAGGTGTAATCCAGGTAGCTGTGGGAGTCAGTGGGTTTGTAGAAATTGTCAGTGCTGAGTTGGTCACCGTTGATAGAGATGGAGAGGTCCAGGAAGGGGAGAGAGGTGTCAGAGATGGTCCAGGTGAATTTAAGGTCAGGATGAAATGTGTTGGTAAAGTTGATGAACTGTTCAACCTCCCCGTGAGAGCACGCAGCAGTGCCAATGAGTCATCAATGTAGTGGATGAAATGGAGCCGACAAAGAGACAGGCCTAGCTAGGGCCCATGTAGGTGCCCATGGCTACCCTGCCCTGCTGAGTTTTCACTATGCCCCCAGATTTCCCCCTCACTGAGGATGAACGATCAGTCCTCAGCGAAAGCCCTTACCTTCACCCCCTCCATCCACGCATCAATGAATTCAATACGCGTTGTGACATCGAACACTTCTTATACCGCCTCAGCCTCCGAGCTTACTTTTTCAATCAAGACTCCCGCCCACCTTCTGAAGACCCTTCTCCGACCTCCAACACGCCCCATCCACCTGGACACCCCATGCCGGTCTGTTACCCGCCCTCGACATCTTTATTTCCAACTGCCGCCAAGACATTGGCCACATCTACCTGTCTACTCCCCTCCCCCACTCCAACCTCTCACCATCACAACACGCAGCCTTCCACTCCCTCTGCTCCAATCCCAACCTCACCATCAAACCAGCGACAAGGGGGGGTGCAGTGGTAGTGGAGGGCTGCATGTTGTGATGGTGAGAGGTTGGAATGGGAGAGGGGAGTAGACAGATAGATACAGCTCTACACCGCTGAAGCCAGCTGCCAACTCGAAGACACCTCCTCCTACCATCCCCTTGACCATGACCTCACCTCCCCCATCACCAAAACATCATCTCCCAGACCATACACAATCTCATCACCTCAGGGGATCTCCCACCCACAGCTTCCAACCTCATTGTTTGGGAACCCCACACCGTCTGATTCTACCTCCTACCCAAGATCCAAGGCCGACCAATCATCTCAGTCTGCTCCTGCCCCACCAAATTCATCTCCACCTACCTCGATACTGTCCTATCCCCCTGGTCCAGGAACTCCCCGCATATGTTCGGGAGACCACCCATGTCCTCCACCTCCTCCAAGACTTCCGTTTCCTGGCCCCCAATGCCTCATCTTCAGCATGGACATCCAATCCCTCTCCACCTCCACCCGCCATGACCAGGGCCTCCAAGCCCTCAGTTTCCTTCTCTCCCAACATTCCCACCAGTACACTTCCATTGACACTCTTATTCATTTGGCTGAACTGGTCCTCACACTCAACAATTTCTCCTTCGAATCCTCCCACTTCCTCCAGACAAAAGGGGTAGCTATGGGCACCCCTATGGGCCCCAGCTATGCCTGTCTCTTTGTCGGCAATGTGGAACAGTCTATCTTCTGGAGTTACACTGGCACCACTCCCCTCCTTTTCTTCCACTACATTGATGACTGCATCGGCGCCACCACGTGCTCTCACAAAGAGGTTGAACAGTTCATCAACTTCACCAACACATTCCACCCTGACCTTAAATTCACCTGGACCATCTCGGACACTTCTCTCCCTTGCTGGACCTCTCCATCTCCATCAACAGTGACCAACTCAACACTCACATTTTGTACAAACCCACCGACTCCCGCAGCTACCTGGATTACACCTCCTCCCACCTGCCTCCTACAAAAATGCTATCCCTTATTCCCAATTCCTCCGAGGCTCCCAGCTTCATTCCTGATGAAGGGCTTTTGCCCAAAACATCGATTTTCCTGCTCCTCAGATGCTGCCTAAACCTGCTGTGCTTTTCTAGCACCACTCTAATCTTGACTCTTTACTCAGTCTGGTCTACTGCATTCACTGCTCACAATGTGGTCTCCTCGACATTCGGTAAACAGAGTGTATGCCAGATAACCACTTGGTAGAACACCTATGTTCTAAATGCAAAAAAGACCCCAAGCTTCCAGTTGCTTGCCTCTTCAACACATTAACTTGTTCCCTGGCCAACATTTCTATCTCAGGCTTGCTGCAGTGCAGAACAGCACCTCATTTTCCACTTGGGAACAATATAGCCTTCTAGCCTCAATATCAAGTTCAACAGTTTTCGGGCTTGAGACACCTCCCATGTCCTTACCCCAAACCTCACACACCAGGCCTTGTTATCACATGGTCTGCTATTACACACAACTCATTGTGAGCTACTAAAAGTCCCCAATAGCATCCACTCCATTGTCTGTCCAACCGTTTCTCTTTGGGATCCTGTTCCACCCATTGTTTATTCCTTACCCCCATATCTTCTGCATGAAAAACAACTTTTTCCTAGGTGCCATTGGTTCTGAGAAAGAATCACTGAACTTGAAATGTTAACTCTACAGATGCTGTCAGACCTACAATGATTTCTCAGCAATTTTTTTTCTGATTTCCAGCATCCACAGTTCTTTCGGCTTTGTATCCTAATCTCATTTTCCGTTGCTTAGCTTATAGCTTGCATTTATGATGTTTCAAATATTCATATAGATTGTTTTTAAATACAGTCATATTGGCATATAACATAGAATCGTTGGTCCAACTTGTCTATGTCAACCAGGTTTTCTAAACTGAACTAGTCCTATTTGCCTTTGTTTGTCCCATATTTTCTAAATCATTCCGATCCATGTACCTGTCCAAATATCTTTTAAATGTTGTAATTGAACTTGCCTCTCTGACATCCTCTACACATCACTCCCTGTGTGAAAAGGTTGCCCCCTCCATCCCTTTTAAATCTTTTTCATCTTAAACCTATGCCCTCTAGTTTTAGACTTAGTGAGTGGGAAATCATGCCTCCCAAATTTGTTAGAGTTCTTATGACCATGAAGGTTGACAAGGGAAGGGCAGTAGATATAGTCTATATGGATTTCAGTAAGGTCTTTGATAAGGTTCCACGTGGTAGGCTGCTCTGGAAGGCTAGATCCCATGGAATCCAGGGTGAGGTGACAAATTGGATACAAAATTAACTTGATGGTAAGAAACGGAGAGTATTAATGGAAGGATGCTTCTCAGACTGGAAGCCTATGATGAGTGGAGTGCCTCAGGGGTTAGTCCTGGATTGAGAAAGCTTTCTTGAACATATTTAGCAAATTCAGCCCCACCCAAACCCTTAAGACCAAGGCAGTCCCAGTCTACATTAGGAAAGTTAAAATCCTTTACTATTACAACCCTATTATTCTTTCAACAATTCCCCAACATATTTATTTCTCAATTTTCCAATGATTATTGGGCACTGTAGTACAAACCCAGCAAAACTTGCTCATTTCTCAGTTCCACTCATTTAATTTCATTGGATGATCCCCCAGGAATATTTTTGCTTAAGTACTGCTGTGATTTTTTTTTCCCCAATAAAAAATGCCGCTCCTCCTCCTCTATTGCCTCTCCTTCTATCCTTTCTATGGCATCTATACCCTGGATCATTGAGCAACCAGTCCTTCCCTTCCTCAGCCATGTTTCTTTCATAATTATGATATCCCAATCCCATGTTCTTATCCATGCCCTGAATTCATCTTTTGGAGATGCCGGTGTTGGACTGGGGTGTACAAAGTTAAAAATCACACAACGCCAGGTTATAGTCCAGATACCCTATAACCTGGCGTTGTGTGATTTTTGCTATAAATTCTGTGTTACGATCGAGCCCTCCACTACCACCTGTTGAAGGAGTGTCGCTCCGAAATCTAGTGTGTTTCCAATTAAACCTGTTGGACTATAACCTGGTGTTGTGTGACTTTTAACTCTGAATTCATCTGTCTTACTTGTTAAGCCTCTTGCATTGAAATAAATGCAGTTTAATTCATCGGTCTTCTCTCATTCTCTGCCGTGCTCTTGCCTACCTTGTCTATTTAACTTGCTATCTTTAACTTTTGTACTAGCCTCAACCTTCTGTCTTGTCTCACTATTCCTTAAGATCCTACCAACTTGCCAGACTGGTTTAAACCCTCCTGAGTAGGTATTGTAAATCTCCCTGCCAGGATATTCCTATTTCCACCACTTTTCCAGATACCCACCACCCTCTGGATGAAACAAAATGTACTCAAATCTCCTCTAAATTTCCTGCTCCTCACATTAAAACTGTGCCTGCTGGTTATAGATAATGCCCCCCCCATTAAGGGGAAACATTTCTTCCTATCTACCCTGCCTATACCCCTCAGAACTTTGTGTATCTCAATCGGATCTCAGTTCCAGCCTCCTTTGCTTTAAGGAAAATAAGCCCAGTGTAGTCTCTCTTCATAGGTGAATCCAGTCAATGTTCTGGTGAATTTCTTCTGCACCGTATCTAATGTGGCATCTAGAACTGCATATGGTACTCCACCTGTCACCAATGTTATATACAGCTTCACCTTAATCTCCTTACTCTTGTACACAATGCCTTGAATAATAAAAGCAAGTATCCCATTTACCACCTTACCCAACTTATCTACCCGTTCAACTGTCTTAAGGGTCTATAGATGTGCACACCAAGGTCCCGCTCCTATCTTTCAACATATACTCCTTTGCCTTGTTCATCTATCCTAAATGGATCACTTCACACTTTACAGAATTAAACTCCATTTACCACTATCCATTTGTTCAGCCTATCAGACCAACTCATATATATCATTCAGCAGTTTAAGGCTTTTCTCCTTGGCATTTACCACATTTATTCAGAAGAGATACATCTCATCAAGCCAGCTAAAACTGTGAATACCTCTTCCCTCTCAATGCAAATTTGTTCAAGTACATCATAGTCACCCTCCCCATTTCTAGAATGATATTCACTTTCTCTATAGGGTTGTAATAGTAGATTAGATTAGATTACTTACAGTGTGGAAACAGACCCTTCAGCCCAACAAGTCCACACCGACCCGCCGAAGCGCAACCCACCCAGACCCATTCCCCTATATTTACCCCTCCACCTAACACTATGGGCAATTTAGCATGGCCAATTCACCTAACCTGCACATTTTTGGACTTGTGGGAGGAAACCGGAGCACCCGAAGGAAACCCACGCAAACACGGGGAGAATGTGCAAACTCCACACAGAGAGTCGCCTGAGGCGGGAATTGAACCCGGGTCTCTGGCGCTGTGAGGCAATAGTGCTAGCCACCATACCACTCAACTTTCCTAATGTAGACTGGGACTGCCTTGGTCTTAAGGGTTTGAGTCATCTGTGAACTTGATGATCATACCTCATAAGCACATGAACTGCAGCAGTTTAACAAGGCAGCTCACAGGGATGGGCAATAAATGCTTGCCCAACCAACGATGTCCATGTCCCATGAGTGAATAAAAACAAAATGAATATCTAGATCCTTAATTTAAACTACAAACAGCAAAGGACCCAGCTCTAACTCCTATTGTGTGCCACTGGAGAGAAACTCCAGTGACAAAAATACCCTTTGACCATCATATTCCTCTTCTTGCTACTAAGCCAACTTTTGATCCAATTTAATAAATTGCCCAGGATGCCATGCAACTACACTGCCATGCAAGACCTTATCAAAAGCCTTACTGAAGTCCATGTAGACTACATCAACTACACTACCCTCATCTAGACACCTATTAAATTCCTCTCAAAATTTAATAAAATTTATTAGATATCACCATTACAAAACTATGCTGACTATGCTGAATACAGAAAGGAGGTAGAGGTCTTGGTGTCGTGGTGCAATGATAACAACCTCTCTCTCACAATGTCGGCAAAACAAAAGAATTGATCATTTACTTCAGGAAGAAAGGCAGAGGACATACCCTCATCTACATCAACGGAGCTGTGGTGGAGAGGGCGGAGAGTGCGAAGTTCCTCAGACTGACGATAACTGACAATCTGTCCTGGACATCCGACATAGATGCAACGGTCAAAAAAGCACAACCACACCCCTACTTCCTCAGGCAGCTTAGGAAATTTGGCATGCTCATAAGGACCCTTTCCAACTTATACAGATGAGTAACAGAAAGCATACTATCCGGGTGCATCACAGCCTAGTACGGCAACTGCTCCATCCAGGACTGTAAGAAACGATGGAAGGTTGTGTGTAGAGTCCAGGCCATCATGAAAGCCAACCTCCCATCCATCGATTCCATTTATACTTCTTAATGCCATGGAAAGGCTGCCAACATCATCAAAGACACCTTCTGTCCTAGTAATGCTCTCCTACAACCTCTTCCATCAGGCTGAAGATAAAGAAGCTTGAATACATGCACCAACAGGTTCAAGAACAGCTTCTACCCTGTCGTTATTAGACTGATGAATGGACTACCTAACTTAAAATAATTTTGATCTTGCTAATATTGATCTTGTTTTGCACATCTTCTGTACAGTGTAATCTGCATGCCTCGCTCTAAGCACCTTTTGATGTCGACATTCTTGTTTGTTATGATCTGCCAGTAATGCTCGTAAAACAAAGCTTTTCATTGTACCTAGGTGCATGTGACTACAATAAATCTAATCAATCACAAAGATCAACCTCCCATCCATAGAATCCATCTACCAAGGAGAGGCCGCCAGCATTCTCAAAGATCCAATGTTTTTCTACAACTGCTACCATCGGGGAGAAGGTACAGAAGCCTGAACACATGCACCAGCCAGTTTCAAAACAGTTTCTACCCTACTGTTGTTAGAATATCGAATGGACTCACAAACTCTTAACATACAACTGTACCTGTATTTTTGTTTTTGCCACTGTTTATCTATTAATTACTTATCTGTGCTTATCTATCTCTGTGATCTGTCTGTATTGCTCACAAGACAAAGCTTTTCACTGTGCCTTGGTACACGTGATAATAAATTCAGTTCAATTCAACTGTCTGTGTGGAGTTTGCATATTCTCCCCGTGTCTGCATGTGTTTCCTCCCACAGTCCAAAGATGTGCAGGTTAGGTGACTTGGTCATGCTAAATTGCCCATAGTGTTAGGTGAAGGGGAATGAGTCTGGGTGGGTTACTCTTCGGAGGGTCGGTGTGGACTTGTTGGGCCGAATGGCCTATTTCCACACTGTAGCGAATCTAATCTAATCTAAAAATCACACAACACCAGGTTATAGTCCAACAGGTTTAATTGGAAGCACACTAGCTTTCGGAGCGACGCTCCTTCATCAGGTGATTGTCGCTCCGAAAGCTAGTGTGCTTCCAATTAAACCTGTTGGACTATAACCTGGTGTTGTGTGATTTTTAACTTTGTACACCCCAGTCCAACACCGGCATCTCCGAATCATAATCTAATCTAATTCAATTCAAATCAAAATTACCCTTGATCTGTCCTTGCCCATGGAGATTACTTCCAACCCTCAGACCTTTTTGTTCCAGTAGTTTTCCTGCCACTGAATAGGAACATAAGAACAGGAGTAAACCATTCAGTCCCTGAAGCCTATTCCACCATTCAATAAGATCATGAGTATTCTGATTCCTAACTCTTTGTACCTGCTTTTGACCTATATATCTTAATACCTTTGCTGAGCAAAATATTATCTATCTTAGATTTAAAATTAGCATTCACTGTCATTTGTGGAAGAGAGTTCCAGACATCTACCACCTTCTGTTTGTAGAAGTGCTTCCTAACATTTCTCCTGAATTGTCTAGCCCTAATTTTCAGACTGTGCTCCTCATTCTGGAATTTCCAACAGTGTAAATAGTTTACTTACTCTGTCTTTTCCTGTTGATATCTTGAAGACTTCAATCATATCACTCCTTAACCTTCTAAACCATGAGAAAACAAAGTAAATTTGTTTAACCTCTCCTCATAACTTAATCCTGAAGCCCAGGTATTGTTCTTGTAAACCTATGTTGTATTCCCTCCAAGGCAATATACCTTCCCTGAGATGTGGTGCCCAGATCTGCTCACAGTACTCCCAGTGTGATTTAACCAAGGTTTTGTGTAACTGCAGCGTAACTTCTCATCCTTGTACTCGAGTCTTCAAGATATAAAGGCCAGCATTCCATTAGCTTTCATGATTATTTTCTGTGGCATTTTAAACATCTGTGCACATGAGCCCCGAAGTCTTTTTGGACAGTGTACTTAACTTCATCCCACATAGAAAGTACCCTGACCTATCCTTTCTTGGTCTGCCCCTCCCCCACTATTGCAAACATCCTTTCTATCCCAGCACTCCAACACCCCCACCCTACTATTGCATAAATGCTGCCCCTCCAAACTTCACGTCAGCTCTAGACTCAAAATGTTGACTTGCTTTGTGTCCATGGATGCTGCCTGACCCGATGTGCTCGCCAGCATTTTTTGTTTTCAGTACAGATTTTGGCATCTGCAGTAATTTGCTCCTTGATAACCTCACACTTGCTTACATTCAAGTCTATCATTACAGTTTTGCCCATTCACTAAGTCTTGCCCCTACCACCTTTCTTGAGTAATGGTTCCACATTAGCTGTACTCCAGTACTCTGATATTTCCTCTATGGCCAGAGAGAATTTGAAAATTAGTGTCAGAGTCCCTTGCAAGCTCCTCCTTTGCCTCCCACAGCACAGATGTATCCCTTCTTGAATAAATCTCATCTGGCCTGGATATTTATCCACATTCAAGCCAGCTAAAACTGTGAATACCTCTTCCCTCTCAATGCAAATTTGTTCAAGTACATCATAGTTGCCCTCCCCATTTCTAGAATGATATTCACTTTCTCTATCGTGAAAACAGATGCAAAACACTAATTTAAAACTTCAGCTGGCTCCACACACTTTTGGCCACTTTGGCCTCTAATGGAATCCACTCTTGCACCGGTTATTCCCTTGTCTCTAATATACTTTCTAACACCTTTGGATATTCCTTAATGTTATCCACCAGTGTTTTTTCACATTCCTGTTTGCATTCTTTTCTGTTAAGCAACTCTCTGCACTTACTTTCCTCCTCTGGGGAATCCACTGTTCTGAGTTTTTTGGTATTTGCCATAAGCTTCCACTTTTACCTTATTCAGTTCTGCATGTCCCTTGACATCCAGATTCTCTGCATTTGTTGGTCCCACCCTTCAGCTTTATGGGAACATGTTGGTCCTGTATTCTCAATATTACCATTTTGAATGACTTGCATCTGATGTGGATTTTCTCACAAGTGGCTGCTCCCAGTTCATCTTTAATCCACTTGGCTAGATCCTGTCTTATTGTGTCAAAATTGGGCTTCCCCTAATTCAGAAGCTTTATTTCTAGTCCATTTTTGTTCTTATGAATCACTACCATAAATTTACTGAATTATGGTTATATTACTGAAATGCTTCCCATATTTACCACTTCCCTGGCTTTGTTCCCTCAAATTAAGTCTGGCACTGCTCCCTCTTCAAGAACTTTATGTGCTGGCTAGAAAGCTCTCCAAGACATATTTAAAGAATTCTGCTGCTTCTAAGCCTTTCATAGATTGTCTATCCTAGCTAATATTAGGGAAGTTGAAATTCTCTGCTATCATCACCGTACTATTTTTACATTCCTCTGAGATTTGCCTACATAAGTTTTTCTATGTCTCCCTCACTGTTTAAGGGTCTGTAGTACAGGTATTCCCCACTTTTTGAACATTCACTTTACACCAATTCGCTTTTACGAAAGACCTACATTAGTACTGTTTTTGCTAACCAAAAGTGGATTTTCACTTTTACGAAAAAGCATGTGCAACAAGAGTGGCACCCCAAGTGCCTTCCTCGCAAGAGTTAATAAATGACCCTCTTCCTTTCTCTCCTACATCCCAATCTCCTGTACCACTCACCACCCAACTCAGCCTAACATACCACCATCACCACCACCACCTCTCAGCCTCCAGTATGCTCGCTGTCTTCCCAATTCTGGAGAGTGAAACTACACTACACATATATTATTTCTACTTTATACAGGCTATATATTCATTCTGTCAGATTACTTTAGATTACTTACAGTGTGGAAACAGGTCCTTCGGCCCAACAAGTCCACACCGCCCCTCCGAAGAGAAATCCACCCCCCATTCCCTTACCCTATATTTACCCCTGACTAACACTAGTTGGCAATTTAGCATGGCCAATTTACCTAACCTGCACATCTTTGGATTGTGGTAGGAAACCGGAGCACCCGGAGGAAACCCACGCAGACACAGGGAGAATGTACAAACTCCACACAGACAGGCGGGAACGAACCCAGGACCCTGGTGCTGTGAGGCAGCAGTGCTAACCACTGTGCCACCGTGCCGTCCCATCATTCCTGCTTTTACTATATGCTAGTGTTATTTTAGGTTTGTGTTATTTGGTATGACTTTGTAGGTTATGTTTTGGGTTTGGGAATGCTCAAAAATTTTCATTTCACGTATAAGCCCTTCATCATAAATGTAGGGGGAGAAATGGGAAGGTGGCTGAGAGATAAATAACAGGGTGGTGGTGGTGGAGCTATGGGGAAGGTAGCTGGGAAGACAATAGGGAGATGCAGGTGAGGAGTGATGGTGATAGGTCGGAGGGAGGGTGGAGCAGGTAGATGAGAAGGAGCATGTACAGATAGGACAGTTCAACAGGGCAGTGCCGATTTGGAGGGTTGGATCTGGGATGAGGTGGGGGAGGGGAGATGAGGAAACTGGTGAAGTCGGCGTTGATGCCGTGTGGTTGGAGGATCCCAAGGCAGAAGATGAGGCGTTCTTCCTCCAGGCGTCAGGTGGCTTGGATTTGGTGATGGAGGAGGCCCAGGACTTGCATGTCCTTGGCGGAGTGGGAGGGGGAGTTGAAGTGACTGGCCATAGGGTGGTGGGATTGTTTGGTGCATGTCCCAGAGATGTTCCCTGAAATGTTGCGCGAGTTGGCATCCTGTCTCCCCAGCGTAAAGGAGACCACATCGAGAACAGTAGACACAGTAGATGAGGTGTTTGGATGTACAGGTAAATCTCTGATGGATGTGGAAGGATCCTTTGGGGTCTTAGATGGAGGTGAGGGCACAGGTTTTACACCTTTTGCTTCGGTGAGTCGGTATGGACTTGTTGGGCCGAAGGGCCTGTTTCCTCACTGTAACAATCTAATCTAAATCTCTCAACCTTCTTCTCTCCAACAAAAACAGCCTTAGTTCCCTCAGCCTTTTCTAGTAAGACCTTCCTTCCATACCAGGCAATATCCTAGTAAATCTCCTCTGAACCCTTTCCAAAGCTTCCACATCCTTCCTAAAATGCTGTGACCTGAACTGTACACAATACTCCAGGTGCAGCCTTACCAGTGTCTTGTACAGCTGAAGCATGAGCTCGTGGCTCCAAAACTCAATCACCCTACCAACAAACACCAAAATACCAAATGCCTTCTAAATACATTTTTATCAAAAAATAGATTTTTAAAAATATTACAACAAATACAAAACAATACAAAGAAAGACACCAAACAAAGTTTTAAAAAACCCAAACCGCCCTTATGTACAAATGTATAAATATGTGTAGAAAAATATATATTAAAAAAACCTACTGACTACTTAACTAAATAAATAAATAATAACCAACAACCAACTAATAAATAGTAATAACTCAGCTCAGACAAACAAAACACTTTTACGTTCGCAGTTCCCCTTCCCTGGATACTGGACTCTTAAAGCACAATTGTTATGGCTATATAAAAGCCTTTATTAGTGTGGCAGAAAAATCTGTGTCCAGGTATTCCAAAAAGGGCTGCCACATCTTATAGAAATTCTCAGTTTTGTGGTGTACCATACTTGTGAGAAAATTCAATGCTCCATTCACTCTTAAATGTTGACTTTAAAATCCTCTCTAAGACTCTTGCATCATGTAATTTTGACCCCACTTCTGGAGTCGATATATTAGGAACACTACAAATGGCCTCTGCCAATGGTTCAATCACCAATGTAGAAAGCAGTGGCAAAAGGGGACAGCCCTGCCAGCTGCCCCTAAAAATGTTAAATCGCTTGATCGCACCCCATTGATCATGACCACAGTGAGAGGGTCACTGCAGAGAACCTTTTTCCATCTTATAAAGACTTCGCGCAATCCAAACCGCTCCAGACAATAAAAAAGGTACGGCCACTCAACTTGGTCAAATGCCTCCTCTGCATCTGGAGAAATCACCAATCCCTATATTGACTGTTGTTGACATGCTTGAATTACATTAAGCAGCCTCCTAACACTATTGGACGATTTGTGACTCTTTATGAAGCCTGTCTGATCCTCTTTAACAATATTAGGTAACACAGTCTCTAGCCGTAATGCAAGAGTCTTAGAGAGGATTTTAAAGTCAACATTTAAGAGTGAAATGGGCCTGTACGAAGCACAATCCTGCGGGACCCACCTTTTTTTAAGAATAAGCTAAATATTGGCCTAATTCAGAAATGGCGGGAGACAATCATAGCTGTATGAGTCATTGAACATGTTAAGCATCGGCCCTGACAAGATGTTTATAAATTCCTTATAGAATTCGCTAGGAAGTCCATCAGGACCAGGCGCCTTTTTGAAACTGCTTCACAGCCTCCTGCACCCTTTGCTCTGATAAGGGGAGAAAGTGAGGTCTGCAGATGCTGGAGATCAGAGCTGGAAATGTGTTGCTGGAAAAGCGCAGCAGGTCAGGCAGCATCCAGGGAACAGGAGAATCGACGTTTCGGGCATAAGCCCTTCTTCAGGAATGAGGAAAGTTTGTCCAGCAGGCTAAGATAAAAGGTAGGGAGGAGGGACTTGGGGGAGGGGCGTCGGAAATGTGATAGGTGGAAAGAACAAACCATTATCTCCCAGACCGTCCATAACCTCATCACCTCGGGGGATCTCCCATCCACC
>NC_057741.1:42692694-42698898 GCF_004010195.1 Chiloscyllium plagiosum
AGGGTGGTTGGGTTGGTGGGTCCGGGTGTCCCATAGGTGTTCTCTGAAACGCTCCGCAAGTAGCCTGCCTGTCTCCCCAATATAGAGGAGGCCACATTGGGTGCAGAGGATGCAATAGATGATGTTTGTGGAGGTGCAGGTGAATCTGTGGCGGATACTGAGGTTTCCTTTGGGGCCTTAGAGGGTGGTGGGGGGGGAGGTGTGGGCGCAAGTCTTGCACCTCCTGCGGTTGCAGGGGAAGGTGCCGGGAGTGGAGGGTGGGTTGGTGGGGGGTGTGGATCTGACGAGGGAGTCACGGAGGGAGTGGTCTTTACGGAATGCTGATAGGGGAGGGAAATATATCCTTGGTGGTGGGGTCCGCCACCTCCAAACGGACCCCACCACCAAGGATATATTTCCCTCCCCTCACATGATAGGCTGGTCTGGAAGCTTAGATCGCATGGAACCCAGAGGGAGCTGGTGAATTAGATATACAATTGGCTTTATGGTTGGAAGCAGAGGGTAATAAGGATGCCTGTCTGACTGAAAGCCTATGACTAGTGGAATGCCTCATGGATTGGTGCTGGGTCCATTACTGTTTGTTATCGATATCAATGATTTGGATGAGAACGTAAAAGGCATGATTAGTAAGTTTTCAGATGACACTAAAATAGGCCATATCATGGACAGTGAGGAAGGTTATCTGAAATTGCAGCAGGACCTTGATTAGCTGGGGAAATGGGGTAAGAAATGGCAAATGACGTTTGATATAACTAAGAGTGAGATCTTGCACTTTGGAAAGTCAAATCAAGGTAGGAGTTTCGTGGTGAATGGTAGGGTCTTAAGGAATGTAGTGGAACAGAGGGACCTTGGAGTTTATGTTCACAGTTCTCTGAAAGTGGAGTCACAGCCAGAGGGGACAGTGAAAGAAGGCTTTTGGCACACTGGACTTCATAGTCAGGGCATTGAGTATAGAAGTTGGGAAATAATGTTGCAGTTGTACAGGATGTTGGTAAGGCTGCACTTGGGAGTATTGTATTCAGTTTTGGTCACCTTGCTATAAGACAGATGACAATAAATCGGAAAAAGTGCAGAAGAAATTTACAAGAGTGTTGCCAGGACTCAGCAGTCAAAGTTATAGGGAGAGATTGGACAAGCCAGGACTTCTTTCTTAGCACATAGGAGACTGAAAGGGGATCTTATAGAAGTGTATACGACCATGAGAGGCATGGATATGGTGAATGCACTTTATCTTTTTCCCAGGGTTGGGGAATTGAGGACTAGAAGGCGTTAGTTTAAGGTTAGAGGGGAAAGATTAAAAGGAAATCTGAGGGGCAACGTTTTTACACAGAGGGTGGTACACATATGGAATAAGCTGCCAGCAGAAGTGATTGAAACAGGTGCATTAACAACAATTAAAAGGCATTTGGAAAAATACATGGGTAGGAAACGTTTAGAAGAATATGGGCCAAGTGCAGGGAAACGGAGTTAGCGTGGAGGGACATTTTGGACGGCATGGACCAGCTTTGGCCAAAGGACCTGTCTCCGTGCTGTAGGACTCTATGACACACCTCATTGTGGGGGTTCAAACTAATTTGGCAGAGGAAAGGATTAGGGTGTAGGTTTGCTCGCTGAGCTGTAGGTTTGATATCCAGACGTTTCATTACCTGGCTAGGTAACATCATCAGTGGCGACCTCCAAGTGAAGCGAAGCTCTTGTCTCCTGCTTTCTATTTATATCTTTCTCCTGGATGGGGTTCCTGGGGTTTGTGGTGATGTCATTTCCTGTTCATTTTCTGAGGGGTTGCTAGATGACATCTCGATCTGTGTGTTTGTTTATGGCATTGTGGTTGGAGTGCCAGGCCCCGAGGAATTCTCTGGCATGTCTTTGCTTAGCCTGTCCCAGGAGAGGTGTGTTGTCCCAGTCAAAATGGTGGTATTTTTCATCCGTGTGTAGGGCTATGAGGGAAAAGGGATCGTGTCTTTTTGTGGCTAGCTGGTGTTCGTGTATCCTGGTGGCTAACTTTCTTCCTGTTTGTCCTACGTAGTGTTTGTGGCAGTCCTTGCTTGGAATTTTGTAGATGACGTTGGTTTTGTCCATGGATTGTACTGGGTCTTTTAAGTTTGTCAGCTTTTGTTTGAGAGTGTTGGTGAGTTTGTGTGCTACTAGGATTCCGAGGGGTCTTACTAGTCTGGCTGTCATTTCTGAAACTTCTTTGATGTATGGTAAGATGGTTAGGGCTTCTGGCTGTGTTTGGTCTGCTTGTCATGGTTTGTTCTTGAGGAATCTGCACACTGTGTTTTTTGAGTATCCGTTCTTTTTGAATACGTTGTATAGGTGGTTCTCCTCTGTTTTCCGAAGTTTGTCTGTGCTGCAGTGTGTGGTGGCTTGTTGGAATAGTGTTCTGACACAGCTTTGTTTGTGTGTGTTGGGATGGTTGCTGGTGTAGTTAAGTCTTTGGTCAGTGTTTGTCTGTTTCTGTATATGCAGGTTTTTTATGCAGATTATTAAAGGATTGGAAACTCTGGAGGCAGGAAACATGTTTCCGCTGATGGGTGAGTGCCGAACCAGAGGACACAGCTTAAAAATATGGGGTAGACCATTTAGGACAGAGATGAGGAGAAACCTCTTCACCCAGAGAGTGGTGGCTGTGTGGAATGCTCTGCCCAGAGGGCAGTGGACGCCCAGTCTCTGGATTCATTTAAGAAAAAGTTGGATAGAACTCTCAAGGATAGTGGAATCAAGAGTTATGGAGATAAGGCAGGAACAGGATACTGATTAAGGATGATCAGCCATGATAATATTGAATGGTGGTGCAGGCTCGAAGGGCAGAATGGCCTACTCCTGCACCTATTGTCTATTGTCTATTGACATCAACAGCCCTTTCTTCATCTATCAGCTTGATCACTCCCTTGAAGAACTCCATCAAGTTAGTAAGGCACGATCTCCCCCACACAAAACCATGTTGCCTATCACTGATAAGCTCATTCTTTTCTAAATATAAATAGATCCTATCTCTCAGTACCCTCTCCAGCAACTTCCCCACCACTGACGTCAGGCTCACTGGGCTGTAGTTACCCGGAATATCCCTACTACCCTTCTTGTACAGGGGGACAACATGAGCAACCTTCCAGTCCTCCGGCACCTCACCTGTATTTAAGGATGCCACAAAGATATCTGTCAGGGCCCCAGCTATTTCCTCTCTTGCCTCTCTCAGCAACCTGGGATAGATCCCATCCGGTCCTGGGGATTTGTCCATCTTAATAACCTCTAGCCTACCCAACACATCTTCCCTACTTATGCCAACGTGATCCAGATGATTTAAACTTCTATCTCTAATCTCAAGATTCATCATGTTCCTCTCCTCAGTGAACACTGATGCAAAGTAATCATTCAGAATCTCATCCATTCTCTCAGGTTTGGCACACAGCCTTCCTTCATTATCTTTTAGTGGACCAATCCTTTCTCTAGATACCCGCTTGCTTCTTTTTTAAGAATAAAATGCTTTGGGATTTTCTTTAATTCTGCTTGCTAAAGCTATTTCATGACCCCTTTTAGCCCGCTTGATTCTTTGTTTAAGACTTGTCCTACTCTTCCGATATTCCTCCAGGGCCCAATCTGTTCTTAGCTGCCTAGACCTTATGTACACTTCCCTTTTCCTTTTGGCTAGTCGTACAATTTCTCCTGTCATCCATGGCTCACACATCTTGACCTTCCTATCCTTTGCCTTCAACGGGACATGCCTATCCTGCACTATCTTTAACCTATCTTTGAAAGCCTCCCACATATCAAATGTGGACTTTCCTTCAAATAGCTTTGTCCAATCCACATTTCCCAGCTCCTGTCTAATTTTGATATAATTGGCCTTGGCCCAGTTTAGCACTCTTCCCTGAGGGCCACTCTCTTTTTTATTTGTGAGTATTCTAAAACTTACAGAATTGTGGTCACTGTTCCCAAAGAAATCCCCCACCGCACCTTCTACCACCTGGCCTGGCTTGTTCCCCAGCACCAGGTCCAATATGGCCCCTTCCCTCTGTCAGACTATCGACACACTCTAGAAAACTCTCCTGGACGCTTCTTACAAATTCTTTTCCATCCAGACCGCTGACACTAAGTGTATCCCAGTCAATGTTGGGAAAATTAAAATCTCCCATCACCACTACATATTGCCTCTACACCTATTCATAATCTGTTTACCTATTTGTTCTTCTACCTCATGATCACTGTTGGGAGGTCTGTAATACAGCCCCAATAATATAACTGCACCCTTTTTATTTCTCAGCTCCACCCATAATGCCTCACTACCCACGACCTCCATAATGTCCTCCTTTAGCACAGCCGTGATATCGTCCCTGACCAACAATGCAACTCCACCCCCTCTTTTACCCCCCTCCCTGTCCTGTCTGAAGCATCTATATCCTGGAACATTTAGTTGCCAGTCATCATGCCCTTCCTTCAACCAATTCTCTCTGATGGCAATAACGGCCATACTTCCAGGCACCAATCCAAGCCCTAAGTTCATCTGCCTTGTACAATATACTCCTTGCATTAAAGTAGATGCATTTCAGGCCACCAATTCTTTTGCGCTCACCTGCTCTCTGCCAATTCTTCCCTTTATTAATGCTATCTTCATGATTCTTACAGTCTCCAGTTTCCACCTTGCTGCCTACTTGTTTTCTCTTCTAGTTCCCAGCCCCCTGTCACATTAGTTTAAAACCTCCCCAACAGCAGTAGCAAAAACTCCCCCAAGGACATTGGTTTGGTCTGGTTCAGATGTAGACCGTCCATTTTGTAATAGTCCCGATGTCCAACAAATCTGAGCCCCTGCATCTTACACCATCTCTCAAGCCATGTGTTCATCCTGCCTATTTTTTCATTTCTACACTGGCTAGCACATGGCACTGGTAGTAATCCTGAGATCACTACCTTTGAGGTCCTCCCCTTTAACTTCTTTCCTAGCTCCCTGAATTCTTCTTTCAGGACCTCATCTTGCTTTCTACTTATATCATTGGTGCCTATATGCCTGTTTTGGAGGGAGATCAGCGCAGGGGACACCTGCACTGCCTTCCTACTCTTTTTCTGTCTTTTGGTCACCCATTCACTGTCTCCCTCAGCAATCAGTACTTTATTAGTTTCCTAATATGGAAAACTCAGTAATTTTGAATGTGATTTCTGATTCTGTATTTCCCTGTTCAGTAATCTCCATACAGGATGTCCAGTGTCCAGTCAACGATTTGGATAAAAGCAGCAATTACTGTTTCAGGTTTCCAGCATCCGCAGAATCCTGACTGCTCCCCACTCTTGGAGAAAGTGAGGACTGCAGATGCTGGGGATCAGAGTCAAGAGTGTGGTGTGGAAAAGCAGACAATGTTAAGCAGCATCCAGGAGCAGGACAATCGACGTTTCAGGCAAGAGCGAGAATGTCCTGATGAAGGGGCTTATGCCTGAAACGTCGATTCTCCTGCTCCTCGGATGCTGCCTGACTGGCTGTGCTTTTCCAGCACCACACTCTTGATCTCACACTCTTCCAGATTTTCCTTTACTTTGGGTTCAGAATAGAATACCACAACAATGCTGACCTCTCCCACCACTGGCCCGGAGCTCCTGCCACCTACGACAGGATGCAGAACCATGAAGACACCACCTGTTGTTTGGAGATATCATTCCATGGCACCAAATCGAAGCAAGTCATAGGGACAGAGAGATATACAGCACAGAAACAGACCCTTTGCTCCAACTCATCCATGCCAACCAGATATCCTACCTATCCAGTCCCATTTGCCAGCACTTGGCCCATATCCCTGGAGCGCGGAAGGCTGAGGGGTGACCTTATAGAGGTTTATAAAATCATAAGAAACACGGATAGGGTAAACAGACAAAGTCTTTTCCCGGGGGGGGGGGGGGGGAGTCCAGAACTAAAGGATACAAGTTTAGGGTGAGAGGGGAAAGATATAAAAGAGGCCTAAGGGGCAACACGGTGGCATGGGTGGTTAGCACTGCTGCCTCACAGCGCCAGAGACCCGGGTTCAATTCTAGCCTCGGGCGACTATAGAACATAGAACATAGAAGGATACAGCGCAGTACAGGCCCTTCGGCCCTCGATGTTGCGCCGATCCAAGCCCACCTAACCTACACTAGCCCACTATCCTCCATATGCCTATCCAATGCCCGCTTAAATGCCCATAATGAGGGAGAGTCCACCACTGCTACTGGCAGAGCATTCCA
>NC_057741.1:42699601-42701088 GCF_004010195.1 Chiloscyllium plagiosum
TATACACTACATCTACCGCTTTCCCCTCGTCCACTTCCTTAGTCACCTTCTCAAAGAATTCAATAAGGTTTGTGAGGCACGACCTGCCCTTCACAAAACCATGCTGACTATCCTTGATCACATTATTCCTATCCAGATGTTCATAAATCCTATCCCACTGTCTGTGTGGAGTTTGCACGTTCTCCCCGTGTCTGCGTGGGTTTCCTCCAGGTGCTCCGGTTTCCTCCCACAGTCACAAAGATGTGCAGGTCAGGTAAATTGGCCATGCTAAATTGCCCGTAGTGTTAGGTAAGGGGTAAATGTAGGGGTATGGGTGGATTTCGCTTCGGCGGGTCAGTATGGACTTGTTGGGCCGAAGGGCCTGTTTCCACACTGTAATGTAATCTAATGTAATCTAATGTAATCTAATCCCTCTAAACCCTTCCTATTCATATACTCATCCAGATGCCTTTTAAGTGTTGCAATTGTACCAGCCTCCACCACTTCCTCTGGCACCTCATTCCATACACGTACCACCCTCTGCGTGAAAATGTTGCCCCTTAGGCCTCTTTTATATCTTTCCCGTCTCACCCTAAACCTGTATCCTTTAGTTCTGGACTCCCCCCCCCCCCCGGAAAAGACTTTGTCTGTTTACCCTATCCGTGTTTCTTATGATCTTATAAACCTCTATAAGGTCACCCCTCAGCCTTCCGCGCTCCAGGGAAAACAGCCCCAGCCTCTTCAACCTCTCCCTGTCGCTCAAATCCTCCAACCCTGGCAACATCCTTGTAAATCTTTTCTGAACCCTTTCCAGTTTCACAACATCTTTCTGAAAGGAAGACCAGAATTGCATGCAATGTTCGTGAAATAGACATTTTATAATAACTAAGATCTTTATAGCTAATCGTAAAAAAATTCAGTTTTTTAAATGCCTAATTTTTCTTCGAATTTTCATTATAAATTTGAAAAGATGAAAATTCAACTTTTATAACTCTCCGAAAGCGACTGCTTCCAACTAAACCTGTTGGACTATAACCTTGTGTGTGATTTTTAACTTTGAAATAGGAAGGTTGGAAGTTTGAAACCAGTCGATAGGCGGCGACAGCGGCGGATCCGGGTCCTACCGGTAGATGGCGATGGCGGCGGCGGCTCCTCTAGATTCCATGGGAGGTAGCGGCGACAGCGGCGGATCCGGGTCCTGCCGGTAGATGGCGATGGCGGCGGCGGCGGCGGCCTCGAATCCTGGTCCCGTGAGGTGGTCTTCGGGGTTGGAACTGCGGCCTTGGTGAAACGGGCTTGTTCAGTGATGGCGAGCGGCGGCTCGGTAACTGCACTGTGGACGGAAGTGAATCGTTGCGGCCAAACTGCGGATTACAGCAGGGCCCTGAAGTCACTCAATAAAAGTAAGAAGCGGGGCCGGGCGGGCCCGAGGTTTGTGGCTTTAGGGCGACGTGTCCCAATGGGGCCCGAGCTCGGGGCTCGGGGCTGGGAGCTGGGGGCTGGGAGCT
>NC_057741.1:42704103-42725573 GCF_004010195.1 Chiloscyllium plagiosum
CTGTCTTTCCAGGGATCATCCGTGTGAATCTCCGCTGGATACGTTCCAGTGCCAGTATGTCCTTCGTGGTGTGGGGACCAAAACTGGACACAGTACTCCAAATGGGGCCTAACCAGAGCTTTATAAAGTCTTAGTAGTACATCTCTGCTTTTATATTCCAACCCTCTTGAGATAAGAGACAATATTGCATTCGCTTTCTTAATCACGGACTCAACCTGCATGTTTACCTTTAGAGAATCCTCGACTAGCACTCCCAGATCCCTTTGTGCTTTGGCTTTATTAATTTTCTCACCATTTAGAAAGTAGTCTATGCTTTTATTCTTTTTGCCAAAGTGCAAGTCCTCGCACTTGCTCACGTTAAATTCCAACAGCCATTTCCTGGACCACTCTCCCAACCTGTCTAGATCCTTCTGTAGCCTCCCCACTTCCTCAGTACTACCTGCCTGTCCACCTAACTTCGTAGTGAGTGGTTAAGATCTGGAATGTACTCTTACGGAATGTGGTAGGTGCAAATTGTTCTGGGTAACTCACCACAAGTTACTTTTAATTCAGCTACTTACTAAGAAATTTTCTCACAACCAATTAAGTACTGAAACAATGATTTAAACTTTATTGCATGTAGCAACCAAAATAAGACTTCAAGTGAGCAAGTTAAGCCACTCAATTCAATTTGGTTATTACCTGATGAATGGTGGAAGTGAGCGACAATTCCAGTTCCCCAGCTATGTTTTCCAAAGGTCTTCTGTTCACTTCAGCTAATTACTTTTTATATACTGACAGAAGCTTGTGTTGTTTGTTTTTATATTGCCACCGAATTTTGAAATAAATTAGCTGTCATTTACCTGTTCTCCATAATTAGTTCCCAAGCTGCACTCCAAGGATCTCCCATTCACTGTAGCTAATTTATTTTTTTCAACTAGTAGAAGCATTTATTTGTTTTTATATTGCCAATTTACTTACACCATCAATTTTCTCACTTCTTATTTGCTTTTTAGTAACTTGGTTCAAGTATGGGTTTTTGTATGGGTGCTCTCCTTGACCACATTTGGTAACCATGAGTGCTTCACCCTTCTCACCAAGTCCTCCTTTTTTGACTGGAATGATTTTTTTTAAAACTGCGCGTTGACTTACCTGCTTAAAAGTCTGCTGCTGAGCTCATCTACTCACCTTCGCCTTGGTATATTTTATAAGTGTCTTTCAACAACACTTTCTTCATACCTCCTTAGCTATTTATGTTAAGACCCAAGTTGCTGTCCCTCAAACTCAATTTGAAATTCTACCATGATGTAAACATTATTCCCCAGAGGATTGTTAACTACATGACCTCTTATTTATCCTACCCCATTACACATTTACTTGGTCTAGAATATCCTAGAACAACCTATAAGATAGGTTCTATAATGCATTGCTCTAAGAAAACATTCCCTTAAACACTTTACAAATTTGATTCCCATGTTATACTTGCCCATCTGATTTGTCCAGTGCATATGCAGATTAAAATCACCCATGACAATTATAGTGCCCCTTGCATGTTTCCCTTACTTCCTGATTTATACTTCTGCTAGAGTGAAGCGACTCTTAAGGGGAGTTTCTGTAGATGTCATCTTTGTCTTGCTGGTCCTTATTTCCACTGGATCCTTGCCTTCCTCTCCATATTACACTGTAATGAACAAATGTAAATTTTCAAAATTAGTAAAAGCATGCCTGAAAACAAAGTAATTCTGCAGTTCATATACCTAACTCAAGTTTGTGACAGTGACAGTTGACCTGGTCTGTAACCTGTCAAATCTAGATGCCTAAGCTATTTTTTTGCCAACATCTTATGCTTGCTGCATGAAAAGGTTAGACTTATCTATGTCTGTGGTGAGATGTCTGATGTCTGTGAAGTGACCAGCAATGCAAAGCAAGGATGGTGTTTGGTTCCCTGATTCTTCAACGTTTTTTTGCAATGCCAACAGAAATCACCAGAAACATACATATATAGACATCAACCTTGGATTCTGTTCAGGAACTACTGAAATTGCTCATGATTTGGGGTAATCTTGAAATGTAAGGATTCTCACAGGTTTTTCCTTGCTGCAGACCGTCATCTTAAACCTTTTTGCCCTCTACCCTCACTTGAGGGGTTCATGGACTTTTTGTCAGGAAGTTTGAAATGATCTGATCAACTGCCTCTGCTGTGTCCTATCCTTCCACTAATACATCTTGTCATCTTCCTTAATGTTCCCTCCTTATTCAATACCAGAACTTGCATCTTCCTCTAGTTTCTCTTCTATCTCCCTTCATGCCCTCAGAGTTCATTTTGACCATGAGACCCAACTGCTGCTCCCTTGATCCTATTGCTACTAATATTTCCACTGAACTTCTGACCTTATGTTACTCATTACTTTGTAATTGGTTTTCTCTCTTGAGGTGTGAAACTGCCTAATTAGTGGCTAAATCTATGTCACTGGCAAGAACTGAAATAAACTTGAAGGAGAGAGATCAGAGAAGTGGGTGTAGATTGGATTACTTAGTGTGGAAACAGGCCCTTCGGCCCAACAAGTCCACACCAACCCGTCGAAGCGCAACCCACCCAGACCCATTCCCCTACATTTACTCCTTCACCTAACATTATGGGCAATTTACCATGGCCAATCCACCTAACCTGCACATTTTTGGATTGTGGGATGAAACCGGAGCACCCGGAGGAAACCCACGCAGTCACGGGAGAAAGTGCAGACTCCACACACAGAGCCGCCTGAGGCGGGAATTGAACCCGGGTCTCTGGCGCTGTGAGGCAGCAGTGCTAACCGCTGTGCCACCATGCCGCGCTGTGAACAAAAACATTTTATCAAAGCCTGTGGATTGATGTTATTGAAGTGTGATGTTTTTATGTATATAGAGATTTTAAAGTGGGTTAGAGTTTCAACAGTAGTTGTATGTTAATAATTCATTGTTGTTTACTTGTAGTTATTACTTATTTCTTAGAAATAAATATCAGTTCTTGCTAAGTACAGAAACCTGGTCAGTGTTTCTGTTAACCAGAGTCATTTGGATGAATAAATTGGGGACATTTGTGCGCTTGAATTAAATAATCTTTTTGAGATGACTGGGGGAGTAGTGGGGCTCGTGTATCAGCACACTTTCCCAGTGGGCTACTTGTGACACTCCACCTGATTTCTACATGCCTGAAGCTTTTGACACAGTTGACCAAGCTGTCCTCCTCAATGCCTCTCTGTTAATATCTAATTGGATGTGATTGTTCTCAGATGGTTCCACTCCTATCTATCTAATCCTAGCCAGGAAACCATTGAGACTTTCGCTTCCTGCTCATCTATTGTTACCACTGTTGGACCCAAGCATCAATCTTTGGCCATGCCTATTTCTCATTTGCATGCTGTTCCTTTGTAATATCATACAAAGTCACGCCATTAATTTTTCATAACATTGATGACATCGGTTCTCCCTTACCAATAGCTTTCTTGACTGTTGCAAAATCACCAGAATGTTTATCCAACATTGAGTATCAAATGTATAGACGTTTTCTCCAATTAAATATTGAGAAGATGGAAGTTTGCTTTTCGTGATTTCAAATTTCCTTCCCTAACTACCACTTCCATTTCTGTTCTTGGCAACAGTCTGAAGTTAAGCCAGTCTATTTGCATCTTTGTCACATTTGATCCGAAAATGAGCTTTCAATTTCATCTTTATGCCATCTCTATGCTTGCATATTATTATCTTTCTAAGATTGCTCGATTTGACCACTATCACAGTCCACTGGCTGCTGAAACCCTCATCTATGCTTTCATTACCTCTCAACCCAATGATTAGAATGCACTCCTGACTGCCCATAGTTTGAAATTATCCAAAACTCTGCTGACCATGTCTTAACTCTCAGCCAGTGCCAATCCCTTATTACCCACGTGCTAGCTAATGGGCAGTGGCTTGAGCAGTGTCTTGATTGTAAACTCCTCTTTGTTTTAAAATCACTCCATTACTTTGCCTCTCTTTATCTGTGTGAATACCTCCAATTGCAGAATCTTATAATTTATCAACATTCCTATAATGCTGTCATTTTTGTTTATTCTCAGTCATAGTTCTACACCATTGGTGGCCATGCCTTCAGTTACATCAGCCCCAAACTCTGGAATTGCTACATCGCTATACCCTTCCAACTTAATTTCCTTTAAGATATATTTAAAATCTATCTCTTTTTCACCTAACCTCATATCTCCTTAAGTGGCTTAGTGTCATTTTACTGTTCCCAAGAAAAGGGTTGCAATAATTCCATTAAAGGTACTATGTATATCTAAGTTGTTTGTCAGTGAATTTACTGGTTTTATTATTTCAGTTGTATAGATTGGAACGCTATGAAGACTGTTTATCAGTTTATCGTGATTTAATTCGGAACTCTCAAGATGAATACGAAGAGGAAAGGAAGACCAACCTTTCTGCTGTTGTGGCAGCTTTAAGTATCTGGGAAAATTCATTTCCTGTAAGTGTCAATCTTCTGTTGATTAAGCTATTAGACATTTTATGTTGGTATCTGCTATTGCTTTACCTGTTATTTCCTTTGAACCCAAACTTCTTGGAGCTTTTGTCATTCAGGAGTAGTTCAAGATGGCTGTGGAATTGTTAGGGTTCACTTCCTCTCCACCATAAGACTGCAGCAGTCCAGATGTTGCTTTGTTGCAACTTCTGCTCCTCATATCCTCCCAAGCCTGCTCAGAAATCTTATCTACTAGAGTCCCTTAGGAGGCGAGAAAGAGAGGGGTCCGGGAAAGCAAGTGCATGACCATGAGCAGACACAGCCTACATCACCCAGAATGCACTAGGGCTGTGCAAACAGAAATGAAACTTCTCACTTATGCATAGCATGCTGTTTCTCTAATTGCAGAGTCTTTCACTCCCGCTTTGCAGCTGCGAGGCTCAATAAGCAAATGTGGGAGAAAAGCTACTTGTGGTTGGAGAAGCAGCTTTTTGCAGAATCTGTTGCTTCCATTTAGCTTTATTTCAATGACTTGATTTTTAGTTTGGATGGAAACCTTTAATGGGCTACATCATGAAAGATAACCTGCTCGATACTGAGCATTCAGAAGTCTCTTGGAGAGGGAATTTCAGAAAACCTTATCCTTTTAGTGATGAGATATTTCTTAATCTCAGTAACAGATGACCAACTTCTTAATCTAAGACTAAGACTGAGTGTGTGTTTATGATACTACAGCCAGGGAGAACACTTTTTTCCAGCATCAACTCTGGCAAGCCTTTACAAATTTTTTATTTCAATTCAATCAGCTCTACTGTAGATTTGGTCTCACCAATGTTCTCTACAGCTAGCAATTATGTACCCTACTTAGACTAGTTGAAAAGAGTCCATTGTATTAGGAGTAATATATCAGTGTAGATAGAGGAATGGCTAACTAATAGAAGTCAGAGATTTAGGGGAATGGGAGCATCTTTGGGATGGAAACTAGTAACTCGTGAAATGTCACTGGTTACTGCTGGGCTAAACTGCATTTATTTCAATGCAAGGGGCCTAACAGGGAAGGCAGATGAACTCGGGACATGGTTAGGAACATGGGACTGGGATATCATAACAATTACAGAAACATGGCTCAGGGATGGGCAGGACTGGCAGCTTAATGTTCCAGGATACAAATGCTACAGGAAGGATAGAAAGGGAGGCAAGAGAGGAGGGGCAGTGGCATTTCTGATAAGGAATAGCATTACAGCTGTGCTGAGGGAGGATATTCCTGGAAATACATCCAGGGAAGTTATTTGGGTGGAACTGAAAAATAAGAAAGGGATGATCACCTTATTGGGATTGTATTATAGACCACTAAATAGTCTGAGAGAAATTGAGAAACAAACTTGTAAGGAGATCTCAGTTATCTGTACGAATAATAGGGTGGTTAGGGTAGGGGATTTTAACTTCCAAACATAGACTGGGTCTGCCATAGTGTTAAGGGTTTAGATGGAGAGGAATTTAAGTGTGCACAAGAAAATCTTCTGATGCAGTATGTGGATGTACCTACTAGAGAAGATGCAAAATTTGACCTACTCTTGGGAAATAAGGCAGGGCAGGTGACTGAGGTGTCAGCGGGGGAAAACTTTGGGGCCAGCGACCATAATTTTATTAGATTTAAAATAGTGATGGAAAAGGATAGACCAGATCTAAAAGTTGAAGTTTTAAATTGGAGAATGGCCAATTTTGACAGTATTAGGCAAGAACTTTCGAAAGCTGATTGTACACAAATCTTTGAAAGTTGCCACCCAGGTAAATAGTGCGGTGAAGAAGGCATATGGCGTACTGGCTTTTATTGGTAGAGGAATTGAGTTCCGGAGTACTGAGGTCATGTTGCAGTTGTATAAGACTCTGGTGCGGCCGCATCTGGAGTATTGTGTGCAGATTTGGTCGCCATATTATAGGAAGGATGTGGAGGCACTGGAACGGGTGCAGAGGAGGTTTACCAGGGGAATGCCCTGCCAGTAGCAGTGGTGGACTCTCCCTCATTATGGGCATTTAAGCGGGCATTGGATAGGCATATGGAGGATAGTGGGCTAGTGTAGGTTAGGTGGGCTTGGATCGGCGCAACATCGAGGGCCGAAGGGCCTGTACTGCGCTGTATTCTTCTATGTTCTATGAGGCAGATGTTTGAAGGTAAAGGTATGGCTGGAAAATGGGAAGCCTTCAGAAATGAGATAACAAGAATCCAGACAAAGTATATTCCTGTTAGGGTGAAAGGAAAGGCCGGTAAGTATCCAAATGCCTCTTAAATGTTGCAATTGTACCAGCCTCCACCACATCCTCTGGCAGCTCATTCCATACACTTACCAACCTCTGCGTGAAAAACTTGCCCCTTGGGTCTCTTTTATACCTTTCCCCTCTCACCCTCAGCCTATGCCCTCTAGTTCTGGACTCCCCCACCCCAGGGAAAAGACTTTGCCTATTTATCCTATCCATGCCCCTCATAATTTTGTAAACCTCTATAAGGCCACCCCTTAGCCTCCAACGCTCCAGGGAAAATAGCCCCAGCCTGTTCAGCCTCAACCTGAAGCTCAGATCCTCCAACCCTGGCAACATCCTTGTAAATCTTTTCTGAACCCTTTCAAGTTTCACAACATCTTTCCGATAGGAAGAAGATCAGAATTGCACATAATATTCCAACAGTGGCCTAATCAATGTCCTGTACAGCCCCAATATGACCTCCCAATTCCTGTACTCAATATTCTGACCAATAAAGGAAAGCATACCAAACGCCGCCTTCACTATCCTATCTACCTGTGACTCCACTTTCAAGGCGCTATGAACCTGCACTCCAAGGTCTCTTTGTTCAGCAACACTCCCTTGGACCTTACCATTAAGTGTATAAGTCCTGCTAAGATTTGCTTTCTCAAAACGCATTTATCTGAATTAAACTCCATCTGCCACTTCTCAGCCCATTGGCCCATCTGGTCCAGATCATGTTGTAATCTGAGATAACCCTTTTCGCTTAAGAGCGATATATTCCGAGGTCCACCTGGCTGACCTCGTGACAGTTACTACAGTGATGAACTGACTTCTTGAACCACTGCAGTCCATGTGCTGCAACAATGCTGTTAAGGTGGGTTTCCAAGATTTTGACGCAGTGACACTGAAGGAACAGTGATATATTTCCAAGTCAGGATGGTGAGTGGCTTGGAGGGAAACTTGTCATGGTGTTCCTATGTGTTGACTGCCCTTGTCCTTCTATATGGAAGTGGTCGTGGGTTTGGAAGGTTTTGTCAAAGGAGCCTTTGTAAATTCATGCAGTGCATCTTGTAGATAGTGTACACACTGTTGCTACTGAGCATCAGTAGTGAGGGAGTGAATGTTTATGGATGTGACGCCAATAAAGCTAGCTGTTTTGTCCTGGATAGTGTCAAGCTTCTCGTGTGTTGGAGTTGTCCCTGTCCAGGCAAATGGGGAGTATTCCATCACACTCCTGATTTTGTCTTGTCAATGGTGGACAGGCTCTGGGGAGTCAGGAGCTGTGTTATTTGCTATATTACTTACTCCTATCCTCTGACCTGCTCTTGAAGCCACTGTATTTATGTGGTGAGTCCAGTTCAATTTATAATCACTGGTAACTCCCAGAACATTGACAAGACTGCAGTTTAGTTTCTTCTAATCTCTTCTTTAATTTGGAGCTTGTTTTGTTCTTTTATCCCTGAAGTACCTTCAAATAAGCTATGGCATTAAAGGTACGAGAAAATAATCCTGTGGGTCACTGATTTGTCTTGGTTTAATAATAAAAGGTCTTGTATATCAGGTGCACCTTTCCCCAAAGAGCTTTATGGCCAATGGAATGTTTTTGGACGGTAGTCACTAGTGTGGTATAGGCAGCAAGCAGTCACAAGCCTATTGTGAAAGATAACCCCGTCGCTTGTTGGTAGTGGTACACTATATGAAGAACCTACACTGGAGATCTATAAAATCATTGGTGATAGTCAATGTCTTTTTCCTGTTGTGGGGCATCCAAATCTAGAGGGCATAGGTTTAACGTGAGAAGGGGAAGATTTCAAAGGGGCCTGAGGGGTAACTTTTTCACAGAATTGTGTATGTATGGAACCAGCTGCCAGAGGAAGTGGTGGAGGCAGGTATAATTACAACATTTAAAAGGCTTCTGGATGAGTATATGAATAGGAGGGGTTTAGAGGGATATGGGCCAAAAGCTGGCAAATGAAACTTTGAAAACTGTCAACACTTCAGCAACCACTTTCTGTTACAGGTAATTTAGCAGGCTCATCACAGTCTGGGTGAAGAAATTCCTCCTCCTCCTCTCAGTTCTAAATAGCCCACACTTAGACTGTGATCCCTGGTTTTAGATCCCTTTGTCATTGGGGACAATTTATCCTCTTGGAATTTTATAGGAGTTTTTGTGAGAAGCCCCTCATTCTTCTAAGATACAGTGAATATAGTCCTAACTGATAGTGTCTCTCAATACGTAAATCCAGCCATCCTAGGAATCAGTCTAGTAAACCTTTGATTCATTTGCTCATTGGGAAAATATTATTCTTCTGATAGGGAGACCAAAACTGCACACAAATATGGTCTCACCAAGGCCGGTTACAATTGTAGCAAGACATTCTTGCTTCTGTACTTGAATCCTCTTGTGACGAAGGCCAAAATACCATTTCCTTTCTTCACTACCTGTGTGTTTACTTGCAACACCTGGTGTATAAAACCATTCACGTTGCAATACAGCTTCCTCTTTCTCAATTTATTGACATAAACTACCCTTCTGTTTTTGCTACTAAGGAGAATAACTTTACATTTGTTCACATTTTACTTCATCTGCCATGGATTTTTAGACTCACTCAGCTTGTTCATGAGAGAGAGGATACAGAATGGCATCCAGGAAAAGCTTTATAGCCAATATATAGAAACAAAGGTCATGATTCCCTTACTTTCCTTAAAGGAAGGAAATTGATCTGGGCAGCATGTAACTCCAGACCTGCTTTGAGGTTGACTGTTAAGTAAAGTGAAGTCCTTTCTTCATATTGAGCATGCCCTCCATCATATTGTTTGGCATATCACCATATGAAATGGGATAAACTTCAAACAGATAGAGCAGGTAAAAACTGGGTGTCCATGAAATGCCATTAGCCATATCGGAATTATACACCAATATAATCTGCAACGTTATGGTCCACTGCTTATCTGACTCTACCATGAGGCCAGGGATTCAATGAAGAGTGCAGGAGGACTTAGAAGGAGTAGCACCAGGAATACCTAAAAATGTCAGTTTGGTGAAGCTACACAATAGGGTTACTTGTTTGTCAGACAGCATATCAGCAAGTGATAGAGCTAAACAATTCCAGAATTAACATCAGTTTTAAGATATGCACTACTCAATGATGGTAGACAATTAAACAACTTAGTCAAAGAGGAGTCTCCGCATATATCTTCTTCCTCATTAATGAGTGAGTCCAACACATGAAGGCAAAAGATAAAGCTGAAGCATTTGTAGTAATCTCAGCTGGAATTGCTGAGTGGCTGATACATTTCAACCTCCTTTGGAGGACCCCAGCATTACAGATGCCAGAGTTCAGCCAATTTGATTTACGCAGTTCTTCAGTTCTGAAGAAGAATCACTGAACCTGAAATGTTAACTGTGCTTTCTCTCCACAGATCCTAAAGACTTGCTAAATTTTTCCAACAGTTTCTGTTTTTGTTTTTAAGTTATGGAAGGTGTCCACAACCAGGCTATTGAGCAGTAATTGTTTAGCAGTACCTGCTCACTGATACTCGATTTGGGCTCCACCAGAGACACTCGGGTCCTGGTCTCATTCCAGCCTTAGTTTAAACATGGACAAAAGAGCTTAATTCCACAGACAAGATGAAAGTGACTGCCCTTGACATTCAGTCTTAAATGGAACTAATTCAGTTTGGGAGACTTGGTCAGCGTGGACAGGTTGGACCAAAGGGTCTGTTTCCATGCTGTGTGACTCTATGCTATATAAGTGAGAATGGCATCTAAAGGCTTAAGCAAAACCTAAGTTACTGGGAATAAGGGGAAATCCCTTCACCAGTTAGAGTTATACCTGGCATAAAGGAAGATGGGTGTGGATATTGGTGGGCAGTCATCTCAGCTCTGGGACAGCACTGCAGGACTACCTCCGGATAGTGTTTGAAACCAAACCATCATCTGCTCTATGAAGGACACCCATCATAATGTCAGAGTGGGAATGTTCAAATGTTCAGTATTCATTGCATAATGATCAGCAGCATTCATGACTCCTTAGACACAGAAACCGTTTACGTCCAAAAGCAGCAAAACCTGGGCAAAATTCTTGGGTTGACAACTGGCAGGTAACATTTGCACCACACTAAAGGCACAATGTCCGTTTCCAATAAAGTGGAAACAAACTTTGATCCCATGACATTAGATGGCATCACGATCACAGAATCTCCCACTATTAACATCACAAGACTACAAGAGCTCCTCAGATGCTAGGAATTCCACAGTGAGTAACTCACCACTTGATACCCAAAGCCTAATGTAGTGCACAAGGCACAAGTCAGCACTATGCTAGACTACTCTGCGCTTAGTTGAATACATGCAACTCCAACAACACTCGAAGCCTAACACTGCCCAGAACAAAACGGCCCACTTGATTGACAACCTCTACTATCTACAAGTTGCACTTGTAGAATTCACCAAGGTTCCTTTGACAGCACCTTTCAAAGGCATTTCCACTGCCATCTGGAAGGACAAGGAGAACAGATTAATGAGCACACTGCCAGCTGCACTTTCCCTCCAGGTCACTTGCTATCCTGACTTGGAAATATTTTCCTGAGGCTTGGTGTCATTGGATCCAAACTTCTGAAATACCCTTCCTTATGGTAATGGTGTGTATCCACACCAAATGGACTTCCTTGTAATGGTTCAAGAAGGCACTTAATTATTCCCCATCAAGGGCAATTAGAAATTGGAATAGATGTGGACCCAGTCAGCATTCAATTTTTGGATACTTTCATTCCTGATGAGACTTAGTTGGAATTTAAAGAATTTTGAAAAATCGAAACTGATGCATCGACTGTCTTTGCAACGATCTTAGGAACCCATCAGGATCTGAGAACTTGTCAGCTATTTGTTCTAATATGTTTCTTGACTCCTTTTCCTTGCTAGTTGTAATTAAGTTCAAGGTTAGATCACATGGAATAAAGGAAGAACAAGCAATTTGAAGGCAGAACTGGCACAAAGGTAGAAGATACAAGGTGGTGATGGAGGGCTTTTTTTCAGACTGGAGGCCTGTGACCAGTGGTGTGCCTGTAGGATTAATGCTGGGTTTGCTGCTTTTCATCATTTATGTAAATGATTTGGATGTGAACCCAGGAGGTAAGGTTAGTAAGTTTGCAGATGACACCAAAATTGGAGCTGTAGTGAACAGCGAAGGTTACCTCCGTACCTCATGGGTGGCACAGTGCTCAGTGGTTAGCACTGCTGCCTCACAGCACCAGGTTCGATTCCAACCTCAGGTGACTGTCTGTGTGGAGTTTGCACATTCTCTCCGTGTCTGCGTGGGTTTCCTCCCACAATCCAAAAATGCACAGATCAGGTGAATTGGCCATGCTAAATTGCCCATAGTGTTAGGTGCGTCACTCAGAGGAAATAGGTCTGCGTGGTTACTCTGGAGGGTTGCTGTGGAGGACTGGTTGGGCTGAAGGGCCTGTTTCCACACTCTAGGGAATCTATTCTAATTCTTGGAAGCAGAGTCATTGGCGACATTTCAGCGATTGACGGACATGCACAAGGATAGCAGTGAGTTGGTGTGTGTAGGTTAAGTTACTATATTTTACATTAGGATTAAACCTTGGCACAACATCGTGGGCCAAAGGGCCTGTTCTGTGCTGTACTTTTCTATGTAGTACGGTGGAATCTTGATCAGATGTGCCAATGGGCTGTGGAGTGGCAGATGGAGTTTAATTTACATTTATGTGAGTTGCTTCATTTTGGGAAGGCAAATTAGGGCAGAACATATACAGTTAAGAGAGTGTATAAGAGACTTATACACTAGACAGTGTTGCTGAACAAAGAGACCTTGGAGTGCAGGTTCATAGTTCCTTGGAAGTGGAGTCCCAAGTAGATAGGATAGTGAAGAAGATATTTGGTATGCTTTCCTTTATTGGTCAGAGTATTGAGTACAGGAGTTGGGAGGTCATGTTGCGGCTGTATAGGACATTGGTTAGGCCACTGTTGGAATATTGCGTGCAATTCTGGTCTCGCTGCTATAGGATGTTGTGAAACTTGAAAGGGTTCAGAAAAGATTTAGAAGGATGTTGCCAGGGTTGGAGGATTTGAGCTATCGGGAGAGGCTGTACAGGCTGCGGCTACTTTCACTGGAGCATTGGAGGCTGAGGGGTGACCTTACTGAGTTGTATAAAATCATGAGGGCATGGATAAGGTAAATAGACGACGTCTTTTTCCTGGGGTAGAGGAATCCAAAACTAGAGGGCCTGAAATGAAGGTGAGAGGGGAAAGATTTAAAAGGGATCTGAGGAGCGATTTTTCCTCAGAGGGTGGTGTGTGCATGGAAGGAGCTGCCAGCGGAACTGGTGGAAGCTTTTAGAATTACAGCATTTAAAAGGCATCTGATTGGGTAGATGAATAGGAAGGGTTTAGAGGGATATGGGCCAAATGCTGACAAATGGGACTAGGTTTACCTTGGATACCTGGTCAGCATGGACAAATGGTCTGTTTGCATGCTGTATAGCTCTATGACCTAAGTTCCTCTCTCTCTCTTTCTCCTCTTATTTTACAAGTAATCAGAGAAAAGCACATCAGAATCACTGAATAAACTTAGAAATGTTAAGTGATACACTGGGCAGGTAAAAACTGATGTTTTGTGGCAGTATACCACTGAAGTCTCAATTTTAGTTCCACAAATATTAAAACTCTGCTAATTCTTAGTAATTGTATATGGGATTTTAAATTCTGTACTTGATTTGTCAATTTTTTAAGTAAATTCAATATTTCTCTAATAAATGGTTGTAACTTATCATTTATCAAAAAGTGTAGCATATTTTTGTTCTACTACACAGGACGATTTGGGTTTACCTGAAACTTCATATGAACTGTGTTACAATGTGGCCTGCACCTTGATTGGTGAGGGCAAGCTGCCTCAGGCCATGATTAAGCTTCAGAAAGCTGAAGGTAAGGACGTTGTGCATGAAGGAAGTTTTTAAAATTCTCTTCATGGGATGTGGGGTTCACTGGAAGACCAGAATGTGTTACCCTTCCCTCATTGGTTTGATTGTCTTAATGGGTCATTTCAGAGGGCAGTGAAGAGTTAACCACATTGCTGTAGTTCTGGAGTCAAATGAAAATGAGACCAAATAAGAATAGCAGACGTCATTCCCTAACTGACATTAGTGAATCACATGGGGTTGTATGATAATCAACAGTTGTCAAGGTAACCATTGCTAAGACAAGTCTTACATTTCAGATTTATTAACTGAATTTGAATATGGGGAGGCAGTGCCACGTTGTATTCCTGCTGGACTATTAATCCAGAAACTCAGCTAATTTTCTGGATGGAGGTTTGCTCACTGAGCAGGAAGGTTTTTTTAGATGTTTCGTCACCATTCTAGGTAACATCTTCAGTGAGCATCCGGATGAAGCATGGATGGTGTAGCCAGCTTTCTAGTCACGCGTTTGGGTTTCCTTGGGTTGTTGCCATTTCCTGTGGTGATGCCATTTCCTGTGGTTCTTCTCATTGAATGGTAAATGGGATCCAAGTCAATCTGTTTGTTGTTTGAGTTCTGGTTGGAATGCCATGCTTCTTGGAACTCTTGTGCCTATTTCTATTTGGCTTGTCCTCGGATAGATGTGTTGTCCCAGTCAAAGTGGTGTCCTTTCTCATTCGTATGTAAGGATACTAGTGAGAGTGGGTCATGTCGTTTTGTGGCTACTTGATGTTCATGTATCTTGGTGGCTAGTTTTCTGTCTGTTTGTCCAATGTAGTGTTTGTTACAGTTCTTGCATGATATTTTGTAAATGACATTAGTTTTGCTTGTCTGTAAGGGGTCTTTCAAATTCATTAGCTGCTGTTTTAGTGTGTTGGGTTTGTGGGCTACAATGATGCCAAGGGGTCTGAGTAGTCTGGCAGTCATTTCCGAGATGCCTTTGATGTAGGGGAGAGTGGCTAGAGTTTCTGGATGTGTTTTGTCTGCTTGTTTGGATTTGCTCAGAAATCGGCGGACTGTCATTGGGACCCATTCTTTTTGGATACCTGGTATAGGTGATTTTCCTCTGCTCTTCGTAGTTCCTCTGTGCTACAGTGTGTGTTGCTCGTTGAAATAATGTTCTGATGCAACTTCATTTGTGGATGTTGGGGTGATTGCTTCTGTAGTTCAATATTTGGTCCGTATGTGTTGTTTTCCTGTGGACACTGATTTGAAGTTCCCCATTGGCTATTTGCTCTGCTGCGACTTCTAAAAATGGCAGTTTGTTGTTGTTTTCCTCCTCTTTAGTGAATTTTATGTCAATAAGGGTATTATTGATGATCTTGAAAGTTTCCTCTAATTTGTTTCATTTAGTGATGACCAAAGTGTCATCCAAGTAGCAGACCCAAAGTTTGGGTTAGATGTTTGGCAGAGCTGTTTGTTTGAGTCTCTGCATTACTGTCTCTGCTAAGAATCCTGATATTGGAGATCCCATGGGTGTTCTGTTGGTTTGTCTGTAGGTTTTGTTGTTGAAGGTGAAGTGGGTGGTAAAGCATAGGTCCCTCGCTTGACAATATTGTCCTTGTTGATGAAGTTGGTGGTGTTTGGTGTATGTGTCGTGGGTCTTCTAATAGTGTAGTCAGTGTTTCCTTGGTCAGGTTGATGTTGATGGATGTCAGCGCTGAAAAATGTGTTGCTGGAAAAGCGCAGCAGGTCAGGCAGCATCAAAGGAGCAGGAGAATCGATGTTTCGGGCATAAGCCCTTCTTCAGGAATGAGGAAGGTGTGCCAAGCAGGCTAAGATAAAAGGTAGGGAGGAGGGACTTGGGGGAGGGGCGTTGGGAATGCGATAGATGGAAGGAGGTTAAGGTGAGGGAGATAGGCCGGAGTGGGGGTTGGGGGCGGAGAGGTCAGGAAGAAGATTGCAGGTCAAGAAGGCGGTGCTGACTCTGAGGGTTGGGACTGAGAAAAGGTGGGGGGAGGAGAAATGAGGAAGCTGGAGAAATTTGCATTCATCCCTTGTGGTTGGAGGGTTCCTAGGCGGAAGATGAGGCGCTCTTCCTCCAGGCGTCGTGTTACCATGGTCTGGCGATGGAGAAGGCCAAGGACCAGCATGTCCATGGCGGAGTGGGAGGGGGAGTTGAAGTGTTCAGTCACGGGGCGGTTGGGATGTTTGGTCCGGGTGTCCCAGAGGTGTTCTCTGAAACGTTCCGCAAGTAGGCGGCCTGTCTCCCCATTGTAGAGGAGGCCACATCGGGTGCAGCGGATGCAGTAAATGATGTGGAGGTGCAGGTGAATTTGTGACTGATATAGAAGGATCCCTTGGGGCCTTGGAGGGAAGTGAGGGGGGAGGTGTGGACGCATGTTTTGCATTTCTTGCGGTTGCAGGGGAAGATGCCGGGAGTGGAGGTTGGGTTGGTGGGGGGTGTGGACCTGACGAGGGAGTCGCGGAGGGAGTGGTCTTTCCAGAACACTGATAGGGGAGAGGAGAGAAATATATCCTTGGTGGTGGGGTCTGTTTGGAGGTGGCGGAAATGACGAAGGATAATACGATGTATCTGGAGGTTGGTTGGGTGGTAGGTGAGGAACAGTGGGATTCTGTCCTGGTGGCGATTGGAGGGACGGGGTTCAAGGGCAGAGGAACGGGAAGTGGAGGAGATGCGGTGGAGAGCATTGTCAACAACGTTGGAGGGGAAATTGCAGTCTTTGAAGAAGGAGGCCATCTGGGTTGTATGGTATTGGAATTGGTCCTCCTGGGGGCGGAGGCGAAGGAATTGGGAATATGGGATGGCGTTTTTGCAGGGGGCAGGGTGGGAGGAGGTTTAATCTAGGTAGCTGTGGGCATCGGTCGGTTTGTAGTAAACGTCCGTGTTGAGTCGGTCTGTGTTGAGTTCTCCTAGTTGATGAATGTCAACAAGGCTGTTTCGTCAAAGGAGACCATTATTTCACCCTCTTCTATCTTGGTGTCTTTGGTCTTGAGGAATTCTTGGGTAGAGTGGATGGAGTGGCGTGAGTCTTCTACTAAGTGTTTTAGTCTTTGGTGTCGTTCCTCGGCCAATCTGTAAGTTGGTGTTCCAGGTAGCAAGACTGTGGATCTGAGGAGGGTTCCTGGTTTGTGAACTTTGAGTAATCCATAGAAGTGCGGTGTGTTGGATCCATCTGGTTTCATTTTTTGGAAGTTGGTCCTATTTATTTCTCTGGATTTGTGAAGTTTTTTTGAGTAGGGCTGTGATTTGATTCTCTAGTTGTGGGGTCGGGTCTGTCACCACTTGTTGGTAACTGTTGATATTTGCAAGTAGTGCGTTTGCTTTCTCTTTGATTTCCAATTGCCATTCCATCAACCAACACATTGACTTGGTCCCATTTACCATCCACTGATAAAAAGAACAGGAAATGACCACACCATTGGAGATGACATTACCAGAGGAAATGACATCGCCAACTCAAGGAAACCCAAACACGTAACTAGAAAATGGCTATACCCCTAGTGCTTCATTTGGAGGCTCACTGAAGATGCTACCTAGTATGGTGACTAAATGTCTGAAAACGAACCTTCTAGCTTAGCGAGCAAGCCTACATCCGGAACCACAACCTGAACTGCTAGTCTTCTCAAAACATGCTAACTCAGCTAATGATTTGGGATCCCAAGTTCAAATCCTGCCATGGCCGATGGTGGAATTTGAAGTCAACCGACAAAATCTGGAATTAAGACTGTACTGATGACCACGAAACCGTTGTCACTTGGTGGAAAAATCCATCTGACTCACTAACATTCTTCAAGGAAGGAAATCTGCCGTCCTCACCTGTTCTGGCCTGCATGTGATTTTAGACCCACAGCCATTCCGTTGACTCTCAACTGCCCTCTGAAGTGGCCTACCAAACCATTCTAGTGTGTGACTTGCTGCAAAGATGCAACAAAGAAATGAAACTGGACAGACCACCTGCCATCAACTTAGGCACCAGAAAAGACAAAAACAGAAACAACTCTGTTAACTCTGCAAAGTCCTCTTTACTAACATTTTAGCTAGTGCTAAAAGTAAAAGAGCTGTTTCAGACACAAGTCGAACAATAGTCTGATAAAGTCATATCATGGAATTATACTTTAGAGACAATGTCCCAGACACTGCCATCACCATCTCTAACTACGTCCTATCTCACTGGTTGGACAAACCTGGCAGAGGTGGTGGCATGGTGATATGCATTCAGGTGGGAATTGCCTTGAGTCCTCAATGTTGACTGCAGACTCTATGAAATCTCATGGCTTCAGGTTAAACAAGGGCAATGAATTCCTGTTGATTAGTGCATACTGGCTGATGAATTGATACTCAGCCATGTGGAACAACACTTGGAGGCAGCACTAACAGTGGCGAGGATGAGTTATGGTGGAAGATTTCAAAGTCCTTTGTCAAGAGTGGCTCGGTTGCAGTGCCACTGTTCGAGCTGGTGGATCCTAAAGGACATAGCTGCTAGACTGTGTGTAGCAGACAGGGAGGGAACAAATGAGAGAAAAATATACTTGACCTCAACCATACCAATCTGTCGATGCAGATGCTCTGTCCATGCAACTATCAGTAAGAGTGACCGCTGTGGAGACGAAGTTCCGCTTTCACATTGAGAATAACCTCCATTATTTTGTGTGGCACTATCACTGTGCTAAATGGGGCAGACCTCATACAGATCTAGTAACTCTCGACTGGGCATCCATGATGTGCTGTGGGCCACTAAGAGCAGCAGAATTGTACTCCAGCACAATCGGTGACCGTATGTCTCAGCATATACCCCACTCACCCATTACCATCAAGCCAGAGGATCAACCCTGTTTCAATGAACAGTAAGATAGTCATGTCAGGAGCAGCATCAGGCATATCTATAAATGAGGCATCGATCTAATGAAGCTACCAAAAGGCATAAGCAGCAAGTGGTAGACACCACTAAGTGATTAGATCCAACAGATTAGATTCAAACTCTGCAGTCATAGAGATGTGCAGCATGGAAACAGACCTTTTGGTCCAACACGTCCATACCAACCAGATATCCCAAACCAATCTAGTCCCACCTGCCAGCACCTGGCCCATATCCCTCCAAACCCTTCCTATTCATATACCCATCCAAATGCTTTTTAAATGTTGCAATTGTACTAGCCTCCACCACTTCCTCTGGCAGCTCATTACATGGTCGTATCTCACTCTGAGTGAAACTATTGCCCCTTAGGTCTCTTTTCTATCTTTCCCCTCTCACCCTCAACCTATGTCTTCTAGTCCTGGACTCTCCCACTTTGTCTATTTATCCTATCCATGCTCCTCATGATTTTATAAACCTCTATAAGGTCACCCCTCAGCCTCCGACACTTCAGGGTCAGCCTACTCAACCACCCTCTATAGCTCACATTCTCCAACCCTGGCGACATCCTTGTAAACCTTTTCTGAACCCTTTCAAATTCCACAGCATTCTCCTGAAAGGAGGGAGATCAAAATTGCGTGCACTGTTCCAAAAGTGGCTGAACCAATTTCCTGTACAGCCACAACATGACCTCTCAACTCCTGTACTCAATATTCTGACCAATAAAAGAAAGCATACCAAACGCCTTCTTTACTATCCTATCTACCTGCGACTCCACTTTCAAGGAGCTATGAACCTGCACTCCAAGGTTTCTTTGTTCAGCATCTCTCCCTAGGACCTTACCATTAAGTGTATTGGTCCTGCTAAGATTTGCTTTCCCAAAATGCAGCACCTCATATGTAGCTAAATTGAACTCCATCAGCCACTTCTCAGCCCATTGGCCCATCTGATCAAGATCCTGTTGTAATCTGAGGGAACCTACTTCGCTGTCACCACACCTCCAACCTTAATGTCATCGCAAATTTACTAACCCATCCTTCTACACCCTCATCCAGGTCATTTATTAAAATGGTAAATATCAGTGGCCCCAAAACAGATCCTTGCGGTACACCATGAGTAATTGCACTCCAGGATGAACATTTCCCATCAACCACCACCCTCTGTCTTCTTTCAGCTAGCCAATTTCTGATCCAACCCTCAATCCCATGCGTCCGTATTTTGTGCAGTAGCCTATCGTGGGGAACCATGGGCATTACCTAAATCCATATACACCACACCAACCGCTTTACCCTCATCCACCTGTCTGGTCACCTTCTCAAAGTACTCAATAAGGTTTGTGAGGCACAACCTACCCTTCACAAAACCTTGTTGACTATCCCTAATCAACTTATTCCTTTCTAGATGATCATAAATCCTATCCATTATAACCTTTTCTAACACTTTACCCATAACTGAAGTAAGGCTCACTAGTCTATAATTACTAGGGTTGTCTCTACTCCCCTTCCTGAACAAGGGGTCAACATTTGCTATCCTCCAGTGTTCTGGCACAATTCCTGTAGAAAATGATGTAAAGATCAAAGCTAAAGGCTCTGCAATCTCCTATAAACCTATGATAAATTCTATCCAGACCAGGGGACTTACCTATTTTTCACACTTTCCAGATTGGCTAAAACCTCCTCCTTGTGAACCTAAATCCCATCTAGTCTAGTAGCTTGTATCTCTGTATTCTCCTTGACAACATTGTCTTTTTCCACTGTGAATGCTGATGAAAAATCTTCATATACCGCTTTCCCTATCCCTTTGGACTCCACACTCAACTTCCCACTAGTGTCCTTGATTGGCCCTAATCTTACTCTAGTCATTCTTTTCTGCCTGATATACCTATAGAAGGCTTTAGGGTTGTCCTTGATCCTACCTGCCAACGACTTCTCATGTCCCCTCCTGGCTCCTCTTAGTTCTCTCTTTAGGTCTTTCCTGGCTGACTTGTAACTTTCAAGTGCCCTAACTGAACCTTCACATGTCATTCTAACATAAGACTAATTATTCCGCTTGACAAGAAATTCAAATTCTTTAGTAAACCATGGCTACCTCGTTCGACCACTTCCTTCCTGCCTGACAGGGACATAGTTATCAAGGTTCCCTGACGTTGAAGTAGACACACTTCAAATCACCTTCCTGCTTGCCAGTGCGCACTCAGAACCTTAACACCTTACTTCTGACCTCACTGCTCTCAACCTCCTAGACACTGGAACTAAAATTTAGGTTTCCATACTCCTGCTAAATTAGTTTAAACCCTCTCAATGAGCATTAGCAAATTTCCACCGCAGGATGTTGGTACCCCTCTGATTTAGGTGTAGCCCATCCTGTTTTTAGAGGTCCCACCTACCCCAGAATGAGTCCCAGTTATCCAGGTATCCGAAACCCTCCCTCCTGCACCATCCCTGTGGCCATATGTTCCACTCCCCTCTCTTCCTATTCCTCACCTGGCTAGCACGTGACACGGTTAACAAACCAGAAATGATAACCTTGTTCTAGCTCTAAGCTTTCACCGTAGCTCCCTGAATTTCTGCCTTCGATCCCCATTCCTTTTCCTACCTATGTTACTAGTGCCTATGTGGGGCTGCTCACCCTCCCCGGAGAAAGTGAGGTCTGCAGATGCTGGAGATCAGAGCTGAAAATGTGTTGCTGGAAAAGCGCAGCAGGTCAGGCAGCATCCAGGGAACAGGAGAATCGACGTTTCGGGCATAAGCCCTTCTTCAGGAATGAGGAAAGTGTGTCCAGCAGGCTAAGATAAAAGGTAGGGAGGAGGGACTTGGGGGAGGGGCGTTGGAAATGCGATAGGTGGAGGGAGGTCAAGGTGAGGGTGATAGGCCGGAATGGGGTGGGGGCGGAGAGGTCAGGAAGAAGATTGCAGGTTAGGAAGGCAGTGCTGAGTTCGATGGATTTGACTGAGACAAGGT
>NC_057741.1:42726339-42727554 GCF_004010195.1 Chiloscyllium plagiosum
GATATAGTCATCGATGTAGCGGAGGAAAAGGTGGGGGTTGGGGCCAGTGTAGTTGCGGAAGATGGATTGTTCCACATATCCTACGAAGAGGCAGGCATAGCTGGGGCCCATGCGGGTACCCATGGCTACTCCTTTCGTTTGGAGGAAGTGGGAGGATTGGAAAGAGAAGTTGAGGGTGAGGACCAGTTCAGTCAGTCGAAGGAGGGTGTCAGTGGAAGGGCACTGGTTGGTACAGCAGGAAAGGAAGAAGTGGAGGGCTTTGAGTGCTTCGTGATGGGGGATGGAGGTGTATAGGGACTGGATGTCCATGGTGAAGATAAGGCGTTGGGGACCGGGGAAGCGAAAATCATGGAGGAGGTGGAGGGCATGGGTGGTGTCCCGAACGTAGGTGGGGAGTTCTTGGACTAAGGGGAAAGGACCGTGTCGAGGTATGCAGAGATGAGTTCGGTGGGGCAGGAGCAGGCTGAGACAATGGGTCGGCCGGGGCAGTCAGGTTTGTGGATTTTGGGCAGGAGGTAGAAGCGGGCGGTGCGGGGTTGAGGGAGTATGAGGTTGGAGGCGGTGGATGGGAGATCCCCCGAGGTGATGAGGTTATGGACGGTCTGGGAGATGATGGTTTGGTGGTGGGGGGTGGGGTCATGGACAAGGGAGCAGTAGGAGGTATCTGCGAGCTGGCGTTTGGCCTCCAGCAGTGTAAAAGTCGGTGCACCAAACTACTACCGCGCCTCCCTTGTCTGCTGGTTTGATAATGAGGTTGGGGTTGCAACGGAGGAGTGGAGGGCTGCGTGTTCCGAGGGTGAGAGGTTGGAGTGGGTGAGAGGTGGGGGAGTTCAGGTGGCGGTTAATATCGTGGGGGCAGTTGGCTATGAAGAGGTCGAGGGCAGGTAGGAGGCCAGCACGGGGTGTGCAGGTGGATGGGGTGTGTTGGAGGCGTGAGAAGGGGTCGTCAGAGGGTGGGCGAGGACAGAATCCCACTGGTCCTCACCTACCACCCCACCAATCTCCATGTACAGCGTATCATCCGCCGTCATTTCCGCCACCTCCAAACGGACCCCACCACCAAGGATATATTTCCCTCCCCTCCCCTATCAGCGTTCCGTAAAGACCACTCCCTCCGTGACTCCCTCGTCAGATCCACACCCCCCACCAACCCAACCTCCACTCCCCGCACCTTCCCCTGCAACCGCAGGAGGTGCAAGACTGGCGCCCACACCT
>NC_057741.1:42728224-42780253 GCF_004010195.1 Chiloscyllium plagiosum
CCCCCCCTCCCCCCCCAAATAGTATCCAAAATGGTATGCTTGTTATTGAAAGGAACAGCCACAAGTGATCCCTGTACTGTCTGCTAGTTCCCTTTCCATCCCCTGACTGTAACCAATTTGCCTTGTACCTAAAGTGTGACCTACAGCACATGGATTACAGCAGTTCAAGAAGCCAGTTCACTGTTACCTTTGTCAGGGCAACTACAGACAGGCCAGCTATTGAAGCCCACATCCTTGGGCTAATTAAAAAAGAAATTCCACCAGTTACAGTGGTGGGATTTGGACCCAAGTTCCCAGATCATTAGCCTGGAATGTTAGTCTCATGGCATTAACGCTGTCACTAATTTGCTACAAATTGATAAATGAATCATGTGTGTTATAACATTAAAAATAACAATAAAACCCAACAAAGTACTGAGCACAAGTAGGAGTCAATAAAAATTGAGTCTTGTATTCATCATATGCTTTTTTGTTTCAGAACTCTGTCGACAGTCTTATTCAGAGGATACTGTGAGTATTTCAAAGTAGTGATCTTAGACTGACTGACTAAAATATATTGATTTTAGTGTAGATTGATATAGGTTCTCTCCATAATAGTGGCACAGAAGGCAACTTGGGTCTCAAATTCTTTCAGCTCAGAAATAAACAAGATGGTTTACAATATTTTTCCAACAGGAATGCAGTGTTGTACTTTTGTGTCAATTTTATGAAGGTCCCTTAAGAATGAAATAACCTTCTATTCAATGTATTGCTCATGCCATGGTATTGATAGGAAGGTCCATGGTTTCATTCCTTTTCCTGGAGAATTGGTGTATCTTGATAAGGTGCAATAATTGTTCTTAGCATTGTTGGATTAGGCTGAGAGGTATCTCTGAAGGATACCTGTTTTATTCTGTGGTGCTCCCAGCAAGTGATGCCCGTTGAAGTGCTGCCGGCATCCATGAGACCACATACCAACAAAGAGGATCACCCTTTAAAAAAGGATGATCAAAAAGTTACAAATAAGAAGTATGTTTGATAGAAAACTTTAAACAAAATATGCTTCAATACTTTTTTTGGTGCAGGTTTTTCAATTTAGATGCAAGGCAAATATTTTTAGATTGTAAATTATGTTTACGAAAAGCAGCCTTGATTTTGACATTTTTGAGTGCTCTAAAGTGTTTCTAATTTATAATTGACAAATTGTTATTTTGTTTGCCTACAGTAGTATGAATTGTTTTCCAAATATTCCAGTATTAGTATTTCATTTAACCCTTTACATGTTTTTTGACTTTGACTTTTGTGCACAACTGCTTCCACACGCTGTCTTCACAGCAGGATCTCCTGTTGCTGCTACTTTGAAACTTCCCTAACTGCAGGCAATCCCTTGGAATTTTTTAATTTTAGAAAGATACTGTGCTTCCATCTGGTGTCATTTGGGGTAGATTGGAAATTCCCCTTCAACTCACCCCTTGTTACTTCATTATGTGATCCTTATCCCTATTGCTTTCTTTTCTAATTCTAAAATATGCTAGCGATATATTACTTTGGAACAAGGGCCATAATAATCTCAGCTTGCAGGTGCACCGGTTGCATTGGAAATTGTGGGAGTGTTGGTACCAGTGACAATGTGAACAATATTTGATAGTCTACCTGAACTTTTACTGGATATTACATGCAGGATTGGTTTACTGGTTGAAACTTTGAAAGCATTTGTGCAACAATATGGCATATCCTGATTCATTGTGTGATGACATTTTCTTTTTGTATTAATTCTTGCACTGTGCAAGCCAGCCATCTGAATTTTGCAACATTTAGAAGTTAAAACAGTTTGCTGCATTTACATATTGGTTTTGTTGGTTACATTCAAAATTTCTTATTAATAACAATGGGGCTTGTTTTCCAGCACCACTCTAATCCAGACAAAGTTTTCAACAGGCCACTCAACAATTCCAAGATTACTGAACAGTCAGTTTTAGATATTTGGATGGAAGCAGTCAAATATAAGGTCATAGCTGTTAGTTAGGTGCTGAGGCACAGAAATAAGAGGCTGCATCCCAATAAAGTGCTGCTCCAAGCTGTTAGGACTCGGAAGATGTATGTGGAGTTGGGAAGCATACTGGATTTTGCTGTTAGGGTTCAGGAAAAGCCCTGGCAGCTGTGGGAGCTGTAAAAGGCTAGAGGTCATTAATAGCTCCGTTTGGCTGAGAGCAAAAGTGAAGGGAGTCAATAAGCCGTAATGGCATTGTGCAGCTGAGCAAGGTTCGAGCTCAGAGAAAAGCAGAGAAAGTACCAGCTTAGTGAGGTTAGCTGTCTACAGATAAACTGATGTGCCTTTAAATAGGTCCTGGAGTGCAATTTCCAGAATAGAGGCAAGTGCAGCCCTGATTGGAGAGTGAACTATCAGAATGTGAGCTTTGAAGGGACTTCCCAGGCTGGGTCATTGAAAATGAAGGCACTGGGATCCTGAGTGTCATTATCATCTGGATGACTGATGAGAAATCTGGTGAGGATTTGTCTTTATCACAGTTGCCATTTGATGTGCTCTGTGGGTGATCAACTACAGTGTGTCTGTGAGCCATTATTTACCTTGGGTTGGTTCTAACTGGAAGTTAGAATGCAAGTTGTGTGTGTTTGTATTACTGTTATAACTTTATTACTGCATCGTAACAGTATTGTTGGTTGTTCAAAATGATGGAATATTGGTTTATTCTCTCATTAAATGCCTTGCTACTCTCATTTCTCTGGATAACTGGTCCCAGGCTGGATTGTGACATAAAATCTGGGATCCTAACAGTTATGTGACACTTGAGGCGGCACGGCAGCACAGCGGTTAGCACTGCTGCCTCACAGCGCCAGAGACCCGGGTTCAATTCCCACCTTGGGCAACTGTGTGTGGAGTTTGCACTTTCTCCCCATGTCTGCGTGGGTTTCCTCCGGGTGCTCCGGTTTCCTCCCACAGTGCAAATATGTACAGGTTAGGTGAATTGGTCATGTTAAATTGCCCGTAGTGTTAGGTGAAGGGGTAAATGTCGGGGAATGGGTCTGGGTGGGTTGCTTTTCAGAGGGTCGGTGTGGACTTGTTGGGCCGAAGGGCCTGTTTCCACACTAAGTAATCTAATCTAAACAGTAATCTAATCTAATCTTTGCTGAGAATGTACATTCTGTAAAAAGTTTCCAAATGTTGATTTTTAATTTCAAAAGGTGAATATATTTTCCTCCTGAACACACGCAATTCTAATGTACTGATAATCCATTTCATTTATAGGATATAAGCGATGAAGAGATTGATGCTGAACTGGCAATAATTCATGCTCAGATGGCTTATGTTATGCAACTCCAGGGGTGGAATGATGATGCTTTGCAACTTTACAATCAAGTGATAAAGTTGAAGTAAGCAATAAAAAGTTGGGATCATATATTTAGAATGTTTAAAAATATGTTCCTGAGTTGGAGTCATGTCTAAGTTTTGTTCCTCTTTTGAAGGCCCTCCGATGTTGGACTGCTTGCTGTAACTGCCAATAATATCATCACCCTCAACAAGGTACTTTATCCATGAGTCCATGTTCAGGCTCAACTTTAAGGAATGTCTATTGATATTTAATTATCAACGTAATACCAAACCTTAACCAGGCTTTTTCCAGAATTTCAATGATTTGCCTATTATAGGGTTCAAAGAGGCCTGATCGGACAATCAGCATGTATTTGCAAAGAGGGAATCGTGCTTGACAAATTACTAGAATTCTTCCAGAATTTAACTGGTAGTGTTGATGAAGTGGAACCAGTTGATGTAGTTTATTTAGACTTTCAAAATGTTTTCGACAAAGTCCCACATAAGTGACTAATGTAAAAAGTGAAAGTTCATGGGATTGGGGTAGTGTATTGAGATGGATAAAAAAAGAACTGGTTGGCAAACAGAAAACAAAAAGTGGAATAAAAGGATCTTTTTCCAAATGGCAGGCAGTAACTATTGGAGTACAGGGATCAATCCTGACACCCCAGCTTTTCACAATATATGTTAATGATTTGGATGAGGAAACTAAATGTAATACCTTCAAATTTGGAGATGACACAAAGCTAAGTGGGCAGGTGAGCTTATGAGGAGAATGCAGAGATGTGATTTGGACAAGCTGAGCAAATGCATATCAGGTGAAGTATAATTTGACTAAATATGAGGTTTTCCATTTGGGAATTATCAACTGACTGAGAATGGAGAACACTTATACCTTCAGCGACTGGTATAAGCATGCAGGTGCAGCAGGTTGTAGAGAAGGTAAATGAAATGTTGGCCTTCATAGCAATAGGATTTGCGGACAGGAGAAGGGATGTCATGCTGCAATTATATAAGATTCTGAAATATTGTGTGCAGTTTTGATCTCTATCTGAGGAGGGATGTTCTTTCTGTGTAGAGGAGTACAGCAAAGGTTTACCAGCCCGAATCCTGGAATGAAAGGACTGATGTTTGCGAATTTGAATTGGTTAGGATCATTTTTGCTGGAGTTTAGAAGAATGAAGAAGGATCATAGCAACCTTGTAAAATTCTAACAGGGATGGACAAGGTAGATGTAGGAAGGATGTTTCTGATAGTGGGCAAAGTGCAGAACCAGAAGTCACGCTTTGAGGATATGAGGTAAATATTTAGGACTGAGATGAAGAGCAACTTCTTCACTCAGAGAGTGACAAGCTTGTAGAACTTGCTACCACAGAAAGCAGTTAAAAACAAAAAATTGTACAATTCCAATAAAGAATTGGATATAGCACATGAGCTAAAGGGACCAAAGGGTTGGGGGGGGGGGAAGCGGGAATAGGATACGAGTTAGATGGTCAGCCATAATGATAATGAATAACAGAGCAAGCGTGAAGGGCCAAGCGACTTGCCTTTTTTCTGTGTTTCTATGCTCTGGAAAGCATATGGAGTGAAGTATAAAGAAAAAAGTTGTTTCATAGTGAATAAAAACTAAACATAATGAGTTGATGCGGTTACTGTCAAGATTGAATGGGTATTGTGAGATACTTTTCTATTGTTTCTACCCTTCAGTTGCATCGCATCAAAAGTGTTCTCTTTGTAGCTTCATGCCTTTAAGCTGAAAGCTTATAATCCAAACTGAAACTGTCTTTTGTAGGACCAAAATGTGTTTGATTCCAAGAAGAAAGTAAAATTGACCAACACAGAAGGTGTGGAACATAAACTCACTCAGAAACAGCTACAAATTGTTGAATTCAACAAGGCTTTGTTGGCTATGCATACAAATCAGGTAATTGAACATGTTCTGTTTCCTAAATAAGCACCCCATCACCACAACTACCTGATAACTCAAAAAGTTTCTTTTTTCCCCAAAGATTTGTCCACTTCACTAGTGACAAATTGGTGCAGACTGAATGTTTGCTAAACTGTTGACACGACTGTGATTGTTGCATAATGTTGGTAGCCAATCCAGATAAATATACAAGTTGAACATTTCAGGTCATTGATCTTTGAGAAAAGCAAAAAGTAGCAAATGTAGAAGATTTAAGCTAGTACAAGTTTTGTTTTAATCCATCCTCCTGTTATCCTGCTTTAAACCTATTGCACATCTAAACTTTCCCAAAGTTGACTGAAAAAGACCTTGACCTTGGAGGTGGGAAAGCATTTAGAAATTGTAGCTCAGGATAAAATTAAAAGCCCCCCATGGACAATTTGGATCAACTTTTATTATGTTTCAGATTTGTACGGGGAAATCATGTTTAACTTTTTTTTAAAATGAGGAGAGAGTTGACAATAGTGTGATTGGTGTGTTTATTTGGACTTGCAATGTAATTTGGTGAAGTATTGAGGAACAAGCATATAAGCAAAGTTAGAGCTCTTGGAGTAAAAGAAATTGTCAGGTTTCAGCAATGGCCAGGAGACCGAAATGTTTTAACAACAGCAGGAGCTTTATTGAAGAGGCGTTCACTGTGCAGCAGCAAGTTAGATTAAGTTGTTAAGTGATCAGATCTTAAAGTGTCAGCCCACCATACTTAGCAAATCAACAATAGGAACAGAGGGAAAATGAAGGTAAAATTTGGTTTTGCACCAGGAAGCGTTGGTGTATACGGATTATAAAATGTGTTTTTTTTTAAATTTCACAGGATGTGGGTATTTCTGGCTTGGCCAGCATCTGTCTTGTATCCCTAATTGCTTTAAAAGGTAATAGTGACCTGCTGCAGTCTTTGTGGGAAACACTAAGTCCAGTTAAGAAGGGAATTCCAGGGTTTTGACCCAGCAACAATGAAGGAACAGTGATATAGTTCCAAGTGATGGTGCATGATCTGGAGGAAAAGTTGCAGGTCATGTACTGTTCATCTTATTGCATTTCTCTTCTATGCTGTAGAGGTACATGTGCATTTCTTATTTAACACATTTCTTAAATTGAAGCAGGAAAAGAGCAATTTGGGATTAAATATGCACAAGTCCACAAATCATAAGTGGCAGGGTAGATTGACAAAATGTTTGAAACATTTGGGATCCGAGGCTTTAAAATGTGGAGCATTGAGCCCAAATTAGGAAGTTGTGGCCGAGTAATTCTGAGATCCAGATAATGCTGTAGGGGCAGACGTATGAATCCTACAGTGGTGAAATTTGGATTGAAATACATCTGGAATAAAAAGTTACCTAATGGCAACCTTGAATCCATTGTTGTTAGTTCTAAAATGGAATTGTGTTCATTAGTATCCTTACAGTCAGAAACAGGGTAAGTTATAATGGGGAACAAGGAGATTGCAGACCCATTTTAAATACATTTTGTTTCTGTCTTCATAAAGGAGGGGACAAAAATAACATCCCAAAAATGTTGGCGAACACAAGTTTTGAGAGGGAGGAGATAAAAGTGAAGTTAACCCTTTAGAGAATAAGGATAGGGAAATAGTATTGGCGAACGAGGGAATGTCAGAGGAGTTGAATAAATACTTTGTATCAGTCTGGACAGTAGAAATTCTATGTGCTGCCTTTATCAAATTCAGTTAGTCCTCTTATATTTCCCACCATCTTAATTATATGTGAAAATACATAAGACAGTAGTTTTAGCTAATTGCTAAAAGATTTGTAATCATTTTTGCTAAAGTTAGTTGTGGGATGTTCAGGGCGTAAAAAAAGTCATTCCCTAAAGCTGGTTAACTTCGCATCTAGGTCTAAATGCTTTTCCTTTAATACCTTTATTAATCATTGGTTATGTGTATCTATTTTCATGTTGAAAACTGCCCCAATGATTCTGAAGAACCTTTAACTAGAACCTATCGCTTAATAATATAGGTTATTAATTTCAAAGGAACATTTAATGCAAAATAGCTTGAGATGTTGTTCTGTTAGCTGTTTATGGAGCTGGTAGATAATATTTTGCACCTGGTGTTTGTTTATTTACTGGGAAAATTACCCTTTCATTTAATGTTGCTGGAATTAATCATTTATCAAATCTCAGATCTTAGCAGAACTGTTTCAAATGGGGAAAGGCTGGTTCCATTTTACTGTCCTTGGGAGTGCTTTGTTCAATGTTGGTTTTATGTTTTGCTGTGTCTGAGCAGGCTGTTTTGCTTAGTATCTGTCTGCCATTTTGTTTTAAATCCTGCTGATTGATTCTACTTTCTACCTATCAGTAATTTTGTGTTAACAGACATGGGCCAATCTATTGTGGCCAGGTACAGGCCAACCCTGTAGTCTTAATGAGAGCACATCTGGTGTATTGTGTGTAGTTTCAGTCTCCTTATCTTAGAACGGACATTGTGTCTGTGGATTGAGTGTAACAAAGGTTTACCAGAATCATGCTGGGGTAGCAAGCCATAAGGAGAAATAGGGAAAGTAGGCCATTCAGCCCATCTGGTCTGCTCTGCCATTCAGTGAGATAATCATTGATCTGATAATCTTCAACTGCACTTTCTTGCCTTTTCCCTTGATTCCTTTACTGATTAAAAATCTGTCTAACTACACTTTGAATATAGCACAATACAGCGCAGTACAGGCCCTTCGGCCCTCGATGTTGTGCCAACCTGTGAAACTGATCTGAAACCCATCTAATCTACACTATTCAATTAACACCCATATATTTATCCAATGACCATTTAAATGCCCTTAAATTTGGCGAGGCTACTACTGTTGCAGGATATTCCGCGCCCTTACTACTCTCTCAGTAAAGAACCTACCTATGACATCTGTCCTGTATCTGTCATTCCTCAATTTAAAGCTATGTCCCCTCATGCTAGCCATCACCATCTGAGCAAAAAGGCTCTTACTGTCCACCTATCTGTACACTGTCCAACCTATCTAATCCTCTGATCATATTGTATGTCTCTGTTAAGGCACCCCTTAACCCTCTCCTCTCTATCAAAAACAGCCTCAAGTCCCTCAGCCTTTCTTCATAAGACCTGCCTACCCTCCATACCTGGCAACATCCTGGTAAATCTCTTCTGCACCCTTTCCAATGCATCCACATCCTTTCTATAAAGCAGTGACCAGAACTGTACGCAGTACTCCAAGTGCAGCCACACCAGAGTTTTGTACAGCTGTAACATGAACGTATTTAATGACCCTGTCTAAACAGTTCTCTACAGAATTCCACAGATTCACTACCTTTGAGAGAAGAAAGTCCTCCTCATCTCTGTCCTTACCGGGTAATCATTTATTCTTGGATTATGACCCCTAGTCCAGATTCTCTCCCACAAGGGGAAACCACTTTTCTGCGTATATCCCGAACAATTTGTATGTTTTAATAAGATATCCTTTCATTCTTCTACGTTTCAATGAGCACAGGTCCAATCCGCTCAACCTGTCCTCATTAGACCGTCTACTCCTTTTGAGGTTCTGCATTTCACCATCCTACCTAACTTTGTACATTCATTCTGCAAAGCCTTAACCCTTTCCCTAACTATGTCATTCTTATCAATGTGTATAGCAACTTTTGGCTTCTCACTGTCCTTTTTTGACAATATGCAGTTGCTAATTATGACTTTCACGAAAGATGTATCACTACATTTAACATTATTGGTTAAATAAAATGACTTTGGGGGGGGGGGGTGTGGGGAAATGTCCTTAAAGTGTTGTATCTATGTTTTTCTAATAAGTGGCAATGTGATTTTAAATCTTGGAAATAAAAAGTGTGCATTGTTTGTGTTCAGGCAGACCAGTGTCGAAAACTAACCTTAGGTTTGCAGAAGCAGAATCCACAGACTCCACTGCCAGTATTAATTCAAGCAGCACAATATTGCCGTGAGAAACAACATACCAAAGCTATTCAGCTCCTGGAGGTAAGTCAGTTTGGAGACGTAGAACCATAGGGTATAATTAATTTGATTTAGTGTGGTTTCAATCACACCTGTAGTGATGTTGCTTTTATGGATTGAGCTTCTTTGACTTAAAGTGATTATTCTTGCATCCGATACATATTTTACATAGAGAATGTGACTGAAAGCAGGCTGTGTGTATTTATCTTTTTGCTGTTTGTGGATTATTAGAGTGATAGAGTCATAGAGATGTATAGCACGGAAACAGACCCTTCGGTCCAACTTGTCTATGCCGACCAGATATCCCAACCCAATCTAGTCCCACTTGCCAGCACCTGGCCCATATCCCTCCAAACCCTCCTTTCTTTTACCCATTCAAATGCCTTTTAAATGTCGCAATTGTACTAGCCTCCACCACTTCCTCTGGCAGCACATTCCATGCACGTACCACCCTCTTTGTGAAAAAGTTGCCCCTTAGGTCTCTTTTATATCTTTCCCCCTCACCCTAAACCTATGCCCTTCCCACCCCAGGAAGAGACTTTGTCTATTTGTTCTATCTGTGCCCCTCATGATTTTATAAACCTCTATAAGGCCACCACTCAGCCTCTGATGCTCCAGGGTAGACAGCCTTAGCCTATTCAACTCTCCCTATAGCTCAAATCCCCCAAACCTGGCAAAATCCTTGTAAATTGTTTTCTGACCCTTTCAAGTTTCACAACATCTTTCTGATAGGAAGACCAGAATTGCATGCAATATTCCAACAGTGGCCTAAACGAAATCCTGTACAGCCGCAACATGAACCTCCCAACTCCTGTACTCAATACTCTGACCAATAAAGGAAAGCATTCCAAAAGCTTTTTTCACTATCCTATCTACTTGCGACTCCACTTTCAAGGAGCTCTGAACCTGCACTCCAAGATCTCTTTGTTCAGCAACAGTCCCTAGGACCTTACCATTAAGTGTATAAGTCCTGCTAAGATTTGCTTTCCCAAAATGCAGCACATCGCATTTATCTGAATTAAACTCCTTCTGCCACTTCTGAGCCCATTGGCCCATCTGATCAAGATCCTGTTGTAATCTGAGGTAACCTTCTTCGCTGTCCACTACACCTCCAATTTTGGAGTCATCTGCAAACTTACAAACTGTACCTCTTATGCTCACATTCAAATCATTTATATAGTGACAAAAAGTTGTGGACCCAGCACCGATCCTTGTGGCACTCCAGTGGTCACAGGCGTCTTAAAAAAAACCCTTTGTCTTCTACCCTTGAGCCAGTTCTGTATCCAAATGGCTAGCGCTCTCTGTATTCCATGAGATCTAACCTTGCTCATCAGTCTCCCATGGGGAACCTTGTCACACGCCTTACTGAGTCCATATAGATCACATTTACCACTCTGCCCTCATCAATCCTCTTTGTTACTTCAAAAACAGTTGTTAAAAATGCTGAATTGTATATAAAATGCTTTAGTCTGTTTATGAAAGATGTAATAAACTCTTATAAATTGGCTTTTTCATGGGATCTGAGCTACCAAAGATGTGATGAGTAAAACTATGAGAAACATTAAAGGTGGTGGCACGGTGGCTCAGTGGTTAGCATTGCTGCCTCAGAGCCAGGTACCCAGCTTCAATTCCACCTCAGACACATGTCTGTGTGATATTTGCACATTTTCCCAATGTCTGCTTGGGTTTTCTCCAGGTGCTCCAGTTTCCTAACGGTTGTACTGGCTAGGTGGATTGGCCATGTTAAATGCAGGATTGAAGGGATACGGTAGGAAGGTGGGTCTGGGTGCGATACTTTTCACAAGGTCAATATGGACTCGATAGGCTGAATTGCCTGCTTACACACTGTAGGGATTCTATCATAAAAGCCAAATTATAAAATCTAGCAGTCCATGATTATTATTATGGAGATTTCTCAAGCTCAAGTAGAAAAAACCTTGCATGGTGATTATGGTTCAGGGACTTCAACAGTGCATGCATTGCAAAGTCAAAATATGGGATTTTGACTTGATAGAGAAATCAAAGGTTTTTATTATTTCATATTGCATCACTGCATAGAACCACTAAATAGTCAGTTTCAATGGAACTCAAACCACTCACAGCTAATCTGGATAATTCGCTATCACTTTAATTGTTATATCTTCACACCAAGCCTTGGTGTCTATCTATTGTTAGTGCACATATCTAAAGATAAAAAATGTGACAGTGAACTCCAAGAATAAAAAAGGCCATGCACAAAACAAGGTAAGTGTTTAACTGATAAGTCTTTGTGTCCTTGATTTATCCATAACATTACTTCAGGCACATTTTTCAAAGTTCAGGACCAGACCTGACTGGTGTAATGTCTCATTTTTACTTGATCCACGCTTAAAAGTTACTTACCATCCCTATTTGCTCTTGTGCATGTGTTGATGAGCGCAAGTCTTGAACCTCATAGCCCATGTGACAACGTTGCAAAATGTTATTAGATACTGTTCCAGATTTTGAGCCAGTAAACACTGATGGAATTTTTGCATCATTGTTATGGTTGGCCATACCTTTGTCCTGTATCCAAGTCTAGATTAATGCAGTGTGGTTGACTTTGTGTGAGCTGTTTATTGTGAAGTGTACCTGTGCGGGAGGTGGGAATAGGGAACTGTGTTTGTGTATGAGCTGAGCGCACAGATCTGTAAATTGATTGTCATGTTTATATATGCAGCATATTGTTTCTAAACCTAAAATTTCCCTGTTACTAAGTTTGTTTAGTAGATGGGTTACTAATGAGTTGTTAGATAAATTATTAATCAGTGATTTAATTTTTATTTTAACTTTAAGGAAGTTTTGGAGCAGCATCCAGAAAGTGCAGTTGAAATTAAGATGACAATAGCACAATTATATTTGGTCCAAGGTTGGTATCCTTCCTTAGATATTGGTATTGTGGCATATTGATATTATAAAAGTTCATTTCTTGATATTTGGTTAAGTATTTTTTTGGAGGTTGTCCTGGAATGTAAGTCTAAGTTTTGTGGTTTTCTTAATGTTGAACTATTTCTTAAGTATCTTTGTGATTTTGCTTTTTCTCTAAAGGTCACGTTACAAAAGCTTGCAACATATTAAGATCAATTGATGAAAAGTTAAATAAACCAGGAATGGTAAGTTATAAAATCAGTAATTTTAAAACTAATGGGGATTATTAGCAAGGACAGCATTTGTTGCCAATCCCAAGTTATATTTGAGATGAGTGGCTTGCTAGGCCAGTTCAGAAGGGAAATAAGAGTCAATCACATTGCTGCAGGTCTAAAGTTACCTGTAGTCCAGATCAGGTAAGGATAGCGGATTTTGTTTCTTGAATGACATGAGTGAACTAGATGTGTTTTTATAACAATTGATATTACTTTTAATCACTGCCATTGCTGAGATTAGAAATTTAGTCATTGAATTTAAATTTTAACAGCTGCCATGGTGGGATTTGAATGCATGTCCTCAGAGCGTTAGCCTGGGCCCCTGGATTACTTGTGCAAGTGACATCACAGTTTCTGAATGTCCGAACTGATGTGATTGAGATATGTTGTGCTTTAAGATGTGTAACCAGTGTATTTAGTGATCCACAGGAGCAGAGGTAGACAATAGAATCACTTGTGCAACCTAATGCTGTATATTCTTCTTGGCCTCATATTCTTTAATATCTTAGGTTAGCAAAAATCAAGCAACCTCAGGTTTAAATTCCTATTGGTTGAGCATTAGTTGTCGTTTATGGAAGTGTGTTCCAAACTTCTACCACTCGATATATTTCTTATTCTTACTAATTTGTAGATACTGCCTCGCAATCCTCAACCAATGGAAATAGCTTTCCTCTCTACTCTACTGGTTTCCCTTAATATCTTGAAACCTTTGCTCAAACCATCTTTAACTTCTTAATTTCAGGGAATACAGTTTTGCTTGGTGTAATCTGTCTTTGGAATCCAGAAATCATTTTCAAAAATCTATACTGTACTCCCTGTAAGGCCATATATTTCCTAAGATTTGGTGCTAAAAATTATTCATTATGTTCCATGTGTCGTCCAACCAGAACTTTGTATAGCTATAGTTGTCAGTTGTTATAAAACCCGATCTGATTCATGAAGCTTTCTTTTTATCTCTCTGGGACATGGCCATCGCTGCTGGCTAGCATTTATTGCCCATCTCTAGTTACCCTTTAGACGGTGGTAGTGAGCTGACTTCTTAAACCACTGCAATTCCATGTGCTGTACGTAGACTTGAAATGCTCTGAGGAAATTTCAGTACTTTGACCCAGCAACTATAAAGGAACGGTAATTTCGTTCCAAGTCAGGATGATGAGAGGCTTGGAAGGACGCTGTATTTCAGGAGACAGTTACACCCCTAAAACTAACCAACTCGAAATCAGCCAGTGGTCAGGAACAGGAATGTGTGAATGTGAGTGAGGCAGGTAGAGGGATCCAGGAGGTAGACCTGTCCAACAGGTTCAAGAGTTTTGCTCCTTGTGTGGATGGGAATGGGGACTGCCAGGAGGATGAGCTGACTGATTGCAGCACCCGGGTGCAGGCAGCCATTCAAGTGGGGGGTGAAAGAGAAGAAAAATGTTGTTGTAATTGGAGATAGTACAGTTAGAGGCATAGACACTGCTCTCTGTGAGCAGGATTGAGATTCCAGAAGGTTGCCCTGTCTTGCAAACATTCAAAGAATTTTCTTCTAGTAGCCTTTTCAGGAAGAATGTTCCAAACGTTTTGAGGAAATATTTGCTCCTCATAAATTGGTAACTCTTGCTGTTTAAGCAGTGACCCCTGGATCTTGGCTTTTGTATTAGATTTCCTGATTACCTGCTGTAGCTGCGTTTGAACCTTCTCTGATTCATGCATTAGGACACTCTGATCCTTCTGCATCCCAGAGCTCTGCAACCTGTCACCATTTCGATAATATGTTGCTGGGACTGGAGGGTTTGAGTTATAAGGAGGGTGATAGAGTCATACATGGAAATGTGTTGCTGGAAAAGCGCAGCAGGTCAGGCAGCATCTAGGGAACAGGAGAATCGACGTTTCGGGCATTAGCCCTTCTTCAGGAAGGCCTTTCTCCTGATAGTCATACAGCATGGAAACAGACCCTTGCGTCCAACCAGTCTGTGCTGAACATAATCCCAAACTAAACTAGTCCCAGCTCCCTCCAAATATTTCTTTTTCATGTACTTATCTAAGTGTCTTTTAAATGTTGTTACTGTACCCACATTCACCACTTCCTCTGGAAGTTCATTTCACACATGAACCACTCTGTTTAAAAAAAAAACTGTCACGTCTTTTTTTAAATCTTGCTCTTCTCGCTCTAAAAATATGTCCCTTGAATTTGAAATCCCTCACTCTAGGGGAAACGCACTTGCCATTCATCTTATTTATACCCCTCTTGACTTTATAAACCTCTATAGGATCTTGACCTCCTACGCTCCATTGAAAAACATCCCATCTGATCCAGCCTCTTCTTATAACTCAAATTAAATAAGGATGGAGGGTCAGATGGTGCGTTGTTTCTGTCACAATGTTTGAAGCTCCGACTCCAGCTCGTCGACTCTGAGCCAGAGTTATTTCAGCGGCCAACGTTTTCTCCAGACATGGTCACTGGGAACCACAATGGGGTCCATCAGCTCCCACCTCATGCAGAAACAATGCACCATCTGACCCTCCATCCTTATTTAATTTGATTTAAATTTTTTTCATTTTTAACTTTTTATATTGCTGTGTATTTTCTCAATCTGAATCCAAGTTGTAACCAATAAATAAATTGTAACCAATAACTTAACAAGATTGAATGGGGGGTTGGGGTTGAGGGGTTTGGGTGGGGGTGGATCTTGTTGATCTCAGTTTACACCGCATCATTTTCCTCCACCTACAAACTGGCCCCACCATCAGATATATATTTCCCTCCCCGCCCCTATCCAGAGAGACGATTTCTTCTGAAACTCCCTCATCAGATCCCTCATCAGAACGCTGGGCAACATCTTTTTTAAAAAAAAAATTCTGCAATTCTGCTGAGCTGCTTTTTGCCAGAGTTGTGTTTTTTGTGACCTCTGGTTCTCTGTAATGTAACAGTTCTAATGTTCTTCAAGCACCTCTGACTATCTGAATCAAGCAAATGCTTTTGTCGAATCATAGAATCTTAAAAGGAGGCCATCCTATACATCAAGTTTGTGCTGGCTCTTTGTGACAGCCACTCGGCTCATCTACTCCCCTACCTTTACCCTACAGTCTTGCATATCTGTTCTCTTCAGATAATTACCATTTTCTTTTCGAAAGCCGTAATTGATTTTGCCTCTACTAAATGCCCATGTTTTTCCCATGCTATCTATGGTTTTTCTGCTAATCATATTTAATCAGTTCCTCTGTTGCTTGACCCTTTTACCAATAGGGAGGGTATCTCCACCTCTACTTGGTCCAGGTCCCACATGATGAACCAAACACTATTATCAAAACAGAATTGCTTGTGCAGGATTGTGTTTCATAAGAAAATTTGACACACCTTCCTTTGTTGGAATCTTTCTAGTTTACTGTGTTCATAAGCAGATGGAGAACAAAGAATTCAGTAATATCTAGGATGTGAGATGACTTTAATTATCTAGACCAGCTTGCAAATTGTTTAATGCTTAAACTGATGTTTTCTATGCAGTCTAACAACTTAATCACCATTCACTTATCTGCCTATTTCTTACTCTGAGAACGTTGTGTTACTTAAATCCAAATATTAAAAATAATTTGCAATTCCTACTGCATTCTGTGGCAAAATAGTCAACAATTCTGCAAAATGCCACTAAAATTGAGCAACGTAGAAAGCTTCTTCAATCTAGCTTTTCTCAGTTCTGAATGCTGTTGGTTCAGATGCTGGTGCTGTGCCTTGTGATCTCCAACGCCTGGATCTTGTGCAGATTGTATACGTTAATTTTATACATCAGTTCCACAGAGTCAGCAGCATTGCGATAGTTGTATGAAGTAAACAATAATTTGTTTTACGGTGAGTAGGCAGGGGAAACTGGTCCAAGTACTTGGTGCATGTCTGGACATCCTAGAAAGGATATGGAACTGAAGATAAGTCTATGGTTTCTGGAAGAAACCAATTGGAGCATAAGATTCTGTCGTGGATTCAGTGGTACTTTTGTGGCAGGGTTTGATTTCATTTTGAGTGTTTTTTATGTGTACAGTATATATGTTTGTATTTTTGTGTAATTATGTCTAAGAAGGTTTAATTATTAGGGTATTGATATAATTTATATTTTGTGAACACTCTTCCATGCTGTGTGAACAGTTGTGCACCAAAATAATTATTTTGAAGATGTTCTTGGAGACTTTCCTGGCCTGAAATTCTTAGTTTCACTAAGAAGGATGAGCAGCTATTCTGAAATTGCAAGTTAAATTCTGAGCAATGGAATTGCAATATTATGTGTTAACAGGTTTCTGCGTTGGTTACCATGTACAGCCATGAGGAAGATATTGATAGTGCAATAGAGATTTTCTGCCAGGCTATCCAGTGGTACCAAGAACACCAGGTAAATATCTTTTGTGTACTTAAATGTGAATATGACAGCAAAATGTTAATTACAAGATAAAGAAATAGCTCACATCACTACCAGAATGGTATTAATTCAAACTAAAATATATCAGGTGTACAAAATACAATTGCTCATACACAGGAAAGAGCCAGATTATTTAAAAAAAAGTTAATGCAAATTTCCCAAAACTGCCTCATATTTTCCTTAGATTCAAAGAGTAAATACTGTATCAAAAGTAGACCTTCTAATATGGCACTTTGAATTATTTTCTTTTTAAATTTTAGCCAAACACTCCAGTTCATTTGTCACTAGTCAGAGAAGCAGCCAATTTTAAGTTGAAGTATGGGCGGCAGAAGGAAGCAATCAGTGATTTGGAGCAACTTTGGAGGTATGGTTTTATTATTTTCATATGTTTTAGCAATTTAGATTGCAATAAAATGAGTTATTCAGGTATGAATTTTGAGTATTGATTTCAAAGCTTTTTGTCTTTTATTCATCAGGACAAACAAAAAAAGCACTTTTCACCTGCATGAGAAAAGGCTGCTGATAGGCTTTCAAGTCAGCTCTGATTGGTTGAGGCATTACCCCAGCAATCTGTTGTCCCACGGTCAATAGATGTGAAGCTGGAAAAGCATAGTAAGACATACAGCTCCTATGTCTTATCGCCATTTGGCCTAACGAGTCTGCTTTGCCATTCAGAGATGAAAACTTGCTCACCTCCACTTTCATGCCTTATCTTCATAATCCTTGATGCTCTTGCCAATTTAAAAATCTGTCTTGATAGATTCACTACACTGAGATAAAAATCCTCCTCATCTCCGTCTTACTGAGGGGGCAACTAAAACTGTTCACAGTTCTGATTTGTATGTTGTATAGTTTTAGCAAAACCTTCCTTTTTTTATACTCTATTCGTTTTGAAGTAAAGGCCAACAGTCCATTTGCCTTCCCTATTATCGGTTAAACTTGAGAGCTAGCTTTTTGTGATTCATCCCATGAAAGAATTCTAAGGATCATATCTTTTTATTTTGTGTTTTCATTAAGGAAAAAATTGTGAATGGAAATGAGAAAGCTGTTTTGCAGTGTTTTGAAAACATGGATAATGTTTTGAAAAGCTATTTGCCTGACACCATAAAAAGCATTAGTAATCACTTTTTGAATAAGCAGTAATTTGAGTTTGAGCTGCAGATGATTTGGAGCTGATGGGGTGTGACAGATGCAACTTTTGATGGCAACAAAAATTTGATTGGCCTAAGGGCTAATGACCAATTAATGACAGGCGAATGACCGAGACACACTCATGGATAGCAACTGGTCACTAGTCCTTAGACTGGGATTGGTTCTCAGGTAACTGAACAAGTTGGAGTTGGGAATACGTTAGAGAGAGAGAGAAATGTTCAGTTCTTCCCCAGCTTGGAAGGGATCTCCAGTCTCTGCGTCAAAACCCACTGTAAACATGAAGGAAACCTAGCATCATATCCTGGGCAACTGATAAACTACATTACTCATTTGTGTGGTAGTATGAACTATGTTATGGCTCAAATTAAGTATCCTGTTATTGAAAAATATGCTCTTTCTGTACAGTAGTGTTGTAGGTAAATGACCAGAAGTTACCTTTAATTTGGCTACTTATTAAGAAATCCCACAGACAAATGCTGCAACATTGATTTAAACTTTATGGTATTTAGCAACCAAAATAAGACCCCTCAAATAAGCAAGTTAAGCCTCACAACTCAACTTGGGTATTACCTGATTAATGGTGGAATTTAGCTATGATTCTGTTAGTACTGTGTGCAATTTTCGTCTCCTTACTTGAGAAAGGATATACTCACAATGTGGAGGGGGGGGGTGCAGAGGAGGTTCAGTGGGTAGTTCCCGAGTTGAGAAGGTTGGCTTATGAGGAGACACCGAATACACTGAGACTATACTCATTGGAAATGAGAAGAATGGAGCGGTAGGGGTGGAGGAATCTTATAGAAACGTAAAATTATGAAGGGAATAGACAAGATACAAGCAGGTAGGTTGTTTCCACTGCTGGGTGAAAGTAGAACCAGGGGACATTGTCTCAAAATAAGGGGGAGCAGATATAGGATTGAGTTGAGGAGGAAATTCTTCACCCAAAGGGCTATGAATCAGTGGAATTCCCTGCCCAGGGAAGCAGTTGAGGCTACCTCGTTGAATGTTAAGTTTTTCGAACAGTAAAGGAATTAAAGATGAACAGGCAGATCAGTGGAGCTGAGTCCATGAAATAATCAGCCAAATGATCAGGGAGGTAGTTGTTGAGAGAGGGAACCATGGTTTACTAAGGAAGTTGAAGCTCTTGTCAAGAGAAAGAAGAAGGCTTATGTGAGGATGAGGCATGAAGGCTCAGTTAGGGGGTTTGAGAGTTATAAGTTAGCCAGAAAAGATCTAAAGGGTTCAATCCTTGAATGTTGGATTCTTAAACAATTTTCTCTCTTTCAAGTTTGTGGTGTGACGTTATCGATAACCTTAAGATTGTTTCCTCCCAGTATTGATTCCATTTTTGTGGACCTCAAGTCTGTAGCTTGATTTCATATCAGAAGTAACTCTCCTTTTTCTTGTTGCATTCAGGTTAGTTGTCTGTTTAAAACAGTCCATCCTACAAATAACCCCTTTGCTTCAGTATATTTCTTCTGCAGGCAGTCTTAATTACCCATTTTCATGAGGCAGCAAACTATAAGCCATGTTATCTCTTTCCTCCCAGGAAAGAGCTTGTTTATGTTCCTTTGATTCTTTCTTTCCAGAGATAGTTAATCAGCAGGTTACTTTTAATTCCTTTTTCACAACTTCTTATTGTCCCTTTCATTTTCAGGAAAACTATTTATTCAAGAAAGAGTTATTACTGATTCATTCAATCCATGAAGTTATTGAAGTTCTAAAGTCTGTAGTTTCACTGTATCAGTGTGAAATGGCTAGTCTTATCTGTTGCTCAAATATTTTTGACACTTTACACTCCAGGGTAATTTTAGATAGATTAAACACCACTTGAGGTTGATCTTAAAGATTTTGAAACTACAGAACCAAACATGACCTGGACCGAGAGTGGAACTAGTCCTGAGCATATGTTCCACATTCACAGTAAATGGAGCAGACTAATGATCTCCCTTTCCTTGATATGCCAGTTGAGAATTTATGTTTATTCTGAGTCACTGCGGCAGTGTGCTGACAATTACACCTGCAATTCCCAGAGTCATCATAAAAGTTAAAAGATTTTATGAAGTATGCAAAGTTTCCTATTTCAGACCCAGATGGAAAGCATGGACCAAGTTTTTGTACTTGGAGAGGAATTACAATTAATTACAAGGAATTGGACTCTAGCTATGTAGAACAAAGAGGACAAGGAAAATAACAAAGAAAATTTACAGCCCAGGAATTATGGAATTATAAATTATCAACGTGTAACACTACTAACTAAAACTGTAATCTAATGTGTGAGAGAGTTGTTTTGAAAGCAGAGTTTGAAAGCGTGGGTGCTGTTTAACAAGCAAGTTATCTGACTGCCAACCAGTTTGAGATGATCCGAGAATCTTCTGCCAGACTTTGCTTCAACTGTCTGTCTCCAGATGCTTTCACCAGTTGATTATAGACACAAGGTGGCTGGTTCATTGATAACAGGGCTGAGTTATCACCGCTGCAGGGAAAAAAATGTTGAATGTGATTTATCAGTTGCCCAGGGTATGAGGCTAGATGCATAAGGATATATTCCAATACCAGGAAGACTGTGTCAAACAGCATGCCCATTCACCTATTCACAGTCGCAGAATGCTGACCTTGTTCAAGTAGCCCATGCTTCCAAACATGTGGTCCAAAGTTAAATGTCATTCTGTGCTTCAGTAACAATTGCTGGATAATTACAAATGTTGCTAAGAATAACTCTGAAAACCCAATTCAATATTAGAAAGTTGACATGCGTTTTCTAGAAGCTGCATATGTTCACACACAGGAACACTAATATCTGTAGAAAACAGGAATCCATTTAGCATGACACGTGTTAAAAATATAAAAAACATTGAAAGCAGTAACTCCCTGATGCATATCATTTGGCAACATCACAACCAATCAGATGACTTGGCAACCAGTTGGCACCTTTCCTCATATGGTGTAAATTGTAGCTAACTTTGAAATTCTCAAGTTCTTATCTTTGTTATTAATGACAGCAAGGCAAAAAGGTTCAACACCATGTTTTGTTTAAGCAATACTTGAATATGAATTTGTGACTTGATGTTCTTATTTTCAAATAGATGGCAAAGATCACTTTGCTGTTTTTAAATGACTGGTTGGGCTATCTTCTGAAAATACACTGAAAGTAATAATTGTTCATTCCAGCAGCAAGTAAGGTGCTGACATTAAGATTCCACATAAAACAGAATGGAATATGATTTTAGAAAATGTTAAATGCTGAATTACACACATAACAATTCGCCTGCTGCACCCATTCAATTAGATCATGGACTCACCTCCATTTACCCGACTGTCCCCATAACCCTTAATTCCTTTACTGTTCAAAATCTACCTTTGCCTTAAAACATGCAACGAGGTAGATTCAGCTGTTTCACTGGGCAGGGAATTCCACAGTTTCACAATCCTTTGGGAGAAGTTCCCCCTCAAATCAGTCCTGAATCTTCTCCGCCTTACAGCCATACTTTAGAATTACTGGCTTCTAGTCAATTGGGCAATGCAGCTGGAACATATTGTCCCTTCTGGATGTAGGTTTGCTCGCTGAGCTGGAAGGTTCATTTCCAGATCTTTCATCTCCCTACTAGGTAACATCTTCAGTGGGCCTCAGGCAAAGCAGTGTACATGATTCCTGCTTTCTTTTTATATGTTTGCATTTCTTTGGGTTGGTGATGTTATTTTCCTGCCCTTTTTCTCAGGGGGTGGTAGATGGGGTCTAATTCGATGTGTTTGTTGGTAGAATTCCGGCTGGAATGCCATGCTTCTAGGAATTCTTGTGCATGTCTCTGTTTGGCTTGTCCTAAGATGGGATGTGTTGTCCCAGTCGAAGTGATATCCTTCCTTATCTGTATGTAAGGATATTAGTGAGAGAGGGTCATGTCGTTTTGTGGCTAGTTGATGTTCATGTATCCTGGTGGCTAGTTTTCTGTTTGTCCAATGTAGTGTTTGTTACAGTTCTTGCATGGTATTTTGTAAATGACATTAGTTTTGCTTGTCTGTATGGGGTCTTTCAAGTTAATTAGCTGCTGTTTTAGTGTGTTGGTGGGTTTGTGGGCTACCTTGATGCCAAGGGGTCTGAGCAGTCTGGCAGTCATTTCCAAGGCGTATTTGATGTAGGAGAGAGTGGCTTCTGGATGTGTTTTGTCTGTTTGTTTGGATTTGTTGCTCAGAAATCACTGGACTGTGTTCATTGGGTACCCATTCTTTTTGAATACCTGGTATAGGTGATTTTCCTCTGCGTAGTTCCTCTGCGCTGCACTGTGTGTTGGTTTGTTGAAATAATGGTTCAATGCAGCTTCGTTTGTAGATGTTGGGATGATTGCTTCTGTAGTTCAATATTTGGTCCCTATGTGTTGTTTTCCTGTGGACGCTGGTTTGAAGTTCCCCATTGGCTGTTTGCTCTACTATGACATCTAGGAATGGCAGTTTGTTGTTGTTTTCCTCCTCTTTAGTGAATCTATTGCCAATAAGGGTATTATTGATGGTCTTGAAGGTTTCCTCTAATTTGTTTCATTTAGTGATGACAAAGGTGTTGCCCATGTAGCGGACCCAAAGCTTGCATTGGATGGTTTGCAGAGCTGTTTGTTAGAGTCTGTGCATTACTGCCTCTGCTAAGAACCCTGATATCGGAGATCCCATGGGTGTTCTGTTGGTTTGTCTGTAGGTTTTGTTGTTGAAGGTGAAGTGGGTGGTAAAACATAGGTCCAGTAGCTTGATTGGACAACTGGGACAACGCATCCATCTTAGATAAGCACAAGAATTCCTAGAAGCATGGCATTCCAACCGGAACTCTATCAACAAACACATTGAGTTAGACCCCATCTACCACTCCCTGAGAGAAAGAACAAGAAATGGCATTACCAACCCAAAGAAACCCAAACCTATAAATAGAAAGCAGGAATCGTGTACACTGCTTCGCCTGAGGTCCACTGAAGATGTTACCTAGTAGGGTGATGCAACATCTGGAAATGAACCTTCCAGCTCAGTGAGCAAACCTACATCCAGAACCTCAACCTGAGCTACAAATCTTTTCAAAACTCACCATATTGTCCCTTTTTAAAGACTAGAATGACTTCTGAACAGAATCTTCATGCTTGGCCCAGAGGAGTACTTTATAAACTTGATTGAAGCTGTTGGTTTTAAAGGGATCTTCAGTTCACTATTCATACTGTACTGGTAGGAGGCGCATTAACTGTGAACCTTGGTTGGAAATAATGCTCAAACATTTGTTTAATTTAAAGTATACAGTACCTTAATAGCATACACTTCTGTTAAATACTTCTGAACAATTAGAACACTTTTGCAATCCAAGTAGTTCTGCTGTAACACTGTGTAGTTATGTTCCAGCGAAACCTTGCTTAATAGAAATAATAGGACCTATGGGAAAAATGAGGTTGGGGCAGACCAGCAGAAAATAACACTCAGAATTGCTCAAAACTCACCCTAAAAAAACTAACACAATGTATAGCACAGCCTGAATGTAGGTTTAAATCCTTTTTATCAACAAACAAAGGTAAATTTAGCATATTACATTGAAAAGATATTATTAGTGCAGGGTCAGAGGGTCGTCGTCGTCATCACCGTCAGGAACAGTTGTGGTTGCAGAAGTGAATGGCTGTGGTTGGTTGGTTTAGATTGTAAGGTATGCAGGTACAAAAACTAATTAGAAAGGCAAATGGTATGTGTAAGAGTTGTGTAGTCCTGCAGGAATTATGCAGGACTTATTCAGGAACTTTGCAAGAATATTCTCGACTGAGGGAGAGCAATGAGCGTTCATTAGCTTAATTTTGGAGATTAAGCTGCTCTAGTGTATGGTAGTGTACATCCCTCATGCCCTGATGGCAGCTGACATTGGAGCCATGCGCATGCACAGAACAGCGTGGAGACAGCGGCGCATGGGCAGAACGAAACATGCAAAGTGATCACCGTTGCAGTCGCACTTCTGCGAACAGAAGTGGGTGGGGGGGGGGGGTGAACCTGACGAGGGAGTGGTCTTTCTGGAACGCTGATAGGGGAGGGGAGGGAACTATATCCTTGGTGGTGGGGTGCGCCCACACCTCCCCCCTCACGTCCCTCCAAGGCCCCAAGTGATCATTCCATATCCGTCACAAATTCACCTGCACCTCCACACACATCATTTACTGCATCCGCTGCACCCGGTGTGGCCTCCTCTACATTGGGCAGGCACGGTAGATTCATTTAAGATGCGTCTGGACAGATGCGTTTGTAGGTGGGGAGCAGAGGGATACAGGTCCTTAGGAATTGGGCAACAGGTTTAGACAGATTTGGATCGGCCCGGGTTTGGAGGGCTGAAGGACCTGTTCCTGGGCTGTAACTTTTCTTTGTTATTTAATTCCTGAGAGGAGCTGGAACGAGGTTTTTCATATTTGGACAGTCACTCCTGAACCATGTTAAATGTGAGAAAAGATTTTTGTTATTCTGTTAACTTGGTATAAAACCACAGAGTATGATCCACCCACAAAGTAGCAGGCTGACATTTGAGTTCACTGGTGCCAAATGTGTTGTGCAATAGCGGCTATTTATTGATCTCTATGATACTGACCGAATAAAAAATAAACTCTTCTTTAATGCAAAGACAGGGAAAATCAGTGTGTTGATAACCAAAGCCATTATTGTGTTGTTTGTAAGGGCTCCATCATGTTGTGTAAAGCCATTAATTTTTGAATATTGACTATTTAAAGTGTACAGAATTGGGGGTAATGTATTGACATGAATGGAAAACTTGCTGGCAACCAAGAAATCAAGATTAGGAATAAATGGGACTTTTGAGTGGTGGGCAGTGGGATGTGGGGTACTGCAGATATCTGTGCTTAGAAACCAGCGATGCATAATGCAAATTGATGATTTAGACAAGGGACCTTTACATAAAAGCTCAAAGTTTGCAAACAGTACAAAGCTGGGTGAGAGGTTGTGCTGTGAGGACGATGCAGTGATGCTTAAATGTGATTTGGATATGTTGCAGTGTGTACAAATGTGTGTTGCAGTTTTTGGAAGATAAAGTGTATTGTGGGTAATTGTGAGGTTTTTCACTTTGATAGCAAAAACAGGAAAGCAGATTATCTCAATGGCAATTAGGAAAGGGTGACGTGCAGTGAGTTCTGGGAGTCCTTGTATACCAGTCACTGAAAGTAAGCAGTTGGGTGCAACAAGTGGTAAAGAAGGCAAATAGTATGTTGGTACTCATAGCTAGAAGATTTGAGTACTGGAGCTGAGATAGATGCTGTAATAGTACAGGGCCTTAGTGAGACCACACCTGGGACATTGTGCGGATTTGGCCTCCTTAACTGAGGAGCAATGTTCTGGCTATGGAGAGAGTGCAACAAAGAATTACCAGATAGAGTCCTGGGATGGTAGGACTGAGATATGAAGTGATACTGGATCGGTTAGGTTAATATTCACTGGGGTTTGGAAGAATGAGAAAGGATCTCATAGAAATCTATAAAATTCTAACAGGACTAGACAGAGTGAATGTTTCCAATATTTGGGGAATCCAGAACCACAGTCTAAGGGGTAGGCCATTTAGCTCAGCGATGAGACATTTCTTCACCCAGAGAAAGTTGAGCCTGTAGAATTGTCTGCCACAGAAAATGGTTGAGGCCAAAATATTGTGGTTTCAAGAAGGGGTAGTTATATTTGTTGGCGCAAAGGAATCCAAGTGTGTGGGGAGAAAAGCAGGATCAGGGTGTTGAGTTGGATGATGAGCCATGATTATACTGAATGGCAGAGCAAACTTGAAGGACTGAATGGCCTACTTATGCTCATATTTTTGATGTTTCTATTTCTGCTATTTGCAAACATACTGTGAATTATACTGTTGTGAATATTTGTGTATTCATTTACAATGTGTAGAAAATGGTCCTGTGCCCTTGTTTGCAAGTCCATTTTAAGAGATGAAGTCAAAATTTTTGGTGTTTGCATTCATGAAAATAAAAAAGTGAAGTAAAAGTGAAATGCTTTGGGTTAATCACTAGAACATTCCAATTTTGTCTTTGCAGGCAAAATCCTGAGGATGTTCGGACTTTGGCACAGCTCATCTCTGCATATTCATTGGTGAACTCAGAAAAAGCCAAGACGTATCCTTTTTTATGAAACAAGCATTCGCGCTTGTATGTAGCACATATGTGCCAGATGGCGGAATTAAGAGTCTTATCATGACCATGAAGCCATTGTCAATTGTTGGGAAAATTGTTGAGCTTTGACAAAGGGTCAGTTAGACTTGACACGTCAGCTCTTTTCTCTCCTTACAGATGCTGCCAAACCTGCTGAGATTTTCCAGCATTTTCTCTTTATGTTGGGGAAAACTCGCCTGGTTCACTAATGTCCTTTAGAGAAGGAAACTGCCTTCCTTATCTGTTCTGGACTACATGTAACTCTCGACTCATAGGAGATGGGAAAGACTGCAGATGCAAGAGAGTTGACATTTTAGGATAAAGGGTTTATGCCTGCAACATCAACACGCCTGCTCCTCAGTTGCTGCCTGACCTGCTGTGCTTTTTCCAGCGCCACACTTTATTGATTCCAGACTCATAGCAACGGGTTGACTTTTAACTGTTCTCTAGACAATTGGGGAAGGGCAGTAGATACTGGCCGAGATGGCCTCATCTCGTGAATGAATTAATCAAAAAATCCAAAACATAGCATTCAGAGTGAGGGAGGGAAACAAGTGCCAACACAAATGAGAGTTTAGATTGAGTGATTGAGGGTGAAAAGCCATTTAAAAGGATTCCCAAATGAATAGAGACAGAGGGTCACTGGTTTTTCTGTTGATAGATTAAATAACTTAATGAACAACCTAAATCCTAAACAGTGTGTCCAGATTGAGCAAGCACTTGCCGTCACCTGATACTATGTCTTTCAAAGTTGATATCGATGCCTTAGAAAATTCACATGGTGCCACATACATAAGGAAAAAGGCCGCAAAGGTGGCAGGTGAAAGCCAACTGAAAGAACGTGGGTATGTAGAAAAGAATTGAAATGACACTTTTTTTAATTTAATGGAAAAATTTTGATTTTGAGCGAGAGCCATCTTGAAATCTATACAAAACGCTGGTGCAGCCACACTTGGAATATTACAGTTCTGGTTGCCATATTTCGGGAAGGACGTGGAAGCATTGAAAAAGGTGCAGAGAAGATTTACCAGGATGTTGCCTGGTCTGGAAGGAAGGTCTTATGAGGAAAGGTTAAGAGACTTGGGTCTGTTCTCATTGGCAAGAAGAAGGCTAAGAGGGGATTTGATAGACACATATAAGATGATCAGAGGATTAGATAGGGTAGACAGTGGAAGTCTTTTTCCTCGAATGATGACGTCAGCTTTGTACGAGGGGCATAACTACAAATTGAGGGGTGATCGACTTAGGATAGATGTCAGAGGCAGGTTCTTTACGCCGAGAGTGGTAAGGGCGTGGAATGCCCTACCTGCTAATGTAGTCAACTCAGCCACATTAGGGAGAGTTAAACAATTCTTAATTAAGCACATGGATGATTTTGGGATAGTGTAGAGGGGTGAGCTGAGAATAATTCACAGGTCGGAGCAACATTGAGGGCCGAAGGGCCTGTTCTGCGCTGTATTGTTCTATGAAATCAAAAGCAACAGGTCTGATTCTGTATTAGAGTGCCATTCATAGCAACCTCTGCTGAACTTATCTAATTATTTGGTGTTGGATTATTATATGCAATAAGCCCAGTTTCCCCAAGGACTTTGTTGTTGACATTACAAACGAGTAATGCACAGAGAGCTTTCCTTGTCAGTCTTTTTACCTCACTCATCTGTACTGGATTTCTAGACTCTGCCGACATATCATTTGTCATTGATCCTCTATGCATCTAACCCTAATCTCCAGAATGTACTTTCACTTGTGAACAAGATCTTTACCAATTAGTTTATTGTGGATGATTATGTCAACATCAAGCTTTACTGACTCCTGGTTCAGGTGTGATAAGATCTTCCCCTGATTGAAACCTGTATTCCTTTATTTCCCCTCCAAGGCGATCATGGTGGCAGTGTGGTACTTTTCACTAGATCACACCTTATAGTGTGAACCCTTACCTTTGCATCTGAATCCACTCCTCCTCACCTCTTTCAAAATCTTTTTTTTTTAAACCATCCTCCCAACTAAAAGATGATGTTGTAGCTATTACAGAAACTTGGCTGAGAGATGGACAGGACTGGCAGCTCAGTGTTCTGGGTTTTAGATGCTATAAGAAGGATAGGAAATGAGGCATGAGAGGAGGGGGAGTGGTGTTTTTGATTAAATGATATATTACTGCTGTAATTAGAGGAGATACTCTACCTGTGATAATATACAGGTAGAAATAAGAAAGAAAAGATCGACTTGATGGGATTGTACTGTAGATGCCCTCAATAGTCAGAGAAATTGAGAAACAAATATGTTGGGAGATCTCAGACATACATAATCATAATAAGGTTGTAAAATAGGGAATTTTAATTTTCCAAACATTGATTCTGGTTACCATAATAAAGGATGAATGGTGAAGAATATGTTAAATGTATTCAAGGAGGTTTTCTTTATCAATATGTGGATGCTCCTACTAGAGAAGGAGCAAACCTTGATTTCGCTTTGGGCAATAAAGCAAGGCACGTGACTGAAGTAAGAGTAGGGGAACACTTTGGATCTAGCGATCATAATTTTGAGTTTCAAAGTATTTATGGAAAAGGATAAGCCTTCTATAAAAGCTAGTTTTTAATTGGAGTAAGGTAAATTTTAATGGGATGAGACAAGAACTTTCAAAAGATGATTGGAGTAGACTGTTGGTAGGTAAAACGATGTCTGACAAGTGGGAGGCTTTGAAGAGTGTGATGAGAGCTCAGAGGTATTATGTTCCTGTGAGAAGGAAGAGTAAGGTAGGTAAGAATAAGGAACAGTGGAGGAATAAAGATATTGAGGTTTTGGTCAAGAATAAAAGAGAATCTTATTAGCGGGTTTTGAGAAGATTTGTAGCTCAGGTTGAGGTTCTGGATCTAGGTTTGCTTGCTGAGCTGGAAGGCTCGTTTTCAGATGTTTCATCACCATATTAGGTAACATCTTCAGTGAGCCTCCGAATGAAGCACTGGTGGTGTAGCCCACTTTTTCTATTTACGGAGGAACCTCCTTTATCCGAACGAGATGGGCGGGCACCATTTCACTCATAATTGATTTGCTCTGGGGCTTGGAGTTTCCTGTGAAGTCTGCTCCTCGTTCAGGAGACTAAGCAGCACACCACACATGAGGCCCCAAACCCGTCCACCTTTGCATTGCCTTGAACCCAGTGGTGTCATTTCCTGTGGCGACATCATTTCCTATGGTAATGTCATTTCCTGTCCTTTTTTCTTAGGGGGTGGTAAATGGGACCCAAGTCAATGTGTTTGTCGATAGAATTCTAGTTGGAATGTCATGCTTCTAGGAATTTTCGTGCGTGTCTCTGTTTGTCTTGTCCGTGGATGCATATGTTGTCTCAGTCGAAGTGGTATCCTTCCATCACTATGTAAGGATACTAGTGAGAGTGGGTCGTGTCGTTTTGTGGCTAGTTGATGTTCATGTATCCTGGTGGCTAGTGTTCTGCCTGTTTGTCCAATGTAGCGTTTGTTACAATTCTTGTAAGGTATTTTGTAAATGACATTAGTTTTGCTTGTTGTCGGTATAGAATCTTTCAAGTTCATTAATTGCTGTTTGTGTGTTGGTGGGTTTGTGGGCTACCATGATGCCAAGAGGTCTGAGTAGTCTGGCAGTCATTTCCGAGATGTCTTTGATGTGGGGAGAGTGGCTAGGGTTTCAGGGTGTGTTTTGTCTGCTTGTTTTGGTTTGTTGCTGAGAATTCGGCGGACTCTGTTCGTTGGGTACCCGTTCTTTTTGAATACACTGTATAAGTGATTTTCCTCTGCTATGTGTAGTTCCTCTGTGCTGCAGCGTGTGATGGCTCTTTGAAATAATGTTCTGATGCAGCTTCGTTTGTGGATGCTGGGATGATTGCTTCTGTAGTTCAATATTTGGTCCGTATGTGTTGTTTTCCTGTAGACACTGGTTTGAAGTTCCCCATTGGCTATTGGTTCTACTGCGACATCTAGGAATGGCAATTTGTTGTTTTCCTCCTCTTTGTTTTCCTGTTTTCTACAGGAAAACAACACACACATGGACCAAATATTTAACCACAGAAGCAGTCATCCCAACAACCACAAACAAAGCTGCATTAGGACGTTATTTCAATGGACCACCACACACTGCGGCACCGAGGAATTACAAAGAGCAGAAGAGAAATATCTAAACACTGCATTAAAGAAGAACAGATACTCAATATTTAACACAGTTTGGCGATTTCTCAGCAACAAACCCAAACAAGCAGACACAACGCACCCAGAAACCCTAGCAACTTTACCTTACATCAAAGGCAGAAAACTAGCCACCAGGATACATGAATATCAGCGAGTCACAAAAAGGCATGACCCACTATAATTAGTATCCTTACATACAGACGAAGAAGGGCACCACTGTGACTGGGACAACACATCCATGCTAGGACAAGCCAAATAGAGACACGCACAAGAATTCCTTGAAGCATGGCATTCCAATGAAATTCTATCAATAAACACATCAATTTAGACCCCATCTACCATCGTCTGAGAAAAAGAACTAGAAATGATATCACCCACCCAAAGAAACCTAAACACAAATAGAAAGTGGGATATACTGCCAGTGCTTCACCAGAGGCTCATTGATAATGTTACCTAGTAGGGTGGTGAAACGTCTGAAAACAAACCTTCCAGCTCAGCGAGCAAGCTTACATGCAGAACCTCAACCTGAGCTATAAATCTTCTCAAAAATTGCTAGCCGTCTAAATTTGTTTCTAAGGTGGAATCCTTACAGTTAGATTTCCTCCCTGCCAAAGATTCATAAAAGCTCTCATCAAAGTCACACATCTTATGTGACTGTAACAAATGTAAACTTTACCTCCTTGTCTGTTAAACAAGGGACCTCAGCATTCAGAAGAATAAGAGCTTTAATTAAGGAATTGTTCACTGTAGAAGGCAGTGAGCTCAACTAAAGTGTTTCTCTTCATTATGGTCCATGGCATCATGTGATTTGATTTGGTTAGCTCAGTTTGAGGGGTTTGGTTAGCTCAGTTTGCTGGATGGCTGGTTTCCAATGTAGCATGAAGTTCAATTCCTACACAAGCTAAGGTTACCATGAAAGACTTTGCTTCTCAACCTCTCCGCACCCATGAGGTGTGGTGGAATTGCCACCAAATATCTCTCTCAAGTAAGAGAGCACCCCATATTCTGGCAGGGCTGTGGTGAATTTTACGTACATGTATACACAGTATCTATTTCCCTTCACACCTGAAGTTCCTGTGATGAAAACCTTTATGATAATTACAATTATGTATACATTTCACAGAAAGGGAAAGAATCATTCACCATTTCACAAACATTTTGGATTTGGTGTTTCCTTACCAATATTTCTTGGTGTGCAATGGCTTGATGCATCTGGGTATAGCAGGTCAGCATCGCTACTTCCCTTCTTTAATCCATACTTTAATCATTCTGTATGAAGGCAAAAACATATTGCACAACTATTCTATCAAATGGGACAGACACTGAGTGACATTGCCTGCAAGTATGGCAGGGTTGAAATGCTTGTTGTAGTGTAGGTTTTATAAAAAAACATTTGTAGAATTGAAAACTCAAGTTGTTGTTTTGCCTTAGACCACGTACAAGACAGTTTACAAAATTGAAATGTTGCAACATTCATCATTAAAAGTGTTTAAACCTCGTTATGTAGTAAGTAATTAAGCTGTGACACATGTACAGTTTAATCACCATCATCATAATTTGTCATTGTCATGATTCAACTGCTTACTAAGGGGTTTCTTTGCATTGTTACTTTGCCTTCAGCACAATGACCAGCAGCATCCCTATCATATATCTCCTTCAAATGAAAAGCTTTGCTAATTCACTTCATGGATTCCATAGTTCACTAATCGATAAGCCAGGACACTCAGTTTTGATTAATGGTCAATATTCTGAGCAAAAAAAAGGAGAATCCAGAAGGAGGCCTTTTTGGCATTTTGAGATCCTCCCCTCTTCCTACCTTTTGGTTAGCACGTAACTTTTCATTTTTTGGTCATAACGCATATTATCTACCATACATATTTGTGTAAAAGTCAAATTTTTTAGACTGTTTTTAAGGTTAAATTTATAGGGTGAACTATTACGTGGGTACGACTTCTGATGGGCTAAAACTCATACTAGATTCCAAAATACCGTATCGTTAGCAGAAGCCCAATTTACCTCTAAATGAATAAACAATTTAAAAAAAGAGTTACGGTAATTACTGGATAAAGATAACAGAAACAAAAATGAATTAGTAAGCTTTTATTTATACATACAAAAGGTGAAGTAGAAATATAATATGCCTTTAAGTTACAGTTACATGGTACATCTTAAATTAAATATGTCAAATGCAAAGGTTCATCGTTCTCCAGTTTCTTAGAAGTTTCTACTAGTTCTGCAGGGAAACTGAGCTCATCTGGGCTGCACACAAAAGGAAGTTGCCATCTGACTCTGACCTAAATTGTCTTAATTCACACCAACTTGGCATGAAAGTTTATTTATCAAAACACACAGCACAAAAAAGGAATTCAATTCCTTATCATAACATGTATGTATAGGATAATACCTTGACTCTCAAATGTTGATCTCTTATCTGTGAAGACCTAGGATTGACTTTGACATAAGATAAAAGGAAAATTCCAGACATTTTGACCCAAAACAGTGGGTCGACTTTTATATCAGATCAACTTTTACGCAAGTACATACGCTACTTAAACCAGTTCTTCAAATTTAGCCTTCTGGTTGCTAGACATTGTCTTCTGACTTTCACAGTAACTTTTAGAGAATTCTGAGAAATTAACAGGAGTATCAGGGTTTTTCTTCTTGTCTTATTCACGGCAGCTCTGAATAAATAATCATCAGAACACTTCGATAAAGGGTCACTTGACCCAAATGTTAATTCTGATTTCTGTCCACAGATGCTGCTGAGACTTCCAGCAATTTGTTTCTGTTTGGGTTCATAAGATGGCATCTTGCCTCTTGGATTCTTAGAATCATTTTTCTTGTTGGTGCCGTTGCTGGTTTCCTCAGTTATGGCTTTTACATTTGAAGGTGACTTGTGTCGTCCATTCGCATCAATGACATGACCTAAATGATGGAGGATATTAAAAAATTCACATTTGTCATTCCTCATTCTTAGGCCATAATCTTCACATCTCTGCAGAGTAACATCTAAGTTGTGGAGATGGTATTTTTCATTTCTCTTTGTGATTAAAATATCATGTAGGTAGCACTGGAGTACCAACTAGCAGATTAATAATAATCTTACAGTTGTTGCAGGTGCATACAATTAATCTTTCATCATCACTGGTACGATAGGTGTGGCCTTCAGGTTCAAGGATTCCTGTCTTGACCAACCATTAAGTTAAATATATTATATTGTGATGAAAGATGTGTAATATATCTTTATATGATTTTTTAAGAGGTCAGAAATTCATTTTGAAATAGTGACCTAAATGTGTCCATTTCAAGAAGTCCGACAACTGCAGTTGGAGTGTTAATGGAAATTATGTTCATACATTGGGATGTATGATGTTCAGCGTCATCACAAAAAACTATATAGTTTTATGTTGACTTCATTGCAAAAGAAAATAAGAGTATACTTCAATAAGGAAAAGGTTTTCTCTTACCAGGAGCCTGTTGAGTTCAAGGAGGTGAGTCATTTCAGGAGTGATTTCTACTTTGTGAAGCTTCAAAGCCAAGAGAGTTTGGAAAAGAAATTTTAGAGTCCTACAGCACCTTTTGGCCCAAACTGATCCATGCTGACCAAAATGTCTGACTATGCTAATCCCATTTCCCTGCACTTGGCTCATCTCCTTCTAAACATTTCCTATCCATGTATTTGTTCAAATGCCTTTTAAATGTTGTTAATGTACCCACCTCAACAACTTCCACCGGCCACTCCTTCCACATGTGTACCACCCTCTGTTAAAAAAAAAAGTAGCTCCTCAGATTCCTTTTTATCCTTTCCCCTCTAACCTTAAACTTATTTCATCGAGTCCTTGATTCCCCAACCCTGGGAAAAAGACTGAGTGCATTCACACTGTTCATGCCTGTCATGATCTTACATGTATAAGATTTCTTCCCCCCCCCCCCCCCCCCAGTCTCCTATACTCTAAAGAAAGAAGTCCTAGATGGTCCCACCTCTCCCTATAACTCAGACCATTGAGTCCTCACAAAATCCTTGTAAATTTCTTATGCACTCTTTGCAGATGCATACCAATTCATCTTTCATCGTCACTGGCCATCATCACCTTCCTATAACAAGGTGACCAACACTAAAGAGCATCTGCACCAGCATTACTCCAAGTGTGGCCTCACCAACATTTTGTATAACTGCAGCATAACTTTCCAACTTCGGTACTCAGTGCCCCAACTGATGAAGGTCAGTGTGCCAAAAGCCTTTTCCACTGCCCCCTCTTCCTGTGACTCCACTTTCAGAGAACTGTGAATCTGAGCACCAAGTTCCTCTACATCCCATAATGCCCTATCATTCACCATGAAACGCCTACCTTGATTTAACTTTGCAAAATGGAAGACCTCACACTTGTCTGTATTAAACTCCATTTGCTACTTCTTGGCCCACTTCCCCAGCTGATCAAGTCACTGTCTGCGATAGCGCCTATTTTAGTATTATCTGCAAACTTATTAATCATGCCTTGTACATTCTCATTCACATCATTGATATAAATAATGAACAGCAATGGGCCCTGCACCGACCCCTGAGACACTTCACTAGTCACAGGCCTCCAGTCCAACACGATCCTTCCACTATTACCCTCTGCTTCTTACCATCAAGCCAGCTGTGTATCCAATCTGCGAGATCCCCCTGGGTTCCAAGCGATTTAACCTTCCAGAGCAGCCTACCATGTGGAACCTTATCAAAGGCCTTACCAGAATCTATATAGACTACATCTGCTAACCTACCTTTGTCAACATTCCTGGTCACTTCATCAAAGAACTCTTTTTAAAAAAAAAAAATTGAGGCATGATCTCCCATGCACAAAGCAATGCCGACTCCTTCTAATCAAACCCTGTCTTTCCAAACGCATGTATATGTTCGAAAGTTGTTAGAATTGAGAAAGCATAGGCCATCAGACTCAGAAAGGAATTGTAATATTGTCTCCATTGTTTAAGAAAGTAACCTGAAGTTGAGATAGGAGTGTAATATTGTGGACTTCAGTCTCCAATGGATGGTGTTGGGCAACAGGTTGAAACTTCAATTTGATGTTTGAGTTAGCTTTGTTTACTTTGGTGTAATTTGTGTTCTGCTATTTTTTAAAAAAAGGCATTTGCAGTCTTGTACAAATATTTTAATGACTAACCACCAAAAGTAACTTTTACTTAAAATTAATTACTTATAATCTAGTAAGCCAGGTTTCATTCTAGGATCTGACTTGGCGAGTGTTAATATCAGCTGAGGTGATAACAATATGAAGTTAAGTTTTTTTTTGGAGGCAGCATGCTAGTCGTTTTATAATTAAGTTGCATTCACACTAAAATTGGGCACTGGTGTGAAAAGACTTTCATCCTCTGATGATTATATTCTCACCAGAGTGATACAATGTATGTGCAATCCAAATCCAAAGTCAAAGCCAGATCTTACAATACCCAGAATGAAGTAGAATGGATCTCTGTGAAAACAGGAGTCGACTATTGCATCAGTTTGGAGTTAGCTTGGACCTTAGTAAATGTTTCATGTTCCTATGTTTAGCATAGTATAACAAAAACACTATATAAATAAAATATTGCTTGGAGAGCTTAAGTTTTGAAGGTTTGTGGAAGAAAGAATTTACATTAATAAGTTTTGTGTATATACCTGGAGTGTTTTGTTTAAAATATATCATTGAAAGTTCATGTGGATATGAGATTTTCTTTAAAGAAGACTTCCTAGAAATTACAGGACTGGTAATAAGCTGCTTACTTTGCTTTACATCCTGCTAGGTCTGTTCTGAACAGTGACTTGCAAGGTTTTTATTTTATTTGGTTAGTATGTGAGAAACATGCTTTGAACAAACTGAGTTGAAGGGAACAAATCCAGAATGGGGAGAAATTCAGCATGTCTGGCAGCATCTGTGGGGAGATAAGCAGAGTTAATGTTTTGAGTCTAGTGTGACTTAGAATCGGAACAAGAAAGGTTCCAGAGACCCCACAAAAGGGCACACTTGGCTGCACCTTTGACCTGGGCGGCACGGTGGCTCAGTGCTTAGCACTGCTGCCTCACAGCACCAAAGACCTGGGATCAATTCCAGCCTCTGGCAACTATCTGTGTGGAGTTTGCACGTTCTCCCCGTGTCTGCGTGGCTTTCCTCCGGGTGCTCCGGTTTCCTCCCACAGTCCAAAGATGTGCAGGTTAGGTGAATTGGCCATGCTAAATTACCTCTAGTGTTAGGTGCATTAGTCAGGGGTTAATGTAGTGGAATGTGTCTGGGTGGGTTGCTCTTCAGAGGGTTGGTGTGGACTTGTTGGGCCGAAGGGCCTATTTCCACTCAGTAAGTAATCTAATCTAATCTAAAGGGGAATCTGTTCAAAGTGAGAACAAGCTCAGCCAGGTGGAGGAGCTTGATGGTGGATGGCCTGTTTTCAAGGAAGAAGCAAAGAGCCCTCAGGCCGCCTTCTTGGGGAATGAATGTATCAAGGGATTGTGGCCAGGACCAGAAAAATTGAAATTATAGAACTTACCTAAAACATCAGAAGAATCATGAATGTATGTGGGAAGAGCTTGAACTAGGTGGGGAAAGCATAGAGTGAAAATAGGCAGAGATAAGTTCAGTGGGGAAAGAACAGCCTGAAAAATTGGTTGGCCAATTGGTTGGGAAGGAGATAGAAGTGGGCTGTGCAGGGTTGGGAGACTATGATATGGGAAACTGTGGGAGGTGAGATCTCCAAACGAGATGAGGTCCAACTGAGTCATGGAAACTACAGCCTACTAAACCCAGTGGATTAGGATCCAGGATGAGATGTGAACAAGCGTCTGAGTTGGTGCTCAGCCTTTGCTAGATAGAGGTTAGCATGGCAGATGACAACAGCACTAGCCTTATTGGCAGGTTTGACAAGCTAGTGAGGGCAGGAATAGGAGGATAGAGCAGATGAATGCATAGCTTAGGAGCTGGTGTATGGGAGAAGGATTCACATTTTTGGATCATTGGAATCTCTTTTGGGGTAGAAATGACCTGTACAAGAAGGACGGATTGCACCCAAATTGGAAGGGGACTAATATACTGGCAGGGAAATTTGCTAGAACTGCTTGGGAGGATTTAAACTAGTAAGGTTGGGGGGTTGGGACCCAGGGAGATACTGAGGAAAGAGACCAATCTGAGACTGGTATAGTTGAGAACAGAAGTGAATCAAACAGTCAGGGACAAGGTAGGACTAATAAATTACACTGCATTTATTTCAATGCAAGGGGCCTAACAGGGAAGGCAGATGAACTCAGGGCATGATTAGGAGCATGGGACTGGGATATCATAGCAATTACTGAAATATGGCTCAGGGATGGGCAGGACTGGCAGCTTAATGTTCCAAGATACAAATGCTACAGGAAGGATAGAAAGGGAGGCAAGAGAGGAGGGGCAGTGGTGTTTTTGATAAGGGATAGCATTACAGCTGTGCTGAGGGAGGATATTCCCAGACATACATCCAAGGAGGTTATTTGGGTGGAACTGAGAAATAAGAAAGGGATGATCACCTTGTTGGAATTGTATTATACACCCCCTAATAGTCAGAGGGAAATTGAGAAACAAACTTGTAAGGAGATCTCAGCTATCTGTAAGAATAATAGGGTAGTTATGGAGGGGATTTTAACTTTTGAAACATTGACTGGGACTGCCATAGTGTTAAAGGTTTAGATGAAGAGCAATTACTTAAGTGCATACAAGACAATTTTCTGATTCAGTATGTGGATGTACCTACTAGAGAAGGTGCAAAATTTGACCTACTCTTGGGAAATAAGGCAGGGCAGGTGACTGAGGTGTCAGTGGGGGAGCACTTTGGGAACAGCGACCATAATTCTATTTGTTTTAAAATAGTGATGGAAAAGGATAGACCAAATCTAAAAGTTGAAGTTCTAAATTGGAGAAAGGCCAATTTTGAAGGTATCAGGCAAGAACTTTCGAAAGCTGATTGGAGGCAGATGTTCGCAGGTAAAGGGACGGCTAGAAAATGGGAAGCCTTCAGAAATGAGATAACAAGAATCCAGAGAAAGTATATTCCTGTCAGGGTGAAAAGGAAGAGGGGGGAGAGGAGGTGTACAAGATGATGAGAGGCACAAATAGAGTGGATAGCCAGAGACTTTTTCCCAGGGCAGAAATGTCCATCACGAGGGGCATAATTTTAAGGTAATTGGAGGAAGATTTAGGAGAGATGTCAGAGTTAGGTTCTTTACTCAGAAAGTGGTGGGTGCGTGGAATGCACTGCCAGCAGTGGTAGTAGAGTCAGATGTACTAGGGACATTTAAGCGACTCTTGGATAGGCACATGGAAATTAGTACAATGAACGATATGTAGATTAGTCTGATCAAAGAGTAGGATAAAATGCCAGCACAATATCGAGGGCCAAAGGGTCTGTACTGTGCTATACTGTTCTATGAATGTTGAATTTGTGGCAATACTGGAAAATGCAAACATATTATTAGTCATATGCAAAAATTGTTTGTTTTGATACGTATTTTATAGATGATTTCATTTGCAAAATATATTTGCATGGCGTGCGTATCAATGTTTTATTGTGACCTGTTTTTAACCGTTAATTTTAATTCATGAGCTGAAAGTCACAGATGTGAATTCCTTCAGTTTCCTGAGCTGCATTTCTTGCGAGTACTGTGCTCTGTTGGTAACATTTGTGACTGATAAGTAATGGTTGGACTTCTGTTATATCTGAGTTTGATTTGACGTTGCATGGTTTTGAGAATGATGAATATAGAAACTTCATTTCTTTGAAATTTCCATTGTAATGCATTTTTATGCTGCTCCTTTAATGCAAACATGGAAAGCCAAGAAACTTGGTCCATTCTGTTTGGCATGCTGTATTCTCAGTATCACTATTTTCCTTTCTTTTCCAGACAAGGAGACATAAAGAAAAAAAAGAAGAAAAAGAAAGGTTTTAATTTTATTATGCCTGCTACTCTTTCCCAGTAATCATCTTGAAGTAGGCTCTCTGTGCTTTATGACAAACTGTGTTAAACACTTTATTCATTCCCTGACTAATTCCAGACTTGGTCATTTTCAGTGCACACCTGGCTGGTCTCCCAGTTCTACTCCTTAAATTTAAGATCACCTCACAAATTCAACTAACCATGTCTTAACTAATAACTCTGTCATTCAGGCAACATTTTGACTTAAACATTCTCAGCTTTGATTTTAAATGCATGTATGGCTTTGCCCCTTCTCAACTATAAGTTGCAGCAACCTAAACAATTTCCAAGGCATCCACTTTATAATTCTGCCCTTTTGTGTGTCACAAATTTATATTTGCTTCATCATCGATGGTCATGCCCTAAGTTGCTGATGCCACAAGTTGTGAAATTCTCTCCCCCTCTACTTCAATTTCCTCCTTTAAAACAGTGTTTAATACCTGCCTCTTTGGCCAGGATTTTCTGACCTTAAGTTTTCCTCTTGTGTCTCAGTATCATACTTGGTTTTAAAATAGTCCTTGTGACATTTTATCAGTTGAAAGCACTATCCGTTCCTTCTTATAGGAACACAGGAATTAGAAGCAGGAGTAGGCAATTCAGTCCTTCAAGCCTGTTCCGCCATTTAACATGATCGTAGCTGATCTTATCCAGGTCTCAACTCCATCTGCTGCCTATTCCCCCATAGTCCTTTATCCTGCATTTCATCAGAATCCTATCTATTTCTTTCTTGAATCTGTTCATTGATTTTGCCCCCACTGAACTCCGGGCAGAGTTCCACAGATGCACAACCCTCTAGGAGAGGTAGTTTCTCCTTATCTCAGTTTTGAACTGACCTCTCACTGTATAGCTAGGACCTTTCAAGACTGTTCCGCAAAGGACAGCACCTGTTCGACATCCACCTTATCAATCCCTTTTAGCATTTTAATACCTCAATCAGATGCCTCTTAATCCTTCTGAACTTCAGCAAGTACTAACCCAAGTTTTTCAACCACTCCTTGGATGTCAGCCCTTTCATCCCTGGAATAAACCTGGTGAATTTCATGTGAACTGCCTCCAGTGCTACCATAACCTTCCTCAAATAAGGAGACCAAAACTGGACAGACTATTATAACTGTAACAAAACTTCTTTACTTTTATCATCCAGTCCTTTTGCAATAAATATGAGAATTCCATTTGCCTTTCTTAGTATATGCTGTACCTACATACCCACTTACTGTGATTCATGCACAAACAATGACAATTTGAGAACTATCAAACCAGCAGTGATTTAATTGAATGGTGAAGCAGACTCAGTGGACGGAATGGCTGACTTCTGTCCCCATTTCTTATAGTCTACAATTTATGATATGTTACTTTGGGTAGAGTTGCTCTTGCCTCAACCCTAAAATGCTCTTACTCTATCAGCACTGCTCAGACAGCACTTTTGCAAAACCATTTGATGCTGAAAATAGTGAAAACAGTTTCTTTAACTCCTGTTGTTCTCTTTCACCTCTGTTATCCTTATTGATCGCCAACATCCAATATTCTGTTACACACCTAGTGTCCCTCTGCGGTTTTGCACCCCTAGCCAGCCAACCTTCCCTTTCCTCTGATTATCTGCCCTTTTCTTCATGTCCATTTGTTCCTCAATCATGTCTATCCATTCTCCATATCTCTTCCATTTGCAGCAGTTGGTTTCAGCTCAGCCACTTTTTGTAAGACAGCAGTGATCTAAAGACAGCACAATAGTTAACCACAATTATGCTGTTAATTGACACTGTTTCATCTTTCCCTCTTGCAAACCCCTTCCAAAAAAAAGTTCAAATACTGCATGCTTCTGCTTTACAACTATTCTTTAATCAAATCTCACCTCTACCCCTGAACAAATAGGATATGGATGAACTTCCAGTGTGAAGAATTATGGCCATAGCAATTGTCTTGCCACACTTCAGAGGAAAGAACTGCTCCAATATTAGCAGGTTGGGCTGATGTGATTAGCCATTCAGGTTATTTCTGTTTTGGAGCTATAAAATTAAATAATTTTGGTAGACGTGTAACCGTATGGAGAAGCCTGTTTGATTAGGCGTGAAAATATCTGATGAAAATGTTCACATCGGTTCCCCTTTTATGAACTAAATCAAAGCTCATCATGTATCCTTCTTCTTCTTTTATTGTACAGGTAAGCTTCCCAAAAATTATGATCCTAAAGTGCCTCCAGATCCAGAACGATGGCTTCCCATGCGGGAACGTTCATACTATCGTGGAAGAAAGAAGGGGAAGAAGAAGGAACCAATAGGGAAAGGTACTCAAGGAGCAACATTGTCTACAGCAACAGAACTGTGAGTGTTACTCATGATAGGCCTTCTGCTCACAAAATAACAACTGTATACAAAAAAAAACTGCAGTGTTTGGCAAAGAATAGGAAAGAAATTTGTTTGTATCAGATGCAGAGTGTAAAATGTTCTCCTGTGCTTTAAGATCCTGGGATTCTCATAGCATGCATTTTGACATGTTTCTATGGTATTTTGCTGTTTAGGCATTGCTACCTGTACTTAAACAACTTATGGCAAAATAACTTTTTTTGCCTGGTCACAGTCCCAGAAACTTTAGATCCATGTTTCCACAAATTTCCAAATATCTCAAGGTGACACTGCTTACACCATTTTAAATAAATGCAAAGTCAGACCAAATCTCTTTCCAAACCTCCAAGCTGAGAAAATCTAAGCAAATCAAACCAGCAATTAATTGAGAGACATTGATCCATATTTTGCATTTCTAAATCTGGCTGACCACTGTCTCACTTACGTGTAAGAGTCAACCAATTCTCAGAAAGTCAGCTGGTGCTGAAGTCACCACCCACCCATTTAAAAAAAAATTTTCAAATACCTGTAAATGAGTTTGCTAACAATCCAATTGACCTGAAAATCATGCTGCAGGTTGGAAAGAGTGGGAGTCCATTTTTTTTTTATCTGCACTGAAGAAGTAGCAAGGAAATGGGTGCATCATTTAACGATGACTTGTGCACTCTGGGGACTCCATTCATTTGTGCATCTCCACTTATCTTCCAAATCCTGCCCTTATCGTCCCTCTTGCTCCACTCCTTCGACTGCCAGATTCTTCCCTGCCAAAAGATTGTGAGCTAGTTTATGGACTTGCTTATTGTCCCACCGTGGGCAGCACGGTGGCACAGTGGTTAGCACTGCTGCCTCACAGTGCGAGAGACCCGGGTTCAATTCCCGCCTCAGGCAACTGACTATGTGGAGTTTGCACATTCTCCACGTGTCTGTGTGGGTTTCCTCCGGGTGCTCCGGTTTCCTCCCACAGTCCAAAGATGTGCAGGTTAGGTCAATTGGCCATGCTATATTGCCTCTAGTGTTAGGTGCATTAGTCAGGGGTTAATGTAGTGGAATGGGTCTGGCTGGGTTGCTCTTCAGAGGGTCGGTGTGGACTTGTTGGGCCGAAGGGCCTGTTTCCAACTGTAGGTAATCTAATCTAAAACTCACTGCTGAATATTGGCACTGTTGCAACTCTTAGAACTGCCAACAAATCAGATTGGCAAGCAGCTTTTGGGAGCAAACCTTTTGTTGCACTTAAGAGTAAAAGTCCCACTCTCTGCTTGTTAAGGCCACTGGCGACATGTTTGTATCGGGGTGGAGGGGGAGCAATGTAGCCAGATGCCCCTTATCCCACAACATTCACCCCATGAGTTCAAATGAGACAAGACTATCTGGGATTAAGTTCTGTATTTGGGTGACTTGGGCCACATATTACCTTTAGGTCACAGTCTATAGTCCAACAAAATGATTGATCTTACCTGTCCTCTGAAATTACCCAGCTAGCCATCTAGTTTTACCAAACCAGTCCAGAAACGTTGATCAAGAAACCCAGGTGAAGCACTTGTCTCGGACACCAGAAGTGACAAAGGTACAACTGCTCGGTCAACCTTAAAAGTCTTCCTGAGTAACATCTGAGGAACTGTGTAAAATTGGAGAGAGCTGACTCTATTAGTAAAATAACTGTCTAACACGATCATAATTTGGGAGAGCCCAACACCTTAAAGCAGAGAGTGGGAAAGTGAACCCAGAGCCTTTAAAACGGCACAAGAGGAGACCAAACTCCAAGCTCTTGAACGGTGTGAAAGTGTGTCACCCCGAGAGCTTTTAAACAACCCAAAATGGAGAACAGACCCAGAGACAGCACCCACAGCCTCAAAATTGCATGAGGGGGAGTGGGCGCAGAGCTTTTAAAACAGCGAGAAAGAGTACAAAAAGCCTGAAAACAGAGATCGAGCAAGTAGAGAAAGTGATGAGAGAGTGAACCCAGAGCTGAAAACATTGAGAGAGTTGAGTTTGAAAAATGATCACGCCACAGGAAAGCTGTAAGTTGATTAGTTGGTGAGTCACTGCTTTTAGTGAGTGTGAAATGCTGAAATTTAGAAATGTAAAGTAAAAGCTTATATCCTTTCTTAATAATTAAGAGACTGGCAGAAGGGAAGTAAAAAAAATTAAATATTTAATTTTGTTTATTTTGACAGAATCACAGTTTTACTGTGAAAAAGGAAGCGATCAGTACTTGCACTGGCTGTAAACATTAACTTTGTGACTTTGTGCCATGCTGCTGCCTTTTTCCCCCACAACCCTGCACATTATTTCTCTTTAAATTATTCTTGAATACGTCAACTGTACCTGCCTCTATTTGGTCCATGTTCCTAGTACATTAGCTTGGTGTTCTGGATTACTAGTCCAATGAAGTTACCAGTATGCAACCACCACCTACATCTAAAAACAATAATTCAGGTTAGCATTAGTAGCCACATGAACAAATGTTGGCTAATTAGGAAGAGCCAGCATTGATTTCTTAGTGGAAAATCACATTTAATTAACTTGATTTGAAGACGTAAAAGTGAGACTTGATAAGAGTACTGCTACTGATGTGGTGTACCTGGGCTTCCAAAAGGCATTTGTTAGAGGTTATGGCAGAGAGGTACAATTAAGAAGAAGTCTGCAAATTTGCGACATTTTAATTGTATGAAGTCATAGGGCATGGAATCAAACATGGGCTGATTACCACTTAGCAGCCTCCAGCTGATAAATCAGTTGTCCTTACCATTGAATACCACTTGCAAAAAGTGGAGGAAGCAAGGACGCAGAATGTACTCTGACTGGGGAACTTCAATATCCATGACTAAAAGTAGCTTTGGAAAACTACTACTGACCGAGATGCCTGGATCTATAAGAATACATTTACTAGATTGGGCCTGTAGTAAGAGGGACTGAACCAACTTGAGGCAAAATCAACTTCACTTTTACCAACCTACCTTTTGCAACTACATCTGTCCATTGTAAGTTTGGTACAAATAACCACAGTATAACCTTTATGGGAATGAGATCCTGTCCTCGCAATAAATATAATCCATTGCATTGTATGGCATTGCTCGTGTACTAACTTGGGTGAGTTCTGAGCAGTTTTAGCAGTTCAGAACTGGCTGGTCACGGTGACAGTGAGTCAGCAGTAGCAGCAGAATAGTTTTCTCGTTCGCTCGCTCGCTCACTCACTCACATCTCTGCTGTAAGAACCTTTGTTTGAATTTACCTTTTTGCAATGAGGTGTGTTTATGCAATGTTGTAGGAAATCAGAACAATCCTTTCAGTTTCAGGGTATATCATGTCAGTTGGGTTTTCAATAGATTAACTTATTCTATATTTGGTTCTCTTTTGTTCATGTTTCATTTGTTGGTTTGCAAATAAATTCTGCTTTGTTTAAAATTAAGTGATGACCAGCTGCATTACTCCGAGAGTATTAACCTTACATCTGCTTAAAACAACTAGAAAAGTTAGGGTCTGGGCTACCTTGAAATGATTTGAGGGGGGTCCGGCCTGTCCATAACACAAGTAGGAGTAAATGTTAACCTACGTCGCAACACTATATGCATGAGAGAAGGACAATAGCAACAGATGCATGGGAATACCAGCACTGGCAAGTTTCCCTTCAAGTCATCCATCATCATGGTTCAAAACTATCATTGTTTCAAAACTAGCTTCATCTGTTGCTCAAATATTTGAGGTAGTTAACCCTTTAGCAAATCTTAAAGCATGTGCAACTTTAAGAATTTTAATGTAGGTTTGCAGTAGCCGGTGGTAGAAAATCCTCTGGCCAATTTCTCAACCAAAACCTTGAGGGAAGAGAATTTGTGAGACTATTCCATTCCAAATATAAATTTGAATGCAGGATAGAACCCATTAAGACACACAATGAAGTTCTCCCATACACCTGCAGATTCAAACATTTACGTCTTGGAAATATGTGACAAGTAGGAAGTTAGGTGTTATTCCATTGAAGACCAGATAGTTTGGAATTTCTACAAAAATGTTTGTGAGAGCAAGATCTAGAGGGGATCGCATGGTAATATCCATTTAGACATGTGTGGTGTTGTTCACTACAATGTTCAGTGCATGAGGAAATAGGCTAGCTATGTCAGTTAAACATATGGGCACTTTATTTCCATCAGTATGCAAATCAGTATTAAGAAAGGTGAAAAGCTTGCATAAAATTGGTTGTAGAAATTCACTCAACATTTGGCCAATTCATGTCGCTATGGACCAGACCAAACCCCCTAAAAATCTATTTAGAAGATAGTCTAGTCCCTAACTTTTTCTTATTTTAAAGGCGAGTGTAAGGTGTGGTGTTCCAGATACAATTTGAATGCTCAAACTACCAGATTTGAAGCAAAACGCACTTTATTCATACACCATAGTAAAACTACAACAAAATAAATAAGAAATTGGAATAATTTAACTCTATTGGAAAGCTTAGCAGAAAAATATACCTTTTACTACTCATTTTTGACTTGATTTGTTGTTGTCACATTACCTAAGTGCATGTTCATGAAAGGCAGGTCATGTTTTACTAATTTATTGGAATTAACTGAAGGGGATCTTATAGAAACATAAAAGTATGAAAGAAGTAGATGAGATAGAAACACTGAGGTGGTTTCCACTGGCGGGTAAAACCAGAGTAAGAGGGCATAGCCTCAAAATTAGGGGGAACAGGTTTAAGACTGAATTGAGGAGGAACTTGTTTACCCAAAGGGTTATGAATCTATGGAATTCCCTGCCCTATGAAATAGTTGACGCTTCCTCAGTGAATGTATTTAAAGCTAAGATAATGTTTTGAACAGTAAAGGAATTAAGAGTTAAGTGAGAGAGTGGGTAAATGGAGCTAAGGTCACAAAAAGATCAGCCTTGATGTTGTTGAATGGAGGAGCTTGCTCGATTAGCCAGATGACCTACTCCTGTTTCTTATGTTCTTCCAGTGAAAAGTATTGTTTTGTGAGCAGTGCAGGCAGATCATGTCAAACCAGGGCATATGGATCATAGGGCGCTTAGACAGAGAGAGGCATACAAGGTTATGGCTGCACAGGAGGTGCACTCAGCAAGATCAACATTATTTGGTTAGAGAGGTCCATTCAGCAGCCTAATAACAGCAGAGAAAAAGCTGTTTTTGAACCTGTCGGTGCGTGTTCGAGCTTCAGTATCTTCTGCCAGTTGGAAGAGAGCATTACCAGAGTTGGAGGGGCCTTTAACGATGTTGGCAGCCTTTCCATGACAACTAGAAGTGTAAATGGAGTCCACGGATTGGAGGTTGAATTCCACGACGGACTGGGCTGTGCACACAATTTTCTGTAAAACTGTTTCAATATAGTAACATCCCATAAATACTCCCTTAGCAAAAGGCAAGTTAAAAAAAACATTGTCTCACATGTAGCTCCGGCAGCAGGAAAATGCCAACAGAAAATTCGGTGTATAGCAGAAAGTGATGTACTGTAGCTTCCAAATCCTACTGAGACCTCAGCAGCAACTTCTACTAAAAACTAAAATTAAAAATCCTGGTTTTGAGAGAGCTTGACCACACCCATTCAGGCTGCTTCTATTGTTTCAACAAAAAAGCCTCAAACTGTTTATTGTATCCAGATAGACAGCTTAGCATTTCTGTCTTGAAACCTCTCTCCAAAACAAAATACACCTCTTAAAGCCATCGAGTCATCACAATCATAGATAATAACTGTAAAAAGGGTAATCATTTTTGTGTGCCTTAAGCAGTTTGTACATACATGGATGACCCCTCTTGTACATATCACCCAGCACTTCATTGCTCTTACAAATAGCGTTTGCTGACTTTTTGTAAGCTGAAAGAACTTATGCATATACTGCACTTGTTTCAATTCAATGAAACAGATGACGACTGTTCACTGGTTCATTTCCCAGGGCAGTACCCTGACCAATCATGTCAACCTGGCAAAAGTGAGGACTGCAGATGCTGGAGATTAGAGTCAAGATTAGAATGGTGCTGGAAAAGCACAGCAGGTCAGGCAGCATCCGAGGAGCAGGAAAATCGACGTTTTGGGCAGGAGCCCTTCATCAGGAATAACAATTATTAACTGTGGCATGGTAACGCCTCTATCAGTCAGAGTTCTCATGACAACCAATTGGCAGTCATCTCTGATACAGTATACAGTCATAAATGTTTCCCCTATATTGGCATACTTGCAAATTGAAATTTCCCAATATTATTGCAACTCTTAAAACAGTTTAGTAAATTTAACAAGTTTATAATATACAACTAAGATGATTGAATGTATTCAGTTATTGTACTTTAAAATTTGTTAACTATTCTGCTTTCTACTTTAGTGATGCTAGCAAGACTGTGAATAGCCCACCCACATCCCCACGACCTGGGACAGCAGCAACAGTTGCATCTTCAAGCAACATTGTTCCACCTCGGCAACAGAAGCCTTCTGCTGCCTCCAAGAAAAAACAGCAACAAAAAAAGAAAAAGGGTGGGAAAGGGGGCTGGTGACACTCAGATTATGGATTACCTATTCTATATGCACATTAGACTGTTAAATCCTAATCAATGTATTACACATTGGACGCTTTAATAATAAAGAATTCGATGTGAAGGTCACTTAAGTGTTTGAATAGTTAATTTATACCAAATAGTGTCTATTTGGTTCCTGCACCAGCAATTATTTATAGTTTGAGAACTAAGCAAGCAATTAATGTCAGTATATATTTTTATCTTAGTTCAATTTATGGTCGTACAATGAAATGTCTGTCAGAATTGTTGGCAGAATCTAAAATAAAGTTAATGTGAAATAGTTGTTATGCTTGTTTATACATATTGTTGAGCTCAATTTTGTTACTATTCTAAACTGGTTAAAACTTAATGTTCGTTGTTGAAGAACAGGTACACCTCTTAAAGCCATCGAGTCATCACAGTGCTAAGTAGAACCAATCATAGATTAAAAACTTGTAGAAAGGGTCATCATTTTTGTGTGCCTTCGGCAGTCTGTACAGACATGGATGACCCCTCTTGTACATATTGCCGAGCACTTAATTGCTCATACAAAAAGTCAGCAAATGCTATTTGCAAGCTGAAAGAACTTGTGTATACACTGAGAGGTATTACGACCATCACTGTTTCTTTGTTACTTCTCTCATTTTTGGTTTGGAACTGGGAGCTGAAATTAAGAATCAAACTTTGACCAGCATTTTTAGAAGATGGAACAAACAAACTGATGTTTGCATATAGGAAATGGCCTCGTAAAATAATTTCACAATTATCCTTCTCAGAATACTGCAGATATGTCAGACTGGCAGCTGGTTGAATATTGCATTGGTCAATCAAGGGAAGGCCAGTGCTAACCAGCCAACCACAATGTTAGTTTGGAGGAGCAGGTGTTGGACTGGGGTGGAGAAAGTTTTAAAAAAAAATCACGCAACACCAGTTTATAGGCCAACAGGTTTATTTGGAGGCACTAGCTTTTGAAGCACTGCTGTTTCTGCAGATAGTTGTGAAGCAGGACCATATGACACAGAATTTAAAGTAATCTAATCTAAAAAAAATTCTTTCGTGCACAGAAAGTGAAGATGTTGAAAGGTTTTTTTCTTGTGTGCATCTATACACTGAGCAAGCCAAGAAGAGGAGAGATGAGGTTCTTCTCCATCCTTACACCCAAAATCCCCTCCATCGCACCTACACAGTACTCCAGTATGTTTGATGCCTGCCACAGGACCAGAGACAATGGGTAAGAGTGTCCGTACTAACTTTACACTTGGGGCATGTTGAAGTTACTCCTGGTTTAAATTTTTTGACAAACTATCTGGAGCCAAGTGGACCTGTGGCAAATCTTCAACTGTAAAGCATAGGTCCTATTGCAAGTTGATATATTGCATTTTCCCAAATATCTTTCCACGCCTCTGAGGAGACCTCAATGCATAGCTCTCTCTCCCACACTCTGCAATGCCAATCAAAATCATATGAGGGCTCTCAAAATTAATCTCATACCCCGAAAAGGTGCCAAACGAGCTGATGCATTGTATTAGGTGAGGCACTGAAACTGTTGGATTTGATAAAAGTGTGAGGACATCGTCCACGTACAACAAAATCTCATGTAATTTTGACCCCACTTCTGGAACTGATATATTGGGATCCCTACAAATGGCCTCCGCCAACAGTTCAGTCACCAATGTAAAAGCAATGGCAAAAGGGGACAGCCCTGTCGGCTGCCCCTAAAAATACTAAAATTGCTTGATCGTACCTCATTGGTGATGACTGCAGTGAGAAGGTCATTGTAGAGAACCTTATCCATCTTATAAAGGTTTCTCCCAAGTCAAAATCGCTCTACAGTATAAAAAAGGAATGGTCACTCAATTCGATCAAATGCCTTCTTTGCATCTGGAGAAATCATCAATTCCTGTATTGACTGTTGTTGACATACTTGAATTACATTAAGCAGCCTCCTAACATTATTGGACGATTTGTAACCCTTGAAGCCTGTTTGGTCCTCTTTAACAATAGAAGGTAACACAGTTTCTAGCCTTAACTCAAGAGTCTTAGAGAAGATTTTAAAGTCAACATTTAAGAGTAAAATGGACCTGTAAGGAGCACAGTCCTCCAGGACCTTGCTTTTTTAAGAATAAGCGAAATATTGGCCTGCCTTAAAGATGGAGGGAGATGATCATGACTGTACGAGTCATTGAACATGTTGAGCAGCGGGCCTGGCAATATGTTTATAAATTCCTTATTTGTTTAAAGGTCCATCAGGACCAGGCGCCTTTCCACTCTGAAGTTGCTTCACAGCCTCCTGCATCTCTTGCTCTGATAAGGGGCACTGAGAAAAGACTTTTGTTCGAGGGTCACACCCAAAAGCTCCAGATCCCTGAAAAAGGACTCCATCTTGGCCCACCCCTCCTCACAACCCTCTGATTGATATAATTCAGAGTAAAATCTCTGAAATGCCGCATTAATCTTTTTGGAATCAGATGTTAGGTTCCCAGCCCCTTGCCTAATTGATGTAATAGCTTGAGGGGTACACTTTTTCCTGGCGAGATACACTAGGTTCTGGCCCGGTTTGTCACCATGCTTATACAACCTTTGTTTTGCGCAAGTTAAGCTCCTTTGCTGTCTGTGTGGGCATGCAATTCAATGTAGTCCTCCGTGCCATAATCCTCTGTAGCTTGGCCAACGAGGGCCTGTCAAAGTAAGCCTTCTTGGCTGCCTTCAACTGTGCTTTGAGGAGATATTGCTACTCACCCTCCTGCCGCTTCCAACTGACAGATGAGGAGATAACTAACCTCCTGGTGTAGGCTTTGGCAGTTTCCTAAAGTACAGACGGGCTACTAACCAAGCATAAATTCATGTCTCGGAACATCCTAAATACATCAAGTACTCCACAAACTTATCCTTCGGGATAAGGGATCCATTCACCAGTGTTTAGGGCCCACTATTGTGTTCTTAACCAACAGGTATACTGGAGGGTGATCAGAGATGGTAATATTACCAATCATACAAGATGCCACAAGTCCAGGATTGCCATGGGGGTTAGAAATAAAAATCAGTCCTGGTGTGACATCTGTGTGGATTGGTAAAAAAACATAAAATCCCTGCCTGTAAGGTGGAGACGCCTCCAGACGTCCACCAAACCTAACTCCACATACAAATCCACTAATTGTTCATTTTTTACAAAGGATATTGGGGGCATCTTTTGGCAACCTGTCTACTGTGGGATCCATAAGACAATTAAAATCTTCCCCTATGATGATATGCTGAGACTCGAGACTTTTAAAATAATGATGGAAAAGGATAGATCAGATCTAAAAGTTGAAGTTCTAAATTGGAGAAAGGCCAATTTTGACGGTAGTAGGCAAAAACTTTCGATAGCTGATTGGAGGCAGATGTTCGCAGGTAAAGGGACGGCTGGAAAATGGGAAGCCTTCAGAAATGAGATAACAAGAATCCAGAGAGAAAATATTCCTGTCGGTGAAAGGGAAGGCTGGTAGGTATCAGGAATGCTGAATGACTAAAGAAATTGAGGGTTTGGTTAAGAAAAAGGAGGAAGCATATGTCAGGTATAGAGAGGATAGATCGAGTGATTCCTTAGAAGAGTTTAAAGCAAGTAGGAGTATACTTAAGGGGGAAATTAGGAGGGCAAAAAGGGGACATGAGATAGCTTTGGTAAATTGAATTAAGGAGAATCCAAAGGGTTTTTACAAATATATTAAGGACAAAAGGGTAACTTGGGAGAGAATAGGGCCCCTCAAAGATCAGCAAGGTGGTCTTTGTGTGGAGCCACAGAAAATGTGGGAGATACTAAATGAATATTTTGCATCAGTATTTACTGTGGAAAAGGATATGGAAGATATAGACTGTAGGGAAATAGATGGTGACATCTTGCAAAATATCCAGATTATAGAGGAGGAAGTGCTGGATATCTTGAAACATATCAAAGTGGATAACTCCCCAGGACCTGATCAGGTGTACTCTGTGTGAAGTCTCACAAACTTGATTGAGTTTTTTGAAGAAGTAACA
>NC_057741.1:42780539-42788988 GCF_004010195.1 Chiloscyllium plagiosum
CAGGTAGATAGGATAGTGAAGAAGGCGTTTGGTATGCTTTCCTTTATTGGTCAGAGTATTGAGTACAGGAATCAGGAGGTCATGTTGCGGCTGTACAGGACATTGGTTAGGCCACTGTTGGAATATTGCGTGCAATTCTGGTCTCCTTCCTATCAGAAAGATGTTGTGAAACTTGAAAGGGTTCAGAAAAGATTTACAAGGATGTTGCCAGGGTTGGAGGATTTGAGCTATGGGGAGAGGCTGTACAGGCTGGGGCTGTTTTCCCTGGAGCGTCGGAGGCTGAGGGGTGACCTTATGGAGGTTTATAAAATCATGAGGGGCATGGATAGGATAAATAGACAAAGTCTTTTCCTTGGGGTTGGAGAGTCCAGAACTAGAAGGCATAGGTTTAGGGTGAGGGGGGGAAAGATATAAAAGAGACCTAAGGGGCAGCCTTTTCACGTAGAGGGTGGCACATGTATGGAGTGAGCTGCCAGAGGATGTGGTGGAGGCTGGTACAATTGCAACATTTAAAAGGCATTTGGATGGGTATATGAATAGGAAGGGTTTGGAAGGATATGGGCCAGGTGCTGGCAGGTGGGACTAGATTGGGTTGGGATATCTGGTCAGCGTGGACAGGTTGGACCGAAGGGTCTGTTTCCATGCTGTACATCTCTATGACTCTAATCAATTCAGAGAACGTATCTACCAGAAACTTGAAGGGGTGGGCCGGAGGGCGGTAAACATTTAAAACAGCATATTCTTCTCTGTTTATCAGGCCATTGAGGATTACAAACCTCCTGTGTGTGTGTCTTTAACACACTCTACTAATTTAAATGGGAGATTCCTCCTAACCAATATAGCCACTCCCCTACTTCTGGAATTTAACGATGAAAAGTAAACCGTGATTAAAGCCATTCTGCTAGTTTCAATTGCTCCCTATCATCCAAGTGTGTCTGCTGTAATAAAACAATATCCAACTTTTCCTATCTAAGACTCTAGAGTACCTTTTCCTTCTTAATTGGTGCGTGACTCCCCTTGATGTTCCAGGTGCACCATTTAATTAAGTCATTAGCCATAACCTTCTGCAGTAACATTTAGATTCCAGAGAGGAGGAATTCGAATTGCAAAAAGCTGAGCCTTAGTGGCGCAAGATCCATCGAACTTAAAAACATCATAAACTAAAACTTCTACAGTTAACCAACCTACAAAGCTATCAAAGGCCATACACAACAACAAAACCAAAAAACAAACCAAAATTTAAAGTACCAATAGTGCTGAATAGGGGAACTCACTTCCCACCCAAAGGGGCATCTATACATCCCAAAACCCAACTTCCCATCCTGCTGCCAATACAGCAGCCAGGGTATTTAAATACCTGAACTGGGTATAAACTGCCTGTAGGTAGGCATCTAGCCATCCCAACCATTTTCTTTCCTCCTAGCTAGAGCCACACCACAAACACAAGCAGCAAACGGTGGCACAGTGGTTAGCACTGCTGCCTCACAGCACCAGAGACCCGGGTTCAATTCCCGCCTCAGGCGACTGACTGTGTGGAGTTTGCACATTCTCCCCGTGTCTGCGTGGGTTTCCTCCGGATACTCCGGTTTCCTCCCACAGTCACAAAGATGTGCAGGTCAGGTGAATTGGCCATGCTAAATTGCCCGTAGTGTTAGGTGAAGAGGGGAATGGGTCTGGGTGGGTTGCGCTTCGGCGGGTCGGTGTGGACTTGTTGGGCCGAAGGGCCTGTCTCCACACTGTAATCTAATCTAATCTAAAAATACACCATGGAATAACAATGTGAACAAAGAAATTTTGAAAAAAGAAGTACCCCAGCCATCCTTTGGTATAACTTTACTTAGAAAGTCGTCAGGTGAGATTCTCCACCAGGTGTACTCCAAGATATTTGGTGCTGTTCATGATCTCCAAAGGGGAGCCGACAATGTCCAGTGGAGGGTGGTTGCTCCATGCCCTCTTGCTCTCAAAATGTCCTACCATATTAGCATGCTGGACACTAATCTCACTATCTTTCATATCCTCCTGGATTAATACCAATGCAAAGTACACATTTAGGATCTTCCCCACATCCTCTGCTTCCTAGCACAAATTCCATCCTTTGTCCTTGAGTGGACGTGCCTTCTCCCTAGTTATCCTCTTTAATGTATTGAAAGTGTGGTGCTGGAAAAACACAGTAGGTCAGGCAGTATCTGAGGAGCAGGAGAATCGATGTTTCGTGCGTAAGCCATTCATCAGGAAAGGCTTATGCCCGAAATATCGATTCTCCTGCTCCTCGGATGCTGCCTGACCTGCTGCGCTTTTCCAGTGCCACACTCTTAACTCTGATCTCCAGTCTGCACTTCCTCCTTTTTTTAAATGTGTGTAAGGAATTTTCTTTAAATCTACTTCCAAGGTTATTTCATGGTACCTTCTTGTTGTCCTGATTCCTTGCTGGAGTTCTTTCCTGCATGATATGATCCTTTATATCCACCTAATGAAGGAACATGAGCTTGAAAATGGTGGTAAGTACTGGCCAGTCTGCATATTTTAAAATGGAACTCCAACTTTGATTGGTACCATCATTTCTCAAGAGTACTGTTCGTATTCCTTCCAGAGCAGATTGGCCTCGGCTTTGGCATCTCATGTGAAAGAGGTGCTGTTGTCTCAGTTCTTCGCTGGAGCGTTAGTCTCGACTTTATTCTTTCACAGGTTGTGGACACGGCTGGCCAACAATGGACAATGGATTTACGATCATCATCTGACTCATTTTCAGATTTCATTGGTGTCTGGGCCGGGTGTGTCTGGGCGGGGAGGGGTCTGGGCCGGGTGTGTCTGGGCGGGGAGGGGTCTGGGCCGGGTGTGTCTGGGCGGGGAGGGGTCTGGACAGGGGCCTGTGTCGGGGCGGCGCCGCCTTTCGCCCCGCCGTTGGCTGACGGCTCTGCCGTGTCACAATGTGTTTAAGCCGCTCACAGAGGCTAAGTCTGACTGCGGTGAGTGGGCCTGAGGCCTAGGCAGCGCCTTCTTCCCCGGAGGCGGCTCTGAGGGCGGAATCAGCGCTGTGCCCGCCGACTGTCCCGCTCACTCCGTGTTTGAGAGCTGCCGCTGCCCGGATGCTGGAGCAGGTTTACCGGGTCGGGCTACTCGGAGCGGCCATAGCGCTAGTCGGAAGCATCATTTACGTCGCCTGGGAGCGACTGTTCGGAGATCAGAGACCGGCGCTCCAAGCGGGGGTGAGTGTGCGGCCTCTGGTTTGACGTGGATCGGGGGACAGTGCGGGTTTGGGCGGGTGAGGCCTTTGTGCGGAAGTGCTCTGTTTGGACAGGCCTTACCGTCTTGGTGCTGCTGTGAGTTGTCTCTGACAGCGCTCGTTCTTGCCCTAGAGCCTTTGTTTGGTCATTAGATGGTTTTGACAGCACAGAAGAAATATTGCACATCGAAGCGTATTAACCATTCGTTGAGTCTCTCGTGTTTTTTCTATCCACCATCTGTTCTTTATGTCGGGGTTTGTTGTTGGACCTCTGCCTTTAGTCGGCTGAAGATCTGCATTTTATCTTCCGAGTGTAGTTGCTGTTTAACATTGAGAAATACCATGTGCTTCCAACTTATCAGTTCTTGGACTTCCTGATCATTCTCATTAAACCGGTCTTGGTGTTTCTTCATTAAATGACTAGCTGGATTTTTGCAGGCATTGATAATGACGGCCTGAGCACAGACCAGAGATTGTTCTAATCCTGCACCTTGGCATTGTTAAGGGTCGCTGACTTCGTAGAGAGCAGCTCAATTGTATGAGGCTTTTTGTCTGTATATGTGTAAAACTAGACCTTGAACTCCAGAGCATCGTCAGCAACGGGAGGCGTATGAGAGCATGGGTCTTAATCTGAACATCCACAAAATGAATGTCCTCCACCAACTTGGCCTGGCATTGCAGAGCAAACCTCCAACTATCAAGGTCCTTGGGGAGACCTAAGACAACATTGGCCACTTAGAATACCTCAAGTGTCCTGTTGACCAAAGCAGATAACGATGAAGTGGTCCAGCACGGCCTCTGGTGTGCTCGCACAGCCTTAGGCCACCTGAGAAAAAGGGTGTTTGAGGACAGAGACATCAGATCTAACACCAAACTCATTGTATCCAAAGTTGTGGTGGTTTCTGCCCTCCTATATGCATCTGAGACGTGGATAAGATGTATATAACAGACACGAGAGTGTGGTGCTGGAAAAGCACATCAGATCAGGCAGCATCCAAGGAGCAGGAGAATCAACGTTTTGGGCAAAAGCCCTTCATTAGGAATGCCAGTCCCAATGAAAGGCTTTTGCCTAAAATGTCAATCCTCCTTCTCGGATGCTGCCTGACCTGCTGTACTTTTCCAGCACCACACTCCTGATTCTAATCTCCAGCATCTGTAGTCCTCACTTTCACCTTGTATATAACAAACTAGTACTGGAGTAGCACCACCAACACTGTGACTGTGCAAGACTCTGTGAATCTGCTGGTGAGACAGACCTCACCAGAGAGAGTGTCCTCGACCAGGCCAATATCCCCAGCATTGAGGCACTGACCACCCTTGATCGGCCGCAATGAACTGGTCACATGTTCCACATGACCAAGACAAGACCCTCAAGCAGGTGCTCTACTTCCAGCTCCAAAGTGGCAGGCAATCCTCAGGTGGACAGAGGAAGCACTTCGGTGGTACCCCAAAGGCCTCACTGATGAAGTACAACATTGCCACCAACCCCTGGGAATCACTGGCCCAAGACTGTCAATGGTGAAGGAGTTGTATCTAGGAAGGCAACAAGCACATCAAGACTTACTGCTGGTGAAAAAAAGGAAGCCAGGTGAAAACAGTGTAAGGAGTGCTCTGCCACACCCTTCCCACAATCACGTTTTGATACCAGATGTGGCAGAATCTGCAGAAGCCACATTGCGCTGTACAACCACTTGATGGACTTACTCTGAGAGTGAAGGTGAGTCATCTTCATCTGCTAGGGACTGTTGATGGTGAAAAACACCTGAGAGTCTGGTTCTGTTGGCAACAAAGCAAGTAGTTTGCTTGTGTTGGCTGATGTGAAGAAAATAATATGATGTACATTGGTGCAGCAAACGTGTTTATCTATAGTGCGGTGAAAACTTTATTCTGCGTAACTACATTAGATTTATTAGAATGTCAACATTTCTGTCATAGGCCTGCAGCCTCCAGCAAAGCTCAGTGAAAGTTGGATGAATAGCATCTTATTTTCTGCTTGGAAACTTTGCAGCATTCAGGACTCCATATCAAATCCAAACGTTTTAGTGCCTTAACACCGTCTGTTAAGGTAGCGCCACCCCGATACCCCAGGTCCTCTAGCACCATCAACTTATTTTTACCCATTCATAGTTCCCATTATCAGCTATCTAGCTTTTCTTCACTATTTGACTTGGTATCATCATCAATCTCTTTGTCCCTGTCTCTGGACTCTGTCATCAGCCCACTGCCTACCCCAGTCGACAATCTGAATACCAGTGTTTCCTCGATGTTATCAGGTCTGAAAAACAGTCACTGGACTTTAAATGTTAATGAATGTCTCTTCACAGATGCTGACAGACCTAACTTTTTCCAGCGATTTTCTTCTTTTGTTAAATAAGGAAATTTGTTTGCTTTTATTTTTGTCCTGTGCTGCTGGTGAGGTTAAGTACACACTGCATGAATTTTCAAAATACTGCTGTCTGAACGTGTAGCCAATGATTCCTTCTCTATATTTTTACTTATGTTGGCACTACAAGAGCATAATACAATTTAACCAATCTATATTCATGCATTTGGAAGCAGCTGCCACTTTCCCAATATGGGTCTGAAGCAATTCCAGATTTTGTTTTTGCCTCCAGTATTGTGGCTCACCATTCTATATGGTTGTCAGCCTATTTTTGACTTCGCAATAATGTTTGTTCTGCTTTTAGAATCTCCCCAGTCCAAGTTATGTTTTCTACATTATGATAGAGTTTGGGGTGATTAACATGGTTTTAAAAAAAAAGTCTCAGCCCCTAATTTTTATCAATAGAGCCATATCCAAGATGACCTTTTAAACAAAATAACCTTCACTGTATATGAAAGATTTAAACAAAATGCTATTCTTTTTATTCTCTCATGGGACATGGGTGTTGCTGGATTGTCTGTCCATCATTGTCCTTGAGAAGATGGTGGTGAGCTGCCACCTTAAACTGCTGCACATGTTGTAATCGGCCCATTGCAGTTAAGATAGGTATTCCACAATTTTAACCCAGAGACTATGGAGGAACAGTGATATATTTCTAAGGATGGTGTTCTCATGTATCTGCTGCTTGCCCTTCTAGACGGAAGTGGTTGTGGGTTTGGAAGGTGCTGTACAAGGAGTTTTGGTGAATTTCTGCAGTGCTGCTTGTAGATTGGATAGAATGCTGCTCTTTAGGATCATGGTGAAATGGGTGGTTATTTGTGAATGTAGTGCCAATCAAGTGGACTACATTGTCCTGGGTGGTGTCGAGCTTCTTGAGTGTTGTTGGATCTGCACTTATCTAAGCAAATGGGGAGTATGCCATCAGATTCTTAACTTGTGCGTTGTAGATGATGGACAGACTCTGAAGTGTCAGGAAGTGAGTTTTTAGCAGTATTCCTAGACTGTGAATTGCTCTTGTGCTACGTTATTGATAGTGCCAAGCCTAGTTGAGTTTCTGGTTAATGGTAACCCCCAGGATGTTGACACTGGAGGATTCAGTAATGGTAAAGTGATTCAATGACAAAGGGCAGTAGTTGGACTGTCTCTTGTTGAAGATGGTCATTGCTTGGCATTTGTGTGATGCGCGTGCTATTCATGTGCCTGGCATTTTCAGCCCAATCCTGGATATTGTCCAGGTCTTGATGCATTTGGATGTGGACTGTTTCATTATCTGAGGAATTGCAAATGGGCTGAACAAGAGACCTAAGGGGCAACTTTTTCACGCAGAGGGTGGTACGTGTATGGAATGAGCTGCCAGAGGAAGTGGTGGAGACTGGTACAATTGCAATATTTAAGAGGCATTTGGATGGGTATATGAATAGGAAGGGTTTGGAGGGATATGAGCCGGGTGCTGGGATATCTGGTCGGCATGGACAGGTTGGACTGAAGTATCTGTTTCCATGCTGTACATATCTATGACTTTATAATGTTGCTAATATAGCAGCTGAAGATGTTTGGGCCTTGAAGAAGAGCTGAAAAAATAAATGAGAGTTGTTGTTTTTTGGAAAGGCAAATCCAGGCCAGGACTAATACACTTAATGATAAAGACCTGGGGTGTGTTGCTGAACAAAGATACCTTGGTGTACAGGTTCATAGTTTCTTGAAAGTGGAGTTGCAGGTAGACAGGATAGTGAAGAAGGCATTTGCTACAGTTTCCTTTATTGGTCAGTGCATTGAGTATAGGAGTTGGGAGATCGTGTGTGGCTGTACAAGACATTGGTCAAGCCACTTTTGAAATACTGCATTCAGTTCTGGTCTGCCTGCTATAGGAAAGATATTGTTAAACTTGAAAGGGGTCAGGAAGGGTTTACAGGGATGTTAGCTAAAAACAATGACTGCAGATGCTGGAAACCAGATTCTAGATTAGAGTGGTGCTGGAAAAGCACAGCAGTTCAGGCAGCATCCGAGGAGCAGGAAAATCAACGTTTTGGGCAAAAGTCCTTCATCAGGAATAGAGGCAGAGTGCCTTCAGGGTGGAGAGATTATCTCTCCACCCTTCAGGCACTCTGCCTCTATTCCTGATGATGGACTTTTGCCCGAAACGTCGATTTTTCTTTACAGGGTTGGAGGGTTTAAGCTACTGAGAGAGGCTGAATAGGCTGGGGCTATTTTCCCTGGAGCATCAAAATCATGAGAGTCATGGATAGGGTGAACATTCAAGGTCTTTTTCCCCAGGATAGGAGAGCCCAAAACTAGAGGGCATAGGTTGAAGGTGAGAGTGGAAAGATTTAAAAGGGACCTAAGAGGCAACATTTTCATGCAGAGGGTGGGATATGTATGGAATGAATTGCCAGAGAAAATGGTGGAGTCTGGTCTAATTAGAACATTGAAAAGGCATCGAGATAGGAAGAGGATATGGGCCAAATGTTGGCAAATGGGACAAGATTAATTTAGGATATCTGATCGGCATGGACAAATTGGACCGAAGACACTGTTACAGTGCTGTATACAGTGCCTACAACTCTATGACTCTACAACTCCAGCAACCACAACCATCTTCCTATATGCCAGATACGATTTCAACCAGTACACTGTTTTCCCATGATTCCCATTGATTTCAGTTTCATAGTTATAGAGTCATAGAGATGTACAGCATGGAAACAGATACTTCGGTCCAACCCATCCATGCCGACCAGATATCCCAACCCAATCTAGTCCCACCTGCCAGCACCCAGCCCATATCCCTTCAAATCCTTCCTATTCATATACCCATCCAAATGCCTCTTAAATGTTGCAATTGTACC
>NC_057741.1:42789470-42798095 GCF_004010195.1 Chiloscyllium plagiosum
GCTGTCCACTACACCTCCAATTTTGGTGTCATCTGCAAACTTACTAACTGTACCTCTTATGCTTGCATCCAAATCATTTATGTAAATGACAAAAAGTAGAGGACCCAGCACCGATCCTTGTGGCACTACACTGGTCACAGGCCTCCAGTCTGAAAACAACCCTCCACCACCACCCTCTGTCGTCTACCTTTGAGCCAGTTCTATATCCAAAGGCTAGTTCTCCCTGTATTCTGTGAAATCTATTTCTGGATTACTGGTGCTGGAAGAGCACAGCAGTTCAGGCAGCATCCAAGTACCTTCTGTGAAATCTAACCTTGCTAATCAGTCTCCCATGGGGAACCTTGTCGAACGCCTTGCTGAAGTCCATATAGATCACATCTGCTCTGCCCTCATCAATCCTCTTTGTTACTTCTTCAAAGAACTCAATCAAGTTTGTGACATAATTTCCCAAGCACAAAGCCATGCTGACTATCCCTAATCAGTCCTTGCCTTTCCAAAGACATGTGCATCCTGTCCCTCAGGATTCCTTCCAACAACTTGCCCACCACAGATGTCAGACTCACTGGCCTATAGTTCCCTGGCTTGTCCTTACCACCCTTCTTAAACAGTGGCACCACGTTAGCCAACTTTTCCAGTCTTCCGGCACCTCACCTGAGACTATCGATGATACAAATATCTCAGCAAGAGGCCCAGCAATCACTTCTTTAGCTTCCCATGGTGTTCTAGGGCACACCTGATCAGGTCCTGGGGATTTATCCACCTTTATGCGTTTCAAGACAACCAGCACTTCCTCCTCTGTAATTTGGACATTTTGCAAGGTGTCACCATCTATTTCCCTACAGTCTATATCTTCCATACCCTTTTCCACAGTAAATACTGATGCAAAGTACTGGGGCTCCTTGATGCCTCACTTGGTCAAACGTGGCCTTCCAGTCAAGGGCTGTCAGTCTCCCATCGGTATGAATTATCTCTACTTACGTTGTAAAAATCATATCTTTCTATTTTCCTTTAGTTTGATTGTGGACAAAAATGGAAAAAGAGCTATTTTTCTAAAGATCATGGAAACACTTGTTAAGTTTTTGAAAATAGGTTTCTGGAATTCATTGACAGTTTTGTTCAAGTAGTGGGGAAAGAAAGATAAGGCATCATGGTGCCAGAATGACATTTTACCATAGCTGCTGATTGGTTTGTTCAAATGTGACCACTTGAGAATGTTGGGGCAATTAACCTGATGGCAGCTTTCTGATTGGCTCCTGGGTAGGTGATCAATGTGTGTTTACAATAGAACGTGAAACTTCTGGACTGCTGAAAAAGATGGTTCTGTCTCTACTTCTTTGCAATAAAAGTACCTGGAGCAAACCAGTGATTTTTTCCCATCCGTTGCTGTAAGCTATTACCTTTAACCATGAGCTAAGAGATTTTGTCATTAGTGTACCAATTGCCCTGTAAGAAGATTGTGAAAGAAACGGGAGAAAGGAGATTGCAGAACATGTGGTCTTGGGAAACAAGGTGGCATGGTGCATCAGTACATAGCACTACTGTCTGTCAGCGCCAGGCACCCAGGTTTGATTCCAGCGTGAGGTGTCTGTGGTGAGTTTGCAAATTCTCCCTGTGTCTGTGTGGGTTTCCTCTAGGTGCCCAAGTTTCCTGTCAAAGCTCAAAAGAAGTGTAGTTTAGGTGGAATAGCTTTGTTAAATTGTCCATAGTGTCCAGGGATGTGCAGTCTTAGTGGATTAGCTGTGATAAATGCAGGGTTATGGGAATAGGGTTGGGGCCGGGTCTGGCTGGGATGCTTTTCAGAGGGTTGGTGTGGATTCTGTGGGCTGAATGGCCTCTTTTTCCAAACTGTACGAGTTCTATGATTCTAAAAATCCCATTGAGCCCTCTGGTGTGGTGATATTGAAGTACGTTTCCCCAGTTTGTTTTTGTCTCCACCCATAACAATGTTTTTGTTTGACTGTCTGTAGGGGTTTCAAATTGGGTTAGAGTTTCAACTGGGTGAGTTATATGTTGATAGTTCATAGTTTTGTTTATCTGTGGCTTGAATTTATTTATTTGGAATAAACAATTCTTGGTAAGTCTGAGTTCTTGGTTGAAGCTGCTCTGTAACTGGTCAGTGCTTTGTGTTAACCTGAATCCATTACATAGGTAAATTGAGAACTGCATACTTTGTGTTAATTCATTAACGTCTGTGGAGTCCCCAGGAGTGGTTGGGCTTGAGAGTCAATGAGTTTTCTGATGTGGATTGTAACATTTAGGTTTACTTCTTTCTTCCCTGACAAATTCTCTCATGATATTCATCAATTTTCCAGAACTTGCTTCTGTGGGAACCATTCATAAATAGACTATAATTTTCTGGAGATTTCTCCTCCACTAGTCCAGATAGTAAAAGTTTCATTTTCCCTCTCATGACCATGGAGGTCTCAATTAATCTATGAAAATCTATATGTTTTTCAATAGATTAACAAAAGACTAAGTCATAAGATAAGAACCTATGGTGTTATAGTACTGTAGTGTTTTGGTGTGGATAGAGAATTGGCTAATGGGAATTTTTTGGACCAGGCCAGACACCCTCAAAACTTTTCAAGAAAGTAACTAGTTGTTTTAAGCAGGTGTAATGTGGATATTCCAAGAGGGATGCAATTGGCCAAACCACGTAGTATTAAACAAAACAATTTATTTATAACATTACAGAATGAAACACAAACAAAAGAGAACAGCGCCAGAGACCCGGGTTCAATTCCCGCCTCAGGTGACTGACGGTGTGGAGTTTGCACATTCTCCCCGTGTCTGCGTGGGTTTCCTCCGGGTGCTCTGGTTTCCTCCCACAGTCCAAAAATGTGCAGGTTAGGTGAATTGGACATGCTAAATTGCCCGTAGTGTTAGGTGTAGGGGAATGGGTCTGGGTGGGTCGTGCTTCGGCGGGTCGGTGTGGACTTGTTGGGCCGAAGGGCCTGTTTCCATACTAAGTAATCTAATCTAACCGAATAACGTAACCTATCTGAAAACCCAACAGATCATCCCACCTTAATGATGCTATTCCATACTTGCAACCATCCTTACAAACACCTCTTGGCACAAAAGGTAAAATCAAACACAGGGTCTTACAGGAGAGATGTCTGAGAGAGACCATCATTGACCTGCTTTAGGTTCAGTAGCTTCAAATCACTACTGCCAAAAACCAAACCAGAGAAGAGCTGAACTAGGAGAACAGGGCACACTGCTTTCACTGTACAAGTGTTTTCTTAACTTGAAAGCCTTCTGCCTGAGGCAGTATCTGTTATTTATAATCAAATTGGCCTTAAAACCCTTCAACTTAGACTTTTTGGAGTCTGTGTCTTTTACGACCTCTCTGAAAAACAGACCAAGGACAGCATGACCTTGTTATCGACAATAGACGCAGGAGTAGGCCATTCTGCCCTTCGAGCCTGCACCACCATTCAATATGTTCATGGCTGATCATCAGTATCCTGTTCCTGCCTTATCTTCATAACCCTTGATTCCACTATCCTTGAGAGCTCTATCCAACTCTTTCTTAAATGAATCCAGTGACTGGGACTCCACTGCCCTCTGGGGCAGAGCATTCCACACAGCCATCACTCTCTGGGTGAAGAAATTTCTCCTCATCTCTGTCCTAAATGGTCTACCCCGTATTTTTAAGCTGTGTCCTCTGGTTCGGCACTCACCCATCAGCAGAAACATGTTTCCTGCCTCCAGAGTGTCCAATCCTTTAATAATCTTATATGTCTCAATCAGATCCCCTCTCAGTCTTCTAAACTCAAGGGTATACAAGCCCAGTAGCTCCAGTCTTTCAGAAGGTAGTCCCGTCATTCCAGGGATTGACTTCGTGAACCTACGCTGCACTCCCTCAATAGCCAGAATGTCTTTCCTCAAATTTGGAGACCAGAACTGCACACAGTACTCCAGGTGTGGTCTCACCAGGGCCCTGTACAGCTGCAGAAGAACCTCTTTGCTTCTATACTCAATCCCTCTTGTTATGAAGGCCAGCGTGCTATTAGCCTTCTTCACTACCTGCTGTACCTGCATGCTTACCTTCATTGACTGGTGTACAAGAACACCCAGATCTTTTTGTACTGCCCCTTTAGCTAAATTGATTCCATTTAGGTAGTAATCTGCCTTCCTGTACTTGCCACCAAAGTGGATAACCATACATTTATCAATATTAAACTGCATCTACCATGCATTTGACCACTCACCTAACCTGTCCCGGTCACCCTGCAATCTCCTAACATCCTCCTCACATTTCACCCTGCCACCCAGCTTAGTATCATCAGCAAGTTTGCTAATGTTATTACTAATACCATCTTCTATATCATTAATATATATTGTAAAAAGCTGCGGACCCAGCACTGATCCCTGCGGTACCCCACTGGTCACTGCCTGCCATTCCGAAATGGAGTCGTTTATCACTACTCTTTGTTTCCCGTCAGCCAACCAACTTTCAATCCAAGTTAGTACTTTGCCCCCAATACCATGCGCCCAAATTTTGCTCACTAACCTCCTATGTGGGACTTTATCAAAAGCTTTCTGAAAGTCCAGGTACACTACATCTACTGGATCTCCCTCGTCCATCTTCAGAGTTATATCCTCAAAAAATTCCAGAAGATTAGTCAAGCATGATTTCCCCTTCATAAATCCATGCTGACTCTGACCTATCCTGTTACTACTATCCAGATGTGTCGTAATTTCATCCTTTATAATAGATTCCAGCATCTTTCCCACTACTGAGGTCAGAGTAACTGGTCTATAATTTTCTGCTTTCTCTCTCCGACCTTTCTTAAAAAGTGGTACAACATCAGCCACCCTCCAATCCACAGGAACTGATCCCGAATCTATCGAATTCTGAATCCATGCTGACTCTGACCTATCCTGTTACTACTATCCAGATGTGTCGCTAAAGGAGCAGCATCGTCACACCTTCCCCTTTGTAAAGGAAATGAACCATCAATATCCAAAGATGGCTTCATTTTAAAACCCCTTAATCTTAAACTATTAGTACTCTACACCACACATATACGTTACATTGATATTAAACATGCAAATATGCACTACTACATTCTGTTTGTCTGTTTTACTCTTGCCACCGAACGTTTCCGATTCTCATTCAAGTCTCGGCAAAGTATCGGTAATCAAGTTTTCTCGACCTGCCACGTGCACAATTTACAAATTGAGTGACTGTAACAACAAGCTCTATGTATACAGTCTGACATTTTTGTCCTTAAATTTCTCCACAAACTTCAATGGGTTACGGTCAGTGTACATGATTGGCTCAGATATGTTACAGGTAACATAAAAATTGAAATGTTATAATGCCAACACCAAGCTCAAAGTCTCCTTCTCAACAATTGAATGTATTTACTGATGAATTTCCTGGCGAAATACCTGATAGGTCTTTCTATCTTACCGTTTTCCTGCAAGAGCACAGCAATGACATCCGCATCACTTGCATCGATAGCCACCTTGAATGGCTTTGCATAATTAGGTGTGGCTAACACTGGGGCAGTGGTTAACACAGCTTTCAGGCTGTCAAATGCCTTCTGACAGTTTGCTGTCTGCTGAAACTTCTTGCCTTTCTTTAGCAACTCAGTGAGTGGAGCACACCACACTGCTAAAATCTGGTCTGAATTCTTAATGGCATCTACTTCATCCCAGGAATCCCAGAACTGCTATTTTGTTGATGGGATGGGAAACTGTCCAATTACTTTTGTTTTTGCCATCTGTGGAGCCATTTGTCCATGTCCACTAACATGGCCCAGGAAGGTGACTTGGGCTTTGGCAAATTCAATTTTAGCCAGATTTAACAACAAGTCTGATAAATATTGCAAAAGTTCCTTCCATGTGTGACTAATAATCACCTGGTCACCTATCTTTATGACACAATTGGGCAGTCCGGCAATGACCTTATTGGTTAGTCTCTGAAATGTAGCTGGTGCATTTTTCATAGCAAATGGCATGACTTTAAACTGATATGGTCCATTCGACGTTATGAAAGCCAAAATTGCCTTTGCACTTTTTGACAAAGGAACCTGCCAGTATCTTCTGAGCAAGTCCAACTTAGAGATATAAATTGCTTGTCCCACCTTTTCAATTCAGTCTTCCAAATGCAGAATCAGATATGCATCAGTCTTTGTAACTTCATTGACTTTGTGATAGTCCACACATAGCCATTGGGTACCATCTGGTTTTGGCACTATTACAATGGGTGAGCTCCAGTCACTGTAATTCACTTCAATTATGTCATCCTGGAATATGCATTCAATCTCCTTTTGAACCTGTGCCAACTTTAGAGGGCTATGCTTAAAAGGAGGTTTATAATTGGAACAGCATCTCCTATTTCTACATGCATAATTAGGTTAGTACTTACCAGCTAATTTCCACATATCTCCCCATGTGATAGTAATAATTCTTTCTGGTCATTTCGATTTTCCTCTAGAAGGTAGTTCAATACTTTATGCCAATTTTTGCTAACTTTCTCATTGTCCAATTTAATTTGAGGAATGTACAATTCAGAATCCTCTGAATTTGGTTCTTCCCTCTGTCTTATAATCAATAACACAGTCTCCTTTGACTTTCCTTCCCAGTCAAAATACCTTTTGAACATATTCACATGACATGCACTGTGAGATTTCTTTCTGACAAGAGTCCTTATCAAATAGTTCACCTCGCTCAATTTCCTTTCGACTTAATAAGGTCCACTAAACCTTGCTTTTAAAGGCTCACCTATCACTGGAAGTAACAGTAAGAGCAAAATTGTAAGTCTTTGGTTTCTTGTCTCCTTCCTGTTTCATTGTATGCTGTGATACTTTTCAGTGCTGTTGAGCCAAACCCCTCGCTCTGTTTAATTGTTCCATAAAATTTGATACACAATCCAAATATGTAGTCTCTGAATTTTGACTTAACACTTTCTCCTTAATCAACTTTAGTGGGCCTCACTTAATTCCCAAAGCTAATTCAAATGGACTCAATTCATTTGGTACATCTCTGATTCCAAAAAGCATCAACGAAATTCCTTTATCCCAATCATCTGGATAGTCTTGACAATAAGCCCTCAATGTGGTTTTTAATGTCTGATGTCACCTTTCTAGTGCTCCCTGCAACTCTGGATGGTAAGCAGTAGGTTTGAATTGTTTTATTCCTAAACTGTCCATAACTTCCTTGAATAAATTTGATGTAAAGTTTGACCATTGATCTGATTGTATCTCCATGTTAGTCCATATCTAGTGAAAAATTTGATAACTCCTCTTCAATCCTACTTAGCTGTGATATTACATAATGGAACGGCCTCTGGAATTCTAGTGGACACATTGATAATTGTTTTTTAAAAAAACTGATTCACACTTTTTGTTTTAGGTAGGGGTCCTACGCAGTCAATTAAGACTGTTGTAAAAGCTTCCTCAAATGTATGATTGGCTATTAAAGGTGCAGGATTTATTACTGGCTGTAGTTTTTCAGTTTCCTGACATGTATGAAATGTCTGGCAAAATTCAACTACATCCCTGTGCAGTCCAGGCCATTAAGAATGTTTATGTATTTTAGTTTGAGCTTTTCTCACTCCTAACTGGACCCCCTTGTGGCTCATGCAGTACCCGCAACCTATGTTAACTTACTGGCAGTATGACTTGATGAATTTTTGCCCATTTCTTACCTGCCTGAATATGTGATGGTCTCCATTTCCTCATTAAGACATATTTTTAAGATAATAACATTCAGGGATATATTCAGATTCTTTTTCTGTGTATGCCTTTTGATACAATTGCTTTAAATTTTCATCTTTCTGCTGTAACTCAGTTATTTTATCTGAACTAAAGGTGCCCGCTGTGTCATCTGTCTGCCCCTGCTCCACCATCTGATCAAACCAGGGTCTCTACGAATTGCACTTCAACTTTCTTATCTGTACTCTTTGATCTGTCCTGCCTCAACTGGTGACAGCCAGGAAAAATCCCAGGATATGTGTCCTGCGATTGTTCAGTTACCTGAGTTTCCACTGGCTTTTCAACCACAGTAGGCAGCACTCTTACCTGTAAACCAGCTATTTCATTAGGGTGGGATGCCATTTTGGATGGGCAGTGTGGACTTGATGGGCCACATAGCCTGCTTCCACACTACAGGGATTCTATAGTTTCCCAAACCAAAAGTGACATATTTACCACTACCTTCTGCTTCCTGGTAACTAACCAACTACCTATACTTGCTGATAAGTTACCACAGACATCATGAGTTCTTATTTTGTGACGTGGACTTGAATGTGACATTTTATTGAGTGCCTTTTGGAAATTTAAGAGCATCACACCTATCAGTTGCTCTTTATCTATTCTGTATGTTGCTATCACTGAGTTCTACGAGGAGAAAGTGAGAACTGCAGATGCTGGAGATCAGAGCTGAAAATGTGTTTCTGGAAAAGCGCAGCAGGTCAGGCAGCATCCAGGGAACAGGGGAATCGACGTTTCGGGGCATAAGCCCTTCTTCAGGAATGAGGAAAGTGTGTCCAGCAGGCTAAGATAAAAGGTAGAGAGGAGGGACTTGGGGGAGGAGCGTTGGAAATACGATAGGTGGAAGGAGGTCAAGGTGAGGGTGATAGGCTGGAGTGGGGTGGGGGCGGAGAGG
>NC_057741.1:42798553-42803335 GCF_004010195.1 Chiloscyllium plagiosum
GCCTTCCTAACCTGCAATCTTCTTCCTGACCTCTCCACCCCCACCCCCACTCCAGCCTATCTCCCTCACCTTGACCTACTTCCACCTATCGCATTTCCAACGCCCCTCCTCCCTACTTTTTATCTTAGCCTGCTGGACACACATTCCTCATTCCTGAAGAAGGGCTTATGCCCGAAACGTCGATTCTCCTGTTCCTTGGATGCTGCCTGACCTGCTGCGCTTTTCCAGCAACACATTTTCAGTTCATCACTGAGTTCTACCAAAGTAGTTAAACAAAATTTTCCTTTCATAAACCATTTTGACTCTGCCTGACTACTATGATTTTCTAAGTGGATTGTTATTTATTATACCTCAGTAAAGGATTGTAGCATTTTCCCATTATCGGATGTTGGGTTAACTGCCCAATAGTTTCCTGCTTTCTGTCTCCTCTTTTTGAATAGAACTGTGTAGCATTTGAGATTTTATAATCTATCTCAGAATCTAAGGAATGTTTGAACATCACAACCAATGCATTTACTAACTCAGCAGTCACGTCTTTTGACATCTTTGAATGCCCACTGTCAGGTCCCAGGGACTTGTCCAACTTTAATTGTAATAGAATCACTAGGTAGAGAACTAGTAAATTTGATTGTTTTAACTTATTTACTCCCTTTTGCCATTCGAGAATTTTCGAAACTTTATGGTTATGTGACTCAGACTATCTGTTGAGTGCTTTTGCTGTATCCTTGTCAGGGGAATAGGAAACTGAGAGCTAAACCAAATTGGAAGGAATTGAAGTTGGTAACAGGAAAGCAAAAAGGTGCAAGGGAAACTATAAGGTAGGAGAAACAAAAAGAGCATCAAGTAGGCTTTGAAAAGAATTATGTCGAAAGGACGAAGATAAGGCAATATCTGAATGTACACAGAATTCATAACAAGTTAGCAATCTAAAGGCACAGAGGTGCATATGTATGATCTAATTTCACCTACAGGAATGTTGCTGTGTGGTGACCAGGGCTGGGTACTGACTGAATATTCAAGGATGTTTGATTTGATATATTGTATTCATATGTATCTAAGTACAGTGAAAAGCTTAGTTTTGTGAGAGGTACAGTCAGATCATAGCAAACATACAGATATTAAGGTGCTTAGAGCAAGGCATATAAAGTTACAACTGCACAGAAGGTGCGCTAAGCAAGATCAACATTAGCAAAATAAACGTTAAAGTTAAAGAGGTCCACTCAGCAGTCTAAAGCAGCAGGGAAGAAGTTGTTCCTGAACCTGTTGGTGTGCATGTGTGTTCAAGCATCTGTATCTTCTGCCTTCTGGAAGAGGTTGGCAGAGTGCATTACCGGGGTTGGAAGGGTCTTTGTTGGCAGCCTTTCTGCAGCAATGAGAAGTGTAAATGGGGTCCATGGATGGGAGGTTGGCTTCCATGATTGGCCTGGGCTGTAATTTCTTATAGACTTTGGTCGAGCAGTTGCTGTACCAGACTGTTATGCACCTGGATAGAATGCTCTCTATGGTGCATCTGTAAAAGTTGATGAGGGTCCTCTGGACATGCTGAATTTCCTAAATTGCCTGAAGAAGAAGTGGCATTGTTGTGCCTGTTTGGAAAGACATACCAGAGGAGAAGAGGTAGAGTTATGTTAATAAGGGATAGGATAAGTGCATTAGTAAAAAAGTTCATCTGATCAGAACAGTGTGTGGAAGCTATTTGGGTGGAGCTACAAAACAGCAAGGATCCACAGATGTTGGTTGGGAGTTATTTGTACACTGCCATATAGTAGTGATATTGTGAGTTTTAGTGTGTAGTTTGGTCTCCTTATTTCATTGCAAAAGTGCAACAGATTTATCCTTTGGGTGGCAGGATTGTCCTTTGAGTGCTTATGCCTGAAATGTGGATTCTCCTGCTCCTTGGATGTTGCCTGACCTGCTGTGTTTTTTCAGCGCCACACTTTTGGACTATGAAGTGGGACCAGGCAAACTGGTTCTATATTTATCTATATTTCAATTTTCAAAATTGAAAGGCAATTTCATTGAAATCCACAAAATGCTTAAAGGCATAGACAGGGCTGATGCAAACCAGGGGCAAATTTAAAAATAATAAAATGCCATTCAAGTCCAAGGTGAGAGAAAAATAATTTTATTCATAGGATTGAGAGCCTTTGGAATTCTCGACCATCAAGAACAGTCAGACTTAGGCTTTGAATATGTATAAGGTAGGGATTGATAGATTTCTGATTATGACTGACATCCAGGGTTATGAGGATAGGGTGTGTAACAACATTGATGTTGAAACTTTATTGCTGGAACAGCACAGCAGGTCAGGCAGCATCCAGGGAACAGGAGATTCGACGTTTCGGGCACAGGCCCTTCTTCAGGAATGAGCAGAGAGTGCCGTGTTGATTCGGTCGCCTGAGATAGAAACAGAAAGGTCTAGGAAGGGGAGGGAGGAGTCCGAGACTGTCCAGGTGAATTTGAGGTCGGGGTGGAAGGTGTTAGTGTAGTGGATGAACTGTATCCGCCACAGATTCACCTGCACCTCCACCCACATCATCTACTGCATCCGCTGCAGCCGGTGTGGCCTCCTCTATATCGGGGAGACAGGCCGCCTACTTGCGGAGCGATTCAGAGAGCACCTCTGGGCCACCCGGACGAACCAACCCAACCAACATGTAGCACAGCATTTCAACTCCCCCTCCCACTCCACCGAGGATATGCAGGTCATTGGACTCATCCACCGCCAAACCACAACAACGCGACGGTCGGAAGAGGAGCGTCTTATCTTCCGACTGGGAAACCTCCAACCGCAGGGGATGAACTTGGACTTCACCAGTTTCTTCATCCCCCCTCCCCCCACCTTGTCTCAGCCGAATCCCTCCAGCCCGGCACCGCCTTCCTGACCTGCAGTCTTCTTCTTGACCTCTCCGCCCCCACCCTACTCCGACCTATCACCCTCACCTTGACCTCCTTCCACCTATCACATTTCCAACGCTCCTCCAGGATTTCCGCTTCCCCGGTCCCCAACGGCTCATCTTCACCATGGACATCCAGTCCCTGTACACCTCCATCCCCCATCACGAAGGGCTCAAAGCACTCCGCTTCTTCCTTTCCCGCCGTACCACCCAGTACCCTTCCACCGACACCCTCCTTCGACTGACCGAACTGGTCCTCACCCTGAACAACTTTTCTTTCCAATCCTCCCACTTTCTCCAAACAAAAGGAGTAGCCATGGGCACCCGCATGGGCCCTAGCTATGCCTGCCTCTTCGTAGGGTATGTGGAACAATCCATCTTCCGCAACTACACTGGCCCCACCCCCCATCTTTTCCTTCGCTACATTGATGACTGTATCGGCGCTACCTCGTGCTCCCACAAGGAGGTTGAACAGTTCATCCACTACACTAACACCTTCCACCCCGACCTCAAATTCACCTGGACAGTCTCGGACTCCTCCCTCCCCTTCCTAGACCTTTCTGTTTCTATCTCAGGCGACCGAATCAACACGGCACTCTCTGCTCATTCCTGAAGAAGGGCCTGTGCCCGAAACGTCGAATCTCCTGTTCCCTGAATGCTGCCTGACCTGCTGTGCTGTTCCAGCAATAAAGTTTCAACTTTGATCTCCAGCATCTGCAGACCTCACTTTCTCCTGTGTAACAACATTGAACACTCAATCTGTCATGATTGTATTGAAAGGTGGAGCAGTCTTTCCAGGTTACTCCTGCTCCAGTGTTCATAAGTCATTTGTCTTATGAAAATTCTCATCTTCAGACTGAATATGAAATTCAATCATAATGTTGTCATTGGTGCCTAGAAGCTGTTTTGCTGATTCTTTCATTATGCTCCATTTAAAATTACTAATTCCAGAATAGCCTGCTCTTTGTTTGCTATTGACAATAAATTGTCCCAACTACACACTCTAGGCTATTTCTGTCAATCTGTTTCATTCAATTTATAGGAAGAAGACTTAACAAAATCATAGGCAAATTTATCTTATGTTCCTATTATTTCTTCATTAGCTTTACAAAGGTCTAGCTAGTGTTAGTGCATAAAAATGGTGGGGCATTGGTAATGTCATTGAACTAGTAATCCAGAGGCTAGACGAATGCTCTGGGGGCATGAGTTCAATTCTCACCATGACAGTTGGTGGAACTTAAACTAGTCATTGATGGGTAAGAAAATCTAGAGTTTTCGGACAAATCGAATTGCAATCAATTGACAGTTTAAATTCTGACAATGTAACCATCTTAACAATGTCTCTATTAGAAGAGCAATTAGACTTAATTAATTAAAGAAGCAGTTCAAACTATTTCCTCTGTAAATGGGCCAGATCAGCCTTTTATGTTAGGATCGCACAAACTAGCCAATTTAGCGCAACTTACAATAGAACATTTGTGTGTGGTATGTAAGGGAATTTGGGGGAGGAAATGAAATAGGTGCACTTTCAGCATCCAGGAAATGATTCTTGATATGCTACTGGAGAAGAAGCTAGTTACTTGTGTGTCTGCTGAAAGATTAAGTTTTATTCTTAAGGTTCAATATGACCTAGCAACTAGCGGTATAATTAACAAAATATATAAAACCACAACAGGATCTGGACCAGATGGGCTAATGGGCTGAGAAGTGGCAGATGGAGTTTAATTCAGATAAATGCAAGGTGCTGCATTTTGGGAAAGCAAATCTTAGCAGGACTTATTCACTTAATGGTAAGGTCCTAGGGAGTGTTGCTGAACAAAGAGACCTTGGAGTGCAGGTTCATAGCTCCTTGAAAGTGGAGTCGCAGGTAGATAGGATAGTGAAG
>NC_057741.1:42804150-42856761 GCF_004010195.1 Chiloscyllium plagiosum
GGCAACGTTTTCACACAGAGGGTGGTACGTGTATGGAATGAACTGTCAGAGGAAGTACAATTGCAACATTTAAGAGGCATTTGGATGGGTATATGAATAGGAAGGGTTTGGAGGGATATGGTCCGGGTGCTGGCAGGTGGGACTAGATTGGGTTGGGATATCTGGTCGGCATGGACGGGTTGGACTGAAGTGTCTGTTTCCATGCTGTACATCTCTATGACTCTATAAGACCATTCGATGTAGACGCAGAAACTGGCTTTTCAGTCCATCAAATCTGCTCCACCATTCAGTGAGATTATGGCTGATCGGATCATCCTCAATTCTACTTTGCCTTTCCCATAATTCTTTGTTCCCTTACTAATTAAAATCTGTCTCTCAGCCTTGAGTACACATCATGACCCAATCGCTACATTCCTTTACGATAAAGAATTCCATAGATCCACTACCCTCCGAGAAAAATTGCCTCCTCATCTCTACCTAAATGGGCATCCCTAATTCTGAGATTCTGCTCCAAGACTGTTCCACAAGGGGAAACAACCTCTTTGCATCTAACCTGTCAAGTTCCCAATAAAGGTTTCAATAAAGTTGCCTCTCACTCTTCTAAACTCCAATGAGTACGGGCTGAACCTCTCTTCATAGGCCATCTCAGTATCAACCGAATGAAGCTTCTTTGGATTGCCTCCAATGCTAGTATATAGAGTCATAGAGATGTAGAGCATGGAAACAGACCATTCAGTCCAACTCATCCATGCCGACCAGATATCCTAGCCTTATCCAGTCCCGTTTGAGAGCACTTGGCCCATATCCCTCTAAACCTTTCCTAATCATGTACCCATCCAGATGCCTTTTAAATGCTGTAATTGTACCAGCCTCCACCACTTCCTCTGACAGCTCATTCCATACGTGCACCAACTTCTGTGTGAAAAAGTTGCCCTTTAGGTCCCTTTTTTATCTTTCCCCTCTAACCCTAAACCTATGCCCTCTATTTCTGGACTCCCCCACCCCAGGGAAAGGATCCTGTCTATTTATCCTATCCATGCCTCTCATGATTTTATAAACTTCTGTAAGGTCACCCTCCACCTCCAATGCTCCAGGGAAAACAGCCCCAGCCTATTCAGCCTCTCCCGATAGCTCAAATCCTCCAACCGTGGCAACATCCTTGTAAATCTCTGAATCCTTTCAAATTTCACAACATCCCTCCGATATGAAGGAGACCAGAATTGCATGCAATATTCCAAAAGTGGCCTAACCAATGTCCTGTACAGCTGCAATATGGCCTCTGAACTCCTATACTCAGTGCTCTGACCAATAAAGAAAAGCATATCAAATGCTTTCATCACCTGCGACTCCACTTTCAAGGAACCATGAACCTGCACTCCAAGGTCTCTTTGTTCAGCAACACTCCCCAGGACCTTACCATTAAGTGTATAAGTCCTGCTTTGATTTGCTCTTCCAAAATGCAGTATCTCACATTTATCTAAATTAAACTCCATCTGCCACTCCTCAGCTAATTGGGTCCATCTGATCAAGATCCCATTATACTCTGAGGTAACTTTAGCTGTCCACTGCCCCTCCAATTTTGGTGTCACCTGCAAACTTACTAACTATACCTCTTATGCTCACATCCAAATTCATTATATAAATGATGAAAAGCAGTAGACCCACCTTTGCGGCACACCACTGGTCACAGGCCTCCAGTCTGAAAAGCAACGCTCCATCACCACCCTCTTTCTTCTAACTTCGAGCCAGTTCTGTATCCAAATGGGTAGCTCTCCTTGTATTTCAAGACATCTAACCTTGCTAACCAGTCTCCCATGAGGAGCCTTGTCAAGCACGTTACTGAAGTCCATGTAGATCACTTCTACCACACTGCCCTCATCATTCCTCTTTGTTACTTGTTCAGAAAACTGAGTCAAGTTCATGAGGCATGATTTCCCACGTACAAAGCCATGCTGACTATCCCTAATCAGTCCTTGCCTTTCCAAATACATGTACATCCTGTCCACCACCGATATCAGGCTTACCGGTCTATAGTTCCCTGGCTTTTCCTTACCACCTTTCTTTAACAGTGGCACTATGTTCGCCAACCTCCAATCTTCCGGCACCTCGCCCTGTGACTATTGATGATACAAATATCTCAGCAAGGCGTCCAGCAATCACTTCCCCAGCTTCCCACAGAGTTCTAGGGTACACCAGATTATGTCCTAGGGATTTACCCACTTTTATGCATTTCAAGACATCCAGCACCACCACCTCCAAATTCTGGACATTTTTCAAGATGTCACCATCAATTTTCTCCACATTCTGTATCTTCCATGTCCTTCTCCACAGTAAGCACTGATGCGTTTAACATCTCCCCCATCTCCTGTGGCTCCACACATAGGCTGCCTTGCTGATCTTTAATTCCTGATGAAGGGCTTTTGCCTGAAACATTGATTCTCCTGTTCCTCAGATGCTGCCTGACCTGTTGTGCTTTTCCAGCACCACGCTCTCAACTCTGATCTTTGAGGAGCCCTATTTTCTCCCTAGTTACGCTTTTGTCCTTATTGTATTTATAAAATCCCTTTGAATTCTCCTTAATCCTCTTTGCCAAAGCTATTTCATGTCCTCTTTTTGCCCTCCTGACTTCCCTCTTAAGTATACTCCTACTGCCTTTATACTCTAAGGATTCACTCGATCTCTGTTGTCTATATCTGGCATATGCCTCCTTTTTTTTTCTTAACCAAAACCTTAATTTCTCTAGTTATCCAGCATTCCCTACACTTGCCAGCTTTTCCCTTCACTCTAACAGGAACATACTGAGTCTGGACTCTCATTATCTCATTTTTTGAATACTTCCCATTTTCCAGCTGTCCCTTACCTGCGAACATCTGCCCCCAATCAGCTTTTAAAAATACTTGCCAAACACTGTCAAAATTGGCCTTCCTCCAATTTAGAACTTCAACTTTTAGATCCAGTCTATTCTGTTCCATCACTATTTTAAAACTAATAGAATTATGGTCATTGGCCCCAAAGTGCTCCCCACGACACCTCCGTCACCTGTCCTGCTTTATTTTCCAAGAGTAGATCAAGTTTTGCACCTTCTCTAGTAGGTACATTTGAATTTGAATTGAATTTATTGTCATGTGTACCGAGATACAGTGAAAAGCTTTGACTTGCGAGCAACAGGCAGATCACATAGTTAAATAGCATAGATAAGTAAATAATAAGTAAACAGCAGCAAAACAAAAACACAGGTACAGGCAAATGCTAAGAGTTTGAGAGTCCATTCAGTATTCCAACAGTAGAGTAGAAACCGTCTTGAAACCAGCTGGTGCGTGTGTTCAGGCTTCTGTATCTTCTCCCCGACAGTAGAGGTTGTAGAAAAACATTGCCAGGGTGGGATGGATCTTCGAGAATACTGGTGGCCTTTCCTTGACAGCGGGCCTGGTAGATGGATTCCCACTATAGATGGGAGGTTGGCCTTTGTGATTGTCCAGGCCGAGTTTGCCACTCTCTGTAACCTTCTCCGATATTGAATGGGACAGTTGCCATACTAGGTAGTGATACATCCAGACAGAATGCTCTCGATGGGGGAAACCTATAAAAGTTGGCAAGGGTATTCACCGTCATGCCAAATTTTCTCAGCTGCCTGAGAAAAAAGAGATGTTGTTAGGCCTTTTATAACCAGTGCATCCACGTGAAGAGTCCAAGAAAGCTTGTTGTTGATGACATCCCGCTGAAAGTCAATAATGAGTTCCTTGGTTTTGCTGGCATTGAGAACTAGGTTGTTCTCAGTGCACCATTTTTCCAGGTCTTTCACCTCCCGTCTATAGTCTGTTTCATTGCCATCTGAGATTCCACCGATTTATGGTGCTGTCATCAGCAAACTTGTAAATGGCATTAGTCTGGTAGTTGGTGATGCAGTCATGGGTATATATAGCGAGTTAGTAGGGGGCTGAGTACCACCTCTGGGGTGCTCAGTGTTGAGTGTTAGTGAGGATGAAATGTTGTCCCCAATCTTCACTGATTGTGGCTTGTGGGTCAGGGAACTGAGGATCCAGTTGCAGAGAATGGGGCTTAATCTGAGATCATTGAGTTTAGTAGTCAGTCTCGAGGGGATAATAGTGTTGAAGGCTGAACTGTAGTCAATGAGTAGGATTCTTACGTAGCTGTTCTTGGTGTCAAGATGGTCTAGGGAGGAGTGAAGGGCAAGTGATATGGCATCTGACGTGGATCTGTTGATCCGATAGGCAAATTGGAGTGGGTTGAGAGTAGTGGAGGAGGCTGGAGTTGATTAATGCCAGCCTTTCAAAGCACTTCATGACCACCGAAGTTAGGGCCACTGAGCAGTAGTCATTGGGACATGCTGCATGAGCCTTCTTAGTCACAGGCTTGATGGCCCTCTTGAAACAGGCAGAACAGTGGCCTGCTGCAGGGAGAGGTTGAAGATGTCCGAGAAGACCTTTGCCAGTTGATCTGCACATGCTCTGAGTGCACGGCCTGGTACTCCATCTGGTCCCATCACTTTGCTTGGAAGGAAAACTGATCTGACCTCTGGTGCAGTGACTGTTGGGATAGGTCCGTCAGGACTTGTCAAAATAGGTATTACCTCTCCCCTGAAATTCTGCTCAAAGCGAGCATAGATGGCGTTGAAATGATCTGGAAGGGATGTGTCATAGACTGCAATCTTGCACTCTCTCTTTTTAGAACCTATGATGTCATTGACTCCTTGCCATAGTCGCCGGATGTCTGTCTGGGTCTCACGTTTGGATCGATATTGGACCTTGGCTGTCTTAATGAGTCTGCAAAGGTCATACTTGAATTTCTTATATTTGAGTGGGTCTCCTGATCTGTAGACCTCCAATCTGGTTTTTAGCAGGTTCTGTATGTCCTGTTTCATCCAGGGTTTCTTGTTGGGGAACACCCAGATTGCCTTCCTCGGTATGCAGTCCTCCACACACTTGCTGATGAAGGCTGTGATGGTGGTGGTGTACTCGCCCAAGGTACCTGTGGCCTGTTTGAACACGGCCCACTCAGCCGATTCCAGACAGCACCGGAGTCGATCCTCTGCCTCCTCCAACCAGCACTGGACCTGTACCCACGAGGGGGTCTCCTGTTTGAGCTTTTGCTTGTAAGCCAGGAGAAGAAACATGGCATTGTGGTCAGAGTTCCTGAAATTAGGGCAGGGGATGGACCGGTAGGCATTTTTCACAGTGGTGTAGCAGTGGTCTAAAATGTTTGGACCCTGGGTGGGGCAAGTAATGTTCTGGTGGTACTTGGTCAACACCTTCCTTAGATTGGCTTGATTGAAGTTGCCAGTTAGAATAAACAGGGCCTCGGGGTGTTCCGTCTCCAGGGTGTTAGTGGTGGAGTACAGCACATCCAGAGCTTCCTCAACCTTTTGCTCATCATGTTATGTACTCAGCAGTTAGTGTAGCAGCGGGAAATTCCTGTGGTAGATAGAAGGGGTGGCATTTGATTGTGAGGCATTCAAAGCTTGGGGAGCAATGGCTGCCCAGGGTTGCAATGTCCATGCACCACAAGTTAATTGAAAAGCAAACCCCTCCACCCTTTGTCTTACCCGAAGACACTGTATGGTCTCTTTTATATCTTTTCCCTTCCACCCTAAACCTATGTCCTATAGTTCTGGACTCCCCCAACCCAGGGAAAAGCTTTTGTCTATTTATCCTGTCCATGCCCCTCATGATTTTGTAAACCTCTATAAGGTCACCCCTCAGCCTTCCACGCTCCAGGGAAAACAGCCTCAGCCTATTCAACCTCTCCCTAGAGCTCAAATCCTCCAACCCTTCAACATCCTTGTACATCTTTTCTGAACCCTTTCAAGTTTCACAACATCTTTCCGACAAGGAGACTAGAATTGCATGCAGTATTCCAACAGTGGCCTCCCCAATGTCCGATACAGCCGCAACATGACCTCCCAACTCCTGTACTCAAGACTCTGACCAATAAAGGAAAGCATACCAAACATCATCATCACTATCCTATCTACCTGCGATTCCAAGGAGCCATGAACCTGCACTTCAAGGTTTCATTGTTCAGCAACACTCCTGAGGACCTTAACATTAAGTGTGTAAATTCTGTTATCATTGAGAAGGAAAGATTTTATAGAAATTGTTCAAGGTTTATGGGAGGGTAGCAAAGCCTCTGAAGAGCAGTAGAGAGTTTGACCTTGCAATCATAAAAACATTACTAACATTAACAACCTGGTAACTGATCAGAATTTTAATCTTTAATGGAAAATCTGGACAACCTTCCACTATTTGGTCAGGCCAAGGACGGTGTGACCATTTACTCTGCAGTGGAACATGAGAACAGTTTAAGTTATGATTCTGGCCATCCAGGTCAGTCCATTTACCCGCATATTGAATTCTGTTTTGAGTGTTTAATTCCATGTGACTTTATTAGCGTTCATACTTGTTTGCTAAAGCTTTTGAATAGAATGTTAACCTTAACATCAGTCTATAGTTGGTTGTCCACCTAGACAAATGTTCAATCTGACCTCGATACAGACTGCAGTGGATTTTTTCTAATGCATTCATCTTGTTCTTCTAATATGTATAGAACATTCCTCTATGTTGGTTTACCATTTCTTGAATACATTGCAACAGACCATGTTTGTCCTAATTATTAAACTTGGTTTTAAAGGATGAGGAAAGCATAAAGCAAGTTCTTGTCGTTGGTCTTGATGGTGCAGGAAAGACAAGTATTCTGCACAGCCTGTCTACCAATACAGTCAAGAGGAGTGATGGGCCTACCGTGATGTTCAACAGTGTGTGTGTTCAGACTGAAGATGCTGAGATAGAATTTTTAGAAGGTAAGTCAAAATGTTAGTCAGTTAACCTCTGAGAGTGGAAAGGATGATGACACAGATGTTATTCCATTTTGAAGGTCTTCATATGTGGTTATGCCATATTAGTTCTTATTCATAAATCTTCTACAGTTCTGCCCCTAGTTAGTAAAAAGGAGGACAGTTACATGGGTACAAAATTCAGGAGAAAAAGACTGGGGACTCAGGTTCCAGATTCCCCTAAACATTGTCCAGAATTTCCAGGCCTATGCTTGGAGGAGGGATGTATACAGCTTGACCTGCCCCAGACATTGAAATGAAGCTAAACCATTATTCATGACCTCTAACTGTCTTGTCCATGTGGATTCCTGGACAGAAGACAAGTCTTTAAGGTAGGCCTACTCCCCAACCCCAGGATCTTTTATCGCATCCAAGACTTTGTTGTAACAACAAAATTGCATGAGTTACTCATTGTAAAAATGTCCCAAACTTCCATGCTGAGCTGGCCGATATGCCTATTCAGTTAGAATGGATAATCTTGGAACTTCTTCATTTAGTTGTAGCTCTAATGTTTTACACTCGTTTGAAGCTGTGCTAGAAATGCTGCATGCTATGTTTAGAATAGTGCAGACTACCCATTGCTGTGTTTCCATTGATAGCAGCCTCTGAAATAATATTACATGAATGAGTATTTAAATAAAAGCTATCTAGTAATAACTAGAGTTTGCTTTATCATGACCTATAATAGCAGTTCTGTGCTTACTCCATTGCAGACTACCTAAATCTGAAGCTGAGTTTGCTTTGTATTAGCTAACTGTGAACACGGCCACAGGGAATGGTGGTAATCATTTGAGAGTAGTGAAAGTCAATCATAAACTATGCACTTGAAAGTGTGGAACTTGAATATTGCTGGAAAAAAATGTTTGTTGGATCTTATTGTCATGACAACTTGTAAGAATACAGATTCAAGGAATATCCCTTGAGTTGGTACTCTTGAGAAATTTCAAGGACCACAATATCCCCTCCCATAATGCCCTCCAGCACATCTCCTCTAATTCCAGCCCCTTCGCCCTTGAACCCCATCCCCATCCATCCAACCGCAACAAGGATAGAACACCCCCCATATATACACACACACACTCTCACACTCACACTCACACTCACACTCTCACTCACACTCACACTCACACTCACACGCATACATGTGCACACACACACACAGCCACCTACAATCAGACTCCACCACCAAAGGTATATTTCCCTCCCTACCCCATATCTGCGATCCGCAGAGAACATTCCCTCTATACCTTTCTTGTTAGGCCCACGCACCTCCCCAACAACCCACCCTCCTCTCCTGGCATCTTCCCTTGCAGTCGCATGATGTGTAAAACCTGTGCCCACACCTCTCCCCTCACCTCTGTCCAAGGTCGCAAAGGATCTTTTCACATCTGGCAGAGATTTTCTTGCACATCCATCCACCTCATCTACTCTGTCCATTGCTCTCGATGTGGTCTCCTCAGCATCAGAGAGACAGGACACCAACTAGGACAACCCCACCACCCTGTGGCTGACCAATTCAACTTCCCCTCCCACTCCCCCAAGGGCATGCAAGTCCTGGACCGTCTCCACTGCCAAATCCAATCTACCTGCCACCGGAGGAAGAGCACCTCATCTCCACCTTGGGACCCTTCAACCACATGACATCAACATCGACTTCACCTTGTTTCCAAATCTCCCCACTCTGCACATCATTCCAGATTCAACCCTCCAATTTGGCACCACCCTCTTGACCTGACTACCTGTCCATCTTCCTTCCCACTTATCCACTGCACCCTCCCCACCAACCTATCACAATTACCCCCCTGCATCCGCCAATTGCCTTCCCAGTTACCTTCCCCCTCCCCCCCGCCAAACCCTCCCTCCTATTTATCTCAGTCCCTTCCTGATGAAAGGCTTATGCCCGAAATGTCAACACTCCTGCTCCTCAGATGCTGCCTGACCTGCTATGATTTTCCAGTGCCACACTTTTCGACTAGGATTCTCCATCTGCTGTCCTCACTTTCTCCATTCTTGTGAAATGACCTGGTGAATGCAAGATCAGGACATTTCGCAAGAATGCCAACTCAAGCTTCAACAAAATATTTTTTTTTCAATAATATCATACCAGTTTTATTTTTGACTAATTTGAATTTGTTTGATCAGTATAATTCAGAATTCACTTTTTGGTGGAGAGGGGAAAAGTCAATAAATCTGTAAGCAAACGAAGGATTTTAGATGATACAGGTAGGGTCAAACCTGATAATGTTAAAACTGTGCAAAGAATTATTTAGGACACTTAGAAAGTTGTCTAATTTTGAATATTTTTCAATCATGGGATGTAAAAGTCGTGTTGTGAATGCAAAGAAATTCACAGACTTCAATAATTGAGTTTGAAAAGCTATAGTGAAAACAAAGTGCAAGAAATTACAAGTCTGGCAGCAGGTGTGGAGAGAAAATCAGTTGCTGTTTGAATCAAAACGTTAATTTGATTTCTTCAAAAATGCAGCCAGACTTGCTGAAAGTTTCCCGCATTCTCATTTGTTTTAGAGAAACTGGGTTCTTTACATTAATGCAAATGAGTGGAAGAGATATCTGTTTAGTTTTGAAGGTTTTAAATAATATAAATAGAGAAAATCTATTACTGCTGGCCAGTGAACAAGACAGGATGAGATTAAAGATCATGAGCAAAAGGATAAAGAAAGAGGTTAGAGTAATATTTTTTGTAGAATGAACATGAAATTTATGGCCATAGACAGTAATTGAATCAAAGTGCTCTTTAAGGGAGTGTAGATAATTTTTAAAAAAACATTAAAACTTAAGAGGAAATTAGAAAAGTGGAAGAGAATTTGATGAAGAGCCAATCCGGTGACAGACTGGTCCAAATGATCTTTGGGGCTTTAGATTACTAGTTTTCAAAAGAATTAAATATTATTATAACAGGCTTGTTCTTCAATGCACTCCAATCTGCTTCATTACCTTTTTTTTCTCTTAAAGTTGGCGGTAATAAATCTCTGCGTAAATGTTGGCCATCTTATCTACCTGGATCACAGGCTTTGGTTTACGTAGTAGATTCAGCAGATCGTAATCAGATGCCACTTGCTAAGAAAGAACTTCACCAACTGGTCCAAGGATATGCAACACTTCCTGTTGTTGTTTTAGCCAACAAACAGGTATGTGTCTTTTTAAAAGCAAATTACTGCGGATACTGGAATCTGAAACCAAAAGAGAAAATGCTGGAAAGTCTCAGCAGGTCTGACAGCATCTGTAAGGAGAGAAAAGAGTTGACGTTTCGAGTCTAACTGACCCTTTGTTCAAAGCTTGTGTCTTTTTTATTGTTCACAACAAAAAAAAGTAAACATGAACATTTTCACCAGTATTTTGTATAGACGACACTTGATAATTATGTTTTCCACTGCATTTATTTCTAAATTACAGCCTTTAGATCACGTGCAAGCCCTTTGCCTGATGACCCACCCTTTTAAGGATAATAACCATGTATAGATATATCTTAATGGAAATTTCTTGATCTATACGTTTGGGAAGGAATAATTGTTAATGGTACATCAAATTGTAGCACTTAGAAATATTTGCAATTGATCAGAAAATTTGATGTCCTCATCTTCTGAGAAGATGTTTCTGCATTTACTGTGCAATGATACCTTATCTACTCAGGTGCAGTTGTTGAATATGTAAAGACGTAACTAGGTGCACACTTTCCAGAGTTATGGCTTAAAGTTTGCAAAATAGAAAAATTAAGAATAGGAGTATGCTGTATGGTCTCTTGAGCCGACTTCATCATTTTACACAATCATGGCTGATCTCAGGTTTCAATTCCATAGAACATATAGAACATAGAACAGTACAGCACAGAACAGGCCCTTCAGCCCACGATGATGTGCCGACCATTGATCCTCATGTAAGGTAAACCTGATGTACGAACCCTCAAATTTCTGTGACCATATGCATGTCCAGCAGTCTCTTAAATGTCCCCAATGACCTTGCTTCCACAACTGCTGCTAGCAACGCATTCCATGCTCCCACAACTCTCTGTGTAAAGAACCCGCCTCTGACATCCCCTCTATACTTTCTGCCAAACAGCTTAAAACAATGACCCCTCGTGTTAACAATTTCTGCCCTGGGAAAAAGTCTCTGGCTATCAACTCAATATATGCCTCTCATTATCTTGTACACCTCAATTAGGTCCCCTCTCTTCCTCCTTTTTTCCAATGAAAAATGTCTGAGCTTAGTCAACCCCTCTTTGTAAGATAAGCCCTCCATTCCAGGCAGCATCCTGGTAAAGCTCCTCTGAACCCCCTCCAAAGCATCCACATCTTTCCTATAATAGTGCGACCAGAACTGGACACAGTATTCCAAGTGCGGTCTAACCAAAGTTTTATAGAGCTGCAACAAGATCTCACGACTCTTAAACTCAGTCCCCCTGTTAATGAAAGCCAAAACACCATATGCTTTCTTAACAACCCTGTCCACTTGGGTGGCAATTTTAAGGGGTCTATGTAGCTGCACACCAAGATCCCATTGTTCCTCCACACTGCCAAGAATCCTGTCTTTAATCCTGTACTCCACTTTCAAGTTCGACCTTCCAAAATGCATCACTTGCATTTATCCAGGTTGAACTCCATCTGCCACCTCTCAGCTCATCTCTGCATCCTGTCAATATCCCGCTGCAGCCTACAATAGCCCTCTATACTGTCAACGACACCTCCAACCTTTGTGTCATCTGCAAACCTGCTGACCCATCCTTCAATCTCCCCATCCAAGTCATTAATAAAAATTAGAAAGAGTAGAGGCCCAAGAACAGAGCCCTGTGGAACAACACTCACCACTGACTTCCAGGTAGAATACTTTCCTTCCACTACCACCGCTGTCTTCTGTCGACCAGCCAATTCCGAATCCAGACAGCTAAATTTCCCTGTCTCCCATTCCTCCTGACCTTCTGAACGAGCCTACCATGGGGAAACTTATCAAATGCCTTGCTGAAGTCCATATACACCACATCCACTGCTCAACCCTCATCAACTTGTCTAGTAACATCCTCAAAGAACTCAGTAAGATTTGTGAGGCATGACCTGCCCCTCACAAAGCCGTGCTGACTGCATTTAATCAAGCCATGCTCTTCCAGATGGTCATAAATCCTATCCCTCCGAATCCTTTCTAACACCTTGCAGACGACAGACGTGAGACTGACTGGTCTGTAATTGCCAGGGATTTCCCTATTTCCTCTCTTGAAGAGAGAAATTACACTTTTATATCTGCTCTCCATAATGTCTTGATTCATTGTGGGACCAAGAATCCACCTGTAACTAAATTCAAGGCTTGACCTTGTGAAGAAATAGTCATATTAGACATATTGGAGGCAGTTCAGAGAAGGTTTGCTGAATTGATATCTTGAATGGTGACTGGATAGTCTTGTGAAAATAATTTCAATAGATTGGACTTGCTACTACAGTTTGTTGTCATAGTTCCACATAAGAGATTATTATGCAGATTAAAGCTCATGGAATTAGGGGAAGTGTATTGATAGAAAACTGGTTGGCAGAGAGGAAACAAAGAGTAGGAATTAATAGATCCTTTTCACATTGATAGGCAGTAACTAGTGGGGTGCCACAGGATTGGTGCTAGGACCCCAGCTATTCACAATATATATTAATGATTTGGATGAGGGAACTAAATGTAACATCTCAAAGTTTGCAGATGATACCAAGTTGGGTGGGAGAGTGAACAATGATGAGGATCCAGAGATGCTTCAGCATGATCTGGACAGATGGGTGAGTGCTCACGTCAGTGGTATAATTTGGATAAATGTGAGGTTATTCAGAGTTTGGAGAAGATTTGTAGCTCAGGTTGAGGTTCTGGATGTAAGTTTGCTCGCAGACCTGGAAGGTTAGTTTTCAGGTGATTCATTCTAGGTAACATCAATGTGCCTCCAATGAAGAACTGGTGTTATGCCCGCTTTCTATTTGTGTTTAGACTTCCTTGTGTTTGTGATATCATTTATTTCCTGTTCTTTGATCTTTCCAGAAAAGGAAATGACATAACCAACACAGGAAATGACATCATTAAGGAAACCTAAACACACAAATTAAAAGCGGGCCATAATACCAGTGTTTCACCAGAGGCTCACTGATGATATTACCTAGTATGATGATGAAACGTCTAAAAACAAATCTTCCAGCTCAGTGAGTAAACTTACGTCCAGCATGGTTATTCTCTTTGGAAGCAAAAACAAGAAGGCAGATTACCACCTGAATGGCTGCAAATTGGGAGAAGTGAGTGTGAGCAGGCACATGAATGGCTGCCCTTGTGCACCTCTCGCGAAAGGTAAGCATGCAGGTCCACCAGGCAGTCAAGAAGGCAGATATTATGTTGGCCTTCATTGCAAGAGGTTGCGAGCACAGGAGCAGAGATGTATTGTTGCAGTTATACGGGACCTTAGTGAGGCCACATCTAGAATATTGTGTGCAGTTTCGGTCTCCTTTTCTGAGGAAGGATGCTCGATGGAGTACAGCAAAGGTTTTTATGAGGCTGTTTCCGGGGATGACCAGACTGATGTATGAGAAGCGATTGACTAGATTAGGATTGTTTTCACTGGAATTCAGAGAAGTGATCTCATAGAGACTTATAAAATTCTAACTGGACTACTGCAGGGTAGATGCAGGAAAGGTGCACTCAGAACTCGGGGTCACAGTCTGAGGATTTAGGAAGGACCATTTACAATGGAAATGAGTAGACGTTTCTTCACCCAAAGAATGGTGGGTATGTGGAATTCATTACCACAGGAAGGTGTTGATGCCACAGCATTGAATGTATTTGTGTGTGTTAGATATACACTTGGGGCAAATGTGATCAAAGATTATGGGGAGAAAGCAAGATTAGGCTATTGAATTGAACAATTGGTCATGATTGCGATGAATGAATAAGCAAGTTCGAAGGACCAAATTTCCCCCTCCTGCTCCTATCTCTTATGTTTCTATAAGAGGAATAATGATTGATATGCATAAAATCCTAAATGGTCTTGACAAAGTGGATGTGGGAAGAATGTTTCCTTTTGTGGGCAAGTCCAGAACTAGGAGAATTGGGGTCTCTTTTAAAACCACAGGAGAAAAGAATTTTGTTTCTTTGAGTTGTGAGACTGTGGAACTTTCTTCCTCAGAAGGTGGTGAAAGTGGGGTCATTAAATATTTTTAAGATAAATGTAGATTGATTCTCCTGCCAAACAAGAACCTTAAGTTATCAGGAGTAGTTGAAAATGCAAATCAATCAACCATGATCTTATCGAATGACAGCAGGCTTGAGGGGCTGAATGGTTCACTTCTCCTATTTTGTAATTTAATTTCTTTTAAGCTGTCAAAAGAGAAGAGCTGGAAAAGAACCTGAGTTACTTTGAAGGTTCAGGGCATAAAATTAGTGGGTTAACATGTATTTTTGTGTTTCTGGGAGAACAGAGGAACTCCGAGCAAGAGTAGGCAATTCAGCCCCTCGAGGCAAAAGTGAGGACTGCAGATGCTGGAGATCAGAGTCTAGATTAGAGTGGTGCTAGAAAAGCACAGCAGGTCAGGCAGCGTCCCAAGTGCAGGAAATTCGACATTTCGGGCAAAAGCCCTTCATCAGGAATCCTGAATTCAGCCCCTTGAGTCTGCCCTGCCATTTGATAGAGTCATAGCTGATCTCATCTCAGCCTCAACTCCACTTCCTGCCCGTCCATTCTCCATAACCCTGTAAGCCCTTACTAGTTGAAAGAGATGTAAGTCATTCCATCTGATGAATGTACAGGAAGTTTGTAATGAAAAAAATATGTACAACCTCATCAGTGAAGAAAGTAAAGAGTGAAGGGAGGAGTAATACTCCACTGGGGTTGAGTGTCTGCAGAAAATATTGTTAGAAAATTAAATTAAATTTTCATGTTGCTATTTATGATATTTTCCAATCGCTTTATGTGTAGATTTCTTCTTTGATGTAATACATCTTGATCTTTTATCATGAGGCAGCCTCATGTGAACATGATCAGTGGCAGACCATGATAACCAAATTGTAAAAATAAAACTTATGATCTATCAGGCTCAGTTTTGCTTTGGAATCTGACTTGCTCTGTGTGACAATCAGTTGGATCATAACAATTTTCATAATCTACCATAGGTAATTTGTCCTAGCCTTCACAGTTTGCTTCATACTTTAGTTTTAAGCACTTTCAAGCTTCTATCATTTCAAGCTTCTATCATTTCAAGCTTCTATCATTTCAAGCTTCTATCATTTCAAACTTCTATCATTTTAAAATTCTATCATTTTAAGAGCACTATTCCCTTACTTAAGAGCTCTTTAACAGCAGCATTAGTCATCTGAACTGCAAAATACTAAGCCTGATCCTTTGTTGGTTCTTCGGTGTTCTGTTCCAGAAATCCTCTGGAACATATTCAAGGAATTCATCCTTCATAGCATTTGTGCTGATTAGGTGTACCAGTATCGGTGTTCACTCCACGTTTCTTAGCAGTTGCGAGGGCCTCTGATGCTGACTGCCATGCATGGAACCTTGGAGCAGAAGCACCTGTGTGCTGCTATACAGCTTAACATAGGACATTACAGTGCAGTATAGGCCCTTCGGCTCTTGATGTTGCACTGGCCTGTGAAACCAATCTGAAACTCATCCAACCTACAATATTCCATTATCATCCATATGTTTAGCCAATGACCATTTCAATGCCCTTAAAGTTGGCAAATGTAGTACCGTCGCAGGCAGGGCGTTCCACACCCTTACTACTCTCTGAGTAAAGAACGTATCCCAGACATTTGTCCTATATCTGTCACCCCTCAATTTAAAGTTATGTCCCCTCATGCTAGCCATCATCATATGAGAAAAAAGGTTCTCACAATCCACCATGTATAATCATCCAACCATCATGTATGTCTCTATTAAGTCACCTCTCAGCCGCCTTCTCTCTAACGAAAATACTCTCCAGTCCCTCAGCCTTTCCTCATAAGACCTTCCCTCCATACCAGACAACATCTTGGTAAATCTCCTCTGCACCCTTTCCAAAGCTTCCACATGCATCCAATAATGCAGCAACCAGAACTGCACACAATACTGCAAGTGCGGCCACACCAGAATTTTGTACAGCTACAACATGACTTTGTGGCTCTGAAACTCAAATCCCTCTACCAATAAAAGCTAACACACTATATGCCCTCTTAACAACTCTATCAACCTGGTTGACAACTTGCATGGATCTTTGTGCATGGACACAGATCTCTCTGCTCGTCTACACTACCAAGAATCTTACAATTAGCCCAGTACTCCGTATTTCTGTTACTCCTTTCAAAGTGAATCACCTCACACTTTTCTGCATTAAACTCCATTTGTCACCTCTCAGCCCAGCTCTACAGCTTATCTATGTCCCTTTGCCTAAAGATGTTACAGGTTACATTGTCTACAACTCCACCAATTTTAGTGTCACCCGCAATTTTACTAACTCATCCTTCTACGCCCTCATCCAGGTCATTTTATTAAAATAACAAACAGCAGTGGCCCCAAAACAAATCCTTGTACACCACTAATAACTGAACTCCAGGATAAACATTTCCCATCAATCACCACACACCATCTTCTTTCAGCTAGCCAATTTCTGATCCAAACTGCTATATCGCTCTTAATTCCATGCCTCTGCACTTTCTGCAATAGGCTATCATGTGGAACCTTATCAAACGCTTTACTGAAATCTATATATATACCACATCAATCGCTTTACCGTCATCCACTGGTTTGGTCACCTTCTCAAAGAACTCGATAAGGTTTGTGAGGCATGACCTACCCTTCACAAATCCCTAATCAAATTATTTCTTTCTAGATGATTATAAATCCTACAACTTATAACCCTTTCCAACACTTTACCCATAACTAAAGTAAGACTTACTGGTGTATAATTACCTTGTCTCTACTCCCCTTCTTGAACAAGGGGACAACATTTGTTATCCTCCAGTCTTCTGGCACTATTCCTGCAGACAATGACGACATAAAGATCAAAGCCAAAGGCTCTGCAATCTCCTCCCTAGTTTCCCAGAAAATCTGAGGATAAATCCCATCCCATAAGGCCCAGGGGACTTATCCATTTTCACACATTCCAGAATTGCTAACACCACTTCATTATGAACCTCAATCCCATCTAGTCTAATAGCCCGTATCTCAGTATTCTCCTCAACAATGTTATTTTTTTTCAGTGTTAGCAATTCATTTAGTGCCTCTCCTATCTCCTCGAACTCCACATACAACTTCCCACAACTGTCCTTAGCTTAGACAGCACGTTGACCAATATGTATGTATATTGAAGTCCTCCACTATTACTTTATTACCCATGTTACACATTACTCTTAAATTTTTGATTTATACAATGCCTAACACCACCACCACTAATATAAGCAACTCCCACCCACGTTTGCATGATGAATTTGATGAACTTTGCCTCGGTGTTTGCAGTAGGAAATAAGGATAGCTTGAAAGAAGTCATGAGGAAATGGATAGTAGATCAGGAACAGGGACTAAATGAAACTAATATAAATGAATGAATGATAAATCCTCAAGACTGACGGTTTCCATGGAAGGGTATTCAAAGAAGGGGAACACATTGTAGGTGTCCTAATTATAATCTTTCAAAGTTCACTAGGTTCAGAAGTTGTCCCTCTGAATTGGTAAGTTGCACATGCCACTTCAGTTTTTAAGATGGCTGAAAGAAGAAAATGGGAGAATTACAGAGCAGTTAGCATAGCATCTGTGGTGAGGAAGTTGCTCGCGTGTAACTGAGCATCTCAAAAAAAAAGTTAATCAGGGAGAGCCAGCATGATTTCATGACAGAAAGATAGGTTATGCCTAAAAAATCTCATTGAATCTTTTGGAGAGGTGACTGAGTTAGTGGACAAAGTAATGTCTGTGCATGTTGTTTATAGAACTTCCAGAAGGCATTTGATAAAGTCCCACTGAGGGGACTGTTAACTAAGGTAGAAGTCCATGAAATAGGGGGCAAATTATTGACATGGCTGGGAAATTAACTGAGAGGCAGGTGACAGAAAGTTGGGATAATGGGTAGGTACTCAAATTGACAGGCAGTGACTAGTGGTGTCCCACAAGGATCTGTGTTAAGGCCTCAATTATTCACGACATTTATTAACAACTTTGGATGACGGCATAAAAAGTAATATACCCAGAATTGATGAGACAAAGTTAGGCAGAATTGTAGACTGCATGAATGATAGCATAAAATGACAAGCATATTAATAGACTAGGTGAATGGGCTAAACTGTGGCAGATGGTATTCAATGTCAGCAAGTGTGAGGTTATCCATTTTGGACCAAAAATGATAGATCAGGATACTTTCTAGATGGTGTGAAGTTAAATACATTAGCATACCAAGGAGACTTAGGGATTCAGGTACAAAGATCTTCAAAATACCAGGTCAAGAAGGCTAATGGAATACTGGCCTTTATACTGGATTATAAGAATGCAGAAGTTATACTACAGTTGTACAAAAACCCTGGTTAGGCCTCACTTGGAGTATTGCGAGCAGATCTGGCTACCACACCTTAGGATGGACATGTTCGCCTTGGAAGGAGTACATCATAGGTTTACAAGAATAATACCGGGACTTGAGGGGTTAAATTAAGGATTGAGATTTTACAAATTAGCCTTGGTTTTCTGTAGAATTCGGAAAAATAAGGTGATCTGGTCGAAGTCTTCAAGTTACGAATAGAAAAAGACAGGGTACATAAAGATAAACCATTTCCACAGTTATTCTTTGACCAGTGGACCTTGTCTAAAAATTAGAGCCAGATTGTTCTTCAGAGATATCAGATAGCTCTTCTATGCACAAAGTGGGGTAGATGTTTGGAATTTTCTTCCACAAATGGCAGTTGATACAGGATCAGTTGTTAATTTTAAATCTGCGAAAGTTAAGCAAAAGTATTTTAAAAACAAAAGGGGCCAAACATTATCCATGATCTCATTGAGTGGTGTACAGGCTCGAGCGCTGAATGGCCTATTTCTGTCCCTATATTCCTACCATCCACAAGATGCACTGCAGAAATTCACTAAGGCTCCTTAGACAACTCATGACCACTACCAAATAGAAAGACAATGGCAGCAGATCCATCTCACCTACAACCTTCCGTATTCCCTACCTTTTTGTGACTTAAGCATGTGGGGCCCCCAAATCCTCCAGTGCTACAGCTTTCTCCATTTTAAATAATACTTGGCTGCTCTTCTTGTTGCCATTCCTCTATCCATGTTAAAATATTGCTTCCAACACCGTGGGCTCTTAAGTAGCCTTATGTGCAGTAACTTATTGACACGTTTTGGAAATCTAAATGTATCACATCCACTGGCTCTCCTTTGTGAAACCATGCTCACTCTGCTTAATATTATGTCTTTATAAATTTTCTACTGTTACATCCTATATAATGTATTCTTACATTTTCCCAGTGAAGATGTTAAATAACTGGTCTATAGTTACCACTTTTTAAATCATTTTTAGATCAAAGGAGTACTTTTTTTCTGTAGTGATAATTATTGTTTAATTTCTCCCCATCTCTCAAGCTGCTGTCACCATTTTTGCTTTTGATTAATTAGTATTTTTGGAATGCTATTAGTTTTCAACTCTGCCCATTTCTTTATTCTCAATTCTTTCTCCAGCCTTGTTGTCGAAGCGACCTATATTCACTTTGACTTTTCTTTAGATATATAAATATGAATAGAAGTGCTTACTGTCTGTTTTTATGCTACTTGCTAATTGCTCTCATTTATTGTTTGTTTCCATTTTATTATTGGCGATCTTTTGTTGGTTTTAAACTCTCCCAGTACTCTGGTTTACATATTCATGTAGAAATTCACTAAGCGTTGCCACGTTGTATGTTTTCCTTTCTACTGAATGTTTTGAAGAAATGCCGAAGATGATTGTTGGAAGTGGAGCAGTGGATGTTGTCTGTATGGACTTCAGTAAGGCGATTGACAAGGTTCCGTATGGTAGACTGGTTAGCAAAATTAGATCACATGGAATATAGAGAGAGAGCTAGCCAGTTGGATACAAAAATGGCTCAAAACTAAGAGTGATGGTGGAGCGTTGCTCTATGGACTGGAGGCCTGTGCCGCAAGGACTGATGCTGGTCTACTTCTTGTCGTTTATGTAAATTATTTGGATGTGAATATTGGAGGTATGGTTAGTAAGTTTGCAGATGACACCAAAATTGGCGGTGTGGTGGAGAGTGAAGAAGGTTATGTCAGAGTACAACAGGACTGTAATCAGATGGGCAAATGGACTGCGGTGTGGCAGATGGTGTTTAATTTAAATAAGTTAAACTAAATATAAATTAAATTTAGATTTAGTTTTTGAAAGGCAAATCAGGGCATGATTTAGGCACTTAATGGTAAGGTCCTGGAAAGTGTTGCCAAACAAAAGGACTTTGGGGTGCGGGTTCATAGTCACTTGAAAGTGGAGTTGCAGGGAGAAAGGGTAGTGAAGGAGGTGTTTGGTATGCTTGTCTTAATTGGTCAGTGCATTGATATAGGAGTTGAGAGGTCATGTTGCGGCTGTATAGGACATTGGTTAGGCCACTTTTGGAATACTGTGTTTATTCACCATGAATAAGGTGAATAGTGAAGATCTTTTCCCCAGGGTAGAGGAATCCAAAACTTAAGGTCATAGGTTTAAGGTGAGAGAGGAAAGAATTAAAAGAAACCAAAGGGACAAATCTTTCATGCAGAGGGTGCTGCATTTGGTAAAGAAAAAGAAGGAAGAATATGTCTGGTATAGACAAGAGAGGTTGAGTGAATCCTTGGAGTATAAAGTATACTTTAAGTGGGAATCAGGAGGGCAAAAGGGGACATAGCTTTGGCAAATAGGATTAAGAAGAATCCAAAGGGTTTTTTCAAATACATTAAGGACAAAAGGGTAACTAGGGAGAGAATAGGGCCCCTGGAAAAGCGCAGCAGGTCAGGCAGCATCCAAGGAACAGGAGCATGTTTCGGGCATAAGCCCTTCTTCAGGCTTATGCCCGAAACGTCGATTCTCCTGTTCCTTGGATGCTGTTTGACCTGCTGCGCTTTTCCAGCAACACATTTTCAGCTCTGATCTCCAGCATCTGCAGTCCTCACTTTCTCCTCAGAGAATAGGGCCCCTCAAAGATCAGCAAGACAACCTATGTGTGGAGTCAAAGGAGATGGGGGAGATACTAAACAAGTATTTTGCATCAGTGTTCACTGTGGAGAAGGACATGGAAGATATAGAATGTAGGGAAATAGATAGTGATAGCTTGGAAAATGTCCATATTACAGAGGTGATGGTGCTGGATATCTTGAAATGTATAAAGGTGGAGATGTCCCGAGGACCTGATCAGGTCTGTGAAGCTAGAGAAGTGGTTGCAGGGCACCTTGCTGAGATATTTGTATCGTCCTCACATTGGTGAGGTGCTGGAAGACTGGAGGTTGGCTAACGTGCTACCTCTATTTAAGAAAGGTGGTAAGGTAAAGTCACATAACTGTAGACCGGTAAGCCTGATGTTGGTGATGCGCAAGTTGTTGGAGGGAATCCTGAGGGACAGGACAGATTAGGGATAGTCAGCAAGGCTTTGTGCATGGGAAATTATGTCTCTCAAACTTGATTGAATTTTCTTTTGAAGAAGTAACCAAAAAGGATTGATGAGGGCAAAGCAGAAGACGTGATCTATATGGATTACAGGTAAGGCGCTCGACAAGATTCCCCATGGGAGACTGGTTAGCAAGGTTAGATCTCATGGAATACAGGGAAAACCAGACATTTTGGATACAGAACTGACTTCAAGGTAGAAGACAGGGTTGTAGTGGAGGGTTGCTTTTCAGACTGGAGGCTTGTAACCAGTGGACTGCCACAAGGATCAGTGCTGAGTCCACTACTTTTCGTCATTTATATAAATGATTTGGATGTGAATGTAGAAGGTATTACAGGAGACCCCAAAATTGGAGGTGTAGTGGACAGCGAAGAAGGTTACATCAGAGTACAATGGGATCTTGATCAGATGGGCCAATGGGCTGAGGAGTGGTAGATGGAGTTTAATTTACATAAACGTGAGGTGCTTCATTTTGGAAAAGCAAATCAAGTCAGATCTTATACACTTAATGGTAAGGTCCTAGGGAGTGCTGCTGAACAAAGAGACCTTAGAGTGCAGATTCATAGCTCCTTGAAAACAGAGTCGCAGGTAGATAGGATAGAAAGAAAGCGCTTGGTATGCTTTCCTTTATTGGTCAGAGTATTGAGTACAGGAGTTGGGAGGTCATGTTGCGCTGTACAGGACGTTGGTTAGGCCACTGTTGGAATATTGCAAGCAGTTCAGGTCTCCTTCCTACCAGAAGGATGTTGTGAAACTTGAAAGGATTCAGAAAAGATTTACAAGGATGTTGCCAGGATTCGAGGACTTGAGGTGTAGGAAGAGGTTGAATAGGTTGGGGCTATTTTTCCTGGAGTGTCGGAGGCTAAGGGATGACCTTAGAGGTTTATAAAATCAAGAGGAACATGGATAGGATAAATACACAATTCCCTGGAGTGTGGGCGTCCAGAATAGCGGGCAGAGGTTTAGGGTGAGAAGAGGAAAAATATAAAAGGGACCGAAGGGGCAACTTTTTCACGCGGAGAGTGGTGTGTGTATGGAATGAGCTGCCAGAGGAAGTGGTGGAGGCTGGTACAATTGCAACATTTAAAAGGCATCTGGATGGGTATGTGAATAGGAAGGGTTTGGAGGGATATGGGCCAAGTGCTGGCAAATGGGACTAGATTAGTTTAGGATATCTGGTCGGCATGGGCGAGTTAGACCGAAGGGCTTGTTTCCATGCTGTACATCTCTATGACTCTATGTATGGAATGAGTTGCCAGAAGAGCTGGTGGAGACTGGTACAATTGCAACATTTAAAATGCATCTAGATGGGTATATGAATAGGAAGGGTTTTGAGAGATATGGGCCAAATGTGACCAGATTCATTTAGAATAATTGTTCACAGAACAGATTGGACCGGAAGGTCTGTTTCTGTTCTGTGTATCTCCACAACTCTATAATTTGAAACGATCCTTTTAATTCCATTGGTTAACCGTGGTTGGTTTATCCAATACATAGAATCCTCATTCCTACCTGAAATATATCTTTGCAGTGAGTCATAAACCATCTTCTTAATCATTTGCCATTGTCCTAAATTTTTTTTGCTAAACACCTTTCCCAGTCCACTCAAGCCAACTCTGCCCTCATCCTTATGTAATTACCCTTAAGATTAATAGTGTTTTCTGACCCAAGTTCTTTCCTCCCCAACTGAATGCTAAATTTGAAGTTATGGCCACTGTTTCCTAGGGCTACCTTCTACTCTGAGATCATTTATAGAACCTGTACTGAAAAAAACACAAATGCTGGAGATCACAGTGGGTCAGACAACATCCATGGAGAGAGAGCAAGCTAACATTTCGAGTCTGTATGACACTTCATCAGAGCTGAAGTTTTCCTTGTCTCCATGGATACTGTCTGACCCACTGTGATCTCCAGCATTTGTTGTTTTTAGTACAGATTCCAGTATCTGCAGTAATTTGCTCCTCCTTTTATTGAACCTGTCTAATTACACCATTACCAGATCCAAAATAGCCAAATCCTTGGTTGAATTCACAACATTTTATTCTTAGAAATATTGTTTTATTGTTCTAAATGGTTTCTCCCGATATATGCTGTATTCTCCTTAATTTCTTGAAACTGTTAATCAAATGAACTTCTAACCTTTCAAATTCCATGGCTTATTTAGTATCTCCTCTCAAACATAAACCTTTACATTCAAGTATTATTCTAGTAAATCTACAACTTTAATGATTGCCAAAATTTCCCTTTGTAAGAAAGCTTGGGTAGGACCAATTAAAAAAAACTTTTTTTAAAGAGGATGAAGGAGTGACGTACTAAAAGTGTGTTTGCTTAAAACTTTACAAAGAAATGTAAAGGTCGATATGAATGAGTAGATCAGAAGCTGTGAGAGTAATTAACTGAGAAATAATGCTGAATAAAGTGGAACTCTGGTAAGATCAGTGGACCTTGATGGCATGCATACTCAGGTGAATTGTAAAGGAAATGGCTTGATCAGAGTTTGTCAACATGATTTTGGAAATTTTGTTAATGAACAGGAAAATTATCAATTTGATTAATCTACTTTGCACCAAATAGTGGAAAAATATGGATAAGAGAAAGTTTCTGGATAATTCAAGATAGAGGACAGGAAAAAATGTGGCTGTAAGAGCAGTTTCTTTTTTGAGATTTTTTTCAGTGTCAGAGTTGATTTCCTCAAATTCTGGGAGCAGTAGTTACTGTGTTATAAGCTATTGATTTGTTTTGGAACCTTGGGGGGCTGAAAATCAAAATAATGGGCACTTTAAAAAAAGAAAGAAAGCAGACAAAGTCAGTGGCAGTGACCACATGGGAAGTGATTCAAACTGAGAAAGAAACCTACACTGAACCAGCAGTGAGTTTGCACAGCTACTGCCTCTGCTATTTCACTTCAAGTCTAGGGTTGGATGGTTTGAGCTATAGGGAGAGACTGAATAGACAATAGATGTAGGAGTAGGCCATTTGGCCCTTCGAGCCAGCACCACAGCCTGGGAATGTTTATTCTGGAGTGACAGGCTGAGGATGACTTTGTAGAGGTTTATAAAATCATGAGGGGTGTGGATAGGGTAATTAGACTAGGCATTTTCTCTGGGGTGGGGAAGTCCAAAACTTGGGGGCATAGGTTTAAGTTGAGAGGGGAAAGATTTATAAGAGATTTAACTTTTTCACACCTTTTCCTCCTGGTGCCTGAGGAAGTAGTGGAGGCTTGTACAATTACAATGTTTAAAAGACATCTGGATGGGCATATGAATAGGAACGGTTTAGAGGGATTTGGGCCAAATGCTGGCAATAGGACTAGATTTATTTAGGATATCTGGTTGGCATGGATGAGTTGGATCGAAGGGCCTGTTTCCATGCTATACATCTGACTGTAACATTATATGAATTGCTGCTACATACTTTGAGACTTGGTCATCTGTTATTCAACATGTTTGCTCTTAATTTCACCACTCTGGTTTAACATTTTTATCTGTTTTGTGTCTCCGTTTCTGGAAATTACCAAAGAATTCAAGAATCTGTAATAAAATGTTAAAGGGGATAATTACTTGTCTGTAAGATTAGATGTTATTGTGTCTTTATAGGATATTAAAGGAGCCTGCACTATTTCAGAAATCCATGAGCAGCTTTCCCTTGAAAAGTTAGGTGATAAAAGGAAGCTTTTCCTCATTGGAACCCACGTTGCTGAAGATGGATCACAAATACCAACAAGCATACAAGATACCAAGGAACTCATTGCCCAGCTGGTGATCTACTGAGGAGTCAATGTGCACACAAGTTTTCCATTTCTGCCTTGAATTCCTTTTCATCATATTCTTTTGATGTAATATTTTTACTAAAGCACTATCTGGTCATATTCGCTTGTGATGTAGAAACTTCTTCAATCTAAAGAAATTATTATTTTAACAAATTTGAGTTTGGAAAATCAATACTTTTTGCACATGATCTGCACTTGAAGCTTTTGTAGTAAATAGTTACTGTATACTTTGTATAATTTACTCTAATTTCTAATTAGTGAATGCTGGGACTGGAGAATCTTAACATTTGCTAAGATTTGCACCAGAAATCTCTCTACATATGTTTAAATCAAAAAGAACAAAATTGCACATGACCTTAATTACTGTACCCAAGAAAAACATACATTAAAAATTTGATGTGGTTTTGAGCGGTGATAATGTAGTTAGTCTGTATTTTGCCACTTCCAATATATGAGCCAGCTCTAGAGATAAAAGTGAATGCAAGGGACTAAAAGTTTTCTTTTTCACTTGGCATTTCTGGATATTACAGATTTAGTTATGGCTTTCATCCCCGCTCATCTTTTGAATGATGGATTATTTAACAATAGAATGTTGAGACCTCAGCAATTTTCTGGAAATGTCGTTTGAATTGAGTAGCCTGTCATAGTGTAAAAGTGAATTTAGCCTCTTCCTGTCAATACCACTTAATCCATCTATTTTTCCTTTGAAATAATTCAATCATCTTTGCTCCTACCACCTTGGTATGCAGCAAGCTCCATGCTTATACCACGTGTGTAGAAATAAAGTTCCTCCCACAATCATCCATACTTGTTTCTCCTGCCCAAAACTTTACATCTATTTCCACATTAGGTAGCATCAATAATGGGAACAGCTTATCTACTTCATGTGAACATAGCATGATGTACACTTAATTCAAATCTCCCCTCTATCTCCTTTGCTGTAACTTCACCAACCTACTGTTTTATCTAAAACTGCTCATCCTTGGTACCATTTAATAAACCTCCTTTTCACCATCTCAAAGAAATGCCTTTCCTGAAGGGTGTTTAATAGCAGTGAATGCTTTTTATAGGTCTTCGGATGCTGCCTGAATTGCTGTGCTCTTCCAGCACCACTGATCCAGAATCTGGTTTCCAGCATCTGCAGTCATTGTTTTTACCTAATGCTTTTTATAGGCCTAATCAGGGCTTTACAAAGGTTCAGCATAACTTTGCTGTTTAATAATGAAAACGTAGATTCCATTTGCTTTACTAACTATTCTCTGTGTGTCCTGCCACCTTTTAAAGACTGATGCACATAAACATCCCCTCCCTCCCCCTCCAAAAGTCCTCTTTAGAACTATATGGAAACTGGTCGACATGACTTAACTGGGAAGAATGTGCCAATTAATTTTGTTTCACTGCTCCATCGGTTATCACTGATATATAAGAATTCCAAGTGAGACCACCAAAGCCCAGTCTGCATGACTTTGTTACCCAGGAAAAAAGCAAACCACATCAGATTGTTTCAGTAGCAGTGAAAATTTATTGTAAAGTTCTCAACTTTAACAAGAACTATGAAAGGAAAGGATTTTTAATTTTTCACTTTAAGCTATACCCTTTCAAACCTCGAACATGTAACCCGCCAATTATGACCAAGACCGACAAAAGGCAAATAATATTCTTTACAAGCACCAAACAATGCAGACAAAATAAACAAAATTCTGAAAATCAGAAGTCGATGGGGTTAAAATCCCTTTTCTCTCTGTCCATTTGATTTTTGCAATGGTGACATATTCTTGTTTGCCTGGTGATGGTCATCCCTTGATTCAATGACTTAAGTTAAATTCCATTTGCTATTGTGCTGTCCTGCTATCATATTTACATCCACTTACAATTTTTTTATTCACTCATGTGACATGGGCAGTGTTGGCTGGCCAACATTTATTGCCTGTCCTTAGTTGCCTATTACCACCTTGAGAAACTGGTGGTGAGCTGCTGCCTTGATCTGCTACTTTGAGTACAGGAGTTGGGAGGTCATGTTGCGGCTGTACAGGACATTGGTTAGACCACTGTTGGAATATTGCATGCAATTCTGGTCTCCTTCCTATCAGAAAGATGTGAAACTTGAAAGGGTTCAGAAAAGATTTACAAGGATGTTGCCAGGGTTGGAGGATTTGAGCTATAGGGAGAGGCTGAACAGGCTGGGGCTGTTTTTTTTTTTTGGAGTGTCAGAGGCTGAGGGGTGACCTTATAGAGGTTTACAAAATTGAGGGGCATGGATAGGGTAAATAGGCAAAGTCTTTGTCCTGGGATCAGAGAGTCCAGAACTAGAGGGCATAGGTTTAGGGTGAGAGGGGAAAGATATAAAAGAGACCTACGGGGCAACTTTTTCACACACAGGGTGGTACATGTATGGAATGAGCTGCCAGAGGAAGTGGTGGAGTCTGGTACAATTGCAACATTTAAGAGGCATTTGGATGGGTATATGAATAGGAAGGATTTGGAGGGATACTGGCTGGGTGCTGGCAGGTGGGACTAGATTGGGTTGGGATATCTGGTCGGCATGGACGAATTGGACTGAAGGGTCTGTTTCCATGCTGTACATCTCTATGTGCTGTAGGTACACTCTCACAGTGCATTTGGGATGTGGTGGGGTGGGATTCGAGAATTTTGACGCAGTAACCATGAAGGAACAGTGATACATTTTGCAAGTCAGGATACTAAGTCATTTGACTACCTGCAGATGGTGATGTTCCCATGTATCTACTACACTTTGCCCTTCTAGATGGAAGTGATGATGGGTTTGGAAGGTAGAGTCTAAAGGGCCTCAGTGAATTTCTGCTATAGATCTGGTAAATAGTACACAATGCTGCTACTAAGTATCAGTAGGTACGGCAAGTGGGTGTGGGTGTGGTCCCAATCAAACAGGCTACTTTGACCTGGATGGAGTCAAGCTTCATGAGTGCTTTTGGAGTTGCACTCATCTAGGTAAATGGGGAGTATTCCATCACTCCCATACATATTCCTTGTAGATTGTAGGTAGACTTCAGTGAGTAACTGACCTCCTGACTCACCAAAGTATTCCTAGCCTCTGACCTGATCTTATAACCATTATATTGAAAACCAGAGTTCAGTCTGGTCTGAAATTACTCATCTAATGATTATGAAATAATTGCCATAAAATCCATAAAGTTCACATAGTTCTACAGGGAAAGCATTCTGCTGTTTTAACCTAGTCTGGCCAATATGTTGACTCCACATATACAACAATGTGGTTGACACTTGAAGTGGCTCAGCAAGCCACTCGGTCATATCAAGTAGCCAAAGCAGAAGTGACAATAACAAACTCAGTCCTCGTGACCCTGAAATGTCCTCCTGAACAGCTGGGGACTAGTGCCAAAATTGGAAAAGCTGTCTCACTGACTAATCAAGCAACAGCCTGAATGGTCATACTCATGAAATTATGCCTTACGATCAATATCCCAGACGCTGTCATCATAGCTCAATCTTGCCCATGGGGCAGGTGTAATGATCTGTGCCTTTCCCAGGGATTTGTTCTGTGCTGTTTCTCTTGCAGAGAGAGGTGGGCAGTGGTGACAGAATGTGGTTCAGAAGGAGTGGATAATCAGCTTGATGTTCGAGTTTTTTTTAAATTAGAAGAAGCATGAGTGGGTGGAGTCAGGCTTACATATAGCCAGGGTTTTAGTTTTGCTTTCAATTGAATTTGGGGGGTTTGGGGAGTTGGCTGTTGAAGCTGCTGGGTATTTCTCTCTCTCTGCTATAGCTAAAAGTTTGAGGAGTTTTTAGGCTGCTAAATCATATCTTTCAGAGTTCCTTTTCCCTGATCTGGAGATATCACATGAGAAAGTCTATTTTGCTGAGTTTGCCTTTACTGAGGATGTGTTCCAAGAATGCTTGGAAAAGTTGGTGATTAGTAGTTGAATAATATATTCTTTTGTTAAGTATTTCAATAGCGTTAAAAGTGCTTTTTTTGTTTGTATTTTAACTGTGGTGTAAGAATAAAGTGTGTTTTCTTAAAACCTAGTAGTTTGACCAATCAAATCACATCTGGAACACCACCTTATGCTTGCCCTTAACTAAGATAAAAGTCAGGGTTTAGCTTATCTCCTTGATATATTCTGAGGGGGTTTTGTCTGATTCATAAGAAGTTGGGGACTCTTCTTGGGATCAAATTCTGTAATTTCAGGTTTGGTTTAGGATTATTGGATACAAAGACAGGGAAGGGTGAATTTTGGTATTCTCTTTTCAGGTGGGGTTGCGTTCTGTTTGTTTAAATAGGCTGTGCCTTTGTGTAATAATGGCTCTTTCATCAGCTAAGCATTACTGGGTCTGAAGAAATCATTTGGAGTGGTTGACAAGGGGCGAAGCCATATTAGATTTGGTACTGGGTAATGAGCCTGGCCAGGTGTTAGATTTGGAAGTAGGTGAGCACTTTGGTGATAGCGATCACAATTCTGTTATGTTTACTTTGTTGATAGAAAGGGATAGGTGTGTACCGCTGGGCAAGAGTTACAGCTGGGTGATAGGCAATTACGATGCGATTAGGCAAGATTTAGGAAGCATAGAATGGGGAAGGAAACTGCAGGGGATAGGCACATTAGAAATGTGGAGCTTATTCAAGGAAAAGCTACTGTGTGTCCTAGATAAGTATGTACCTGTCAGGCAGGGAGGAAGCTGTAGAGCGCAGGAGACGTGGTTTACGAAGGAAGTGGAATGTCTGGTCAAGAGGAAGAAGGTGGCTTATGTTAGAATGAGATGTGTAGGCTCTGTTAGGGTGCTTGAGGGTTACAAGGTAGCCAGGAAAGACCTAAAGAGAGAGCTCAGACGAGCCAGGAGGAGACATGAGAAGTTGTTGGAGGATAGGATCAGGGTAAACCCTAAGACTTCCTATAGGTATTTAAGGAATAAAAGAATGACGAGAGTAAGATTAGGGCCAATCAAGGATACTAGTGGGAAGTTGTGTGTGGAGTCAGAGGAGATAGGGGAAGCACAAAATGAATATTTTTCAACAGTATTCACTCTAGAAAACGACAATGTTGTCGAGGAGATTACTGAGATACAGCCTACTAGACTAGGTGTGATTGAGGTTCACAAGGAAGAGGTATTAGAAATCCTGCAGAGTGTGAAAATAGATAAGTCCCCTGGGCCGGATGGGATTTATTCTAGGATCCTCTGGGAAGTCAGGGAGGAGATTGCCGAGCCTTTGGCATTGATCTTTAAATCGTCATTGTCTACAGGAATAGTGCCAGAAGACTGGAGGATAGCAAATGTGGTTCCCCTGTTCAAGAAGGGGAGTAGAGACAATCCTGGTAATTATAGACCAGTCAGCCTTACTTCAGTTGTTGGTAAAGTGTTGGAAAAGGTTATAAGAGTTAGGATTTATAATCATCTAGAAAAGAATAATTTGATTAGGGATAGTCAGCACGGTTTTGTGAAGGGTAGGTCGTGCCTCACAAACCTTATTGAGTTCTTTGAGAAGGTGACCAAACAGGTAGATGAGAGTAAACCGGTTGATGTGGTGTATATGGATTTCAGCAAGGCGTTCAATAAGGTTCCCCACAGTAGGCTATTGTACAAAATGCGGAGGAATGGGTTTGTGGGAGATATAGCAGTTTGGATCAGTAGTTGGTTTGCTGAAAGAAGACAGAGGGTGGTGGTTGATGGGAAATGTTCATTCTAGAGTCCAGTTACCAGTGGTGTACCGCAAGGGTTGGTGTTGGGTCCACTGCTGTTCGTCATTTTTATAAACGACCTGGATGAGGGCGTAGAAGGGTGGGTTAGTAAATTTGCAGATGACACTAAGGTCGGTGGAGTTGTGGATACTGACGAAGGATGTTGTAGGTTACAGAGCTGCAGAGCTGGGCTGAGAGGTGGCAAATGGAGTTTAATACGGACAAGTGTGAGGTCGGAGTAATCGGAACGCAGAGTACTGGGCTAATGGTAAGATTGTTGGTAGTGTAGATGAGCAGAGAGATCTATGTCCAGGTACACAGATCCTTGAAAGTTGCCACCCAGGTTGACAGGGTTGTTAAGAAGGCATACAGTGTTTTAGCTTTTATTAATAGAGGGATCAGGTTCTGGAACCATGAGGTCATGCTGCAGCTGTACAAAACTCTAGTGCGACCGCACTTGGAGTATTGTGTACAGTTCTGGTCACCACATTATAAGAAGGATGTGGAAGATTTGGAAAGGGTGCAGAGGAAATTTACTAGGATGTTGCCTGGTATGGAGGGAAGGTCTTACGAGGAACGACTGAGGGACTTGAGGCTGTTTTCGTTAGAGAAGAACGTTGTGAGGTGACTTAATAGAGACATAGAAGATAATCAGAGGGTTAGATAGGGTGGACAGGGAGAGCCTTTTTCCAAGAATGGTGACGGCGAGCACGAGGGGGCATAGCTTTAAATTGAGGGATGATAGATATAGGACAGATGTCAGAGGTAGTTTCTTTACTCAGAGTAGTAAGGGTAAGGATTGCTTTGCTTGAAACGGTAGTAGATTCGCCAAGTTTAAGTACATTTAAGTCGTCATTGGACAAGCATTTGGACGTACATGGAATAGTGTAGGTGGGATGGGCTTCAGATTAGTATGGTAGGGCGGCGCAACATTGAGGGCCGAAGGGCCTGTACTGCGCTGTTATGTTCTGTATGGAAGTGAGTAAGATAAACCTTTCGGAATTGGCAGATAAGCTGATGTTGAGAATATCTGTGCCTGTGATGACAGAGAAGAGAATTTCCACAATAACTTAGCGTTTACAATTACCAAGAATGCAGTCAGAGTAATTGGAAATAACCAAAACTCAATTGCAAATGAAACAGCTTGAATTAGGGGGAAAAAAAAAGAGAGATAATTGTAGCAGAACAAAGAACAAAAGAATTAAAATAGCTTGACTATGAAAAGGAAATGAAACATTTTGAATAATGATTAAAAGTAGAAGAAAGGGATAATGAGAGAGGAGGGTGAAAGAGTTTGAACTTCAGAAGCTGGCAATACAACGCCAAAGCTGAAAATGTGTTGCTGAAAAAGCGCAGCAGGTCAGGCAGCATCCAAGGAACAGGAGAATCGACGTTTCGGGCATGAGCCCTTCTTCAGGAAACTCTTCAGCCCTTCCTGAAGAAGGGCTTATGTCCGAAACGTCGATTCTCCTGTTCCTTGGATGCTGCCTGACCTGCTGCGCTTTTCCAGCAACACATTTTCAGCTCTGATCTCCAGCATCTGCAGCCCTCACTTTCTCCAATACAAAGCCAAAGTCGATCTAAAATTGAGGCAGAGGTAAAAGGTGGGATTAGTGATGAGGACAGTGATGAAGAGCGAACTCATTGTAGCCAAAGGCCTGGTGAGGATCTGTTTGATGACAGTGGGGATGGGAGGAGAGGGGGGTGGGGGCATGCCTTTCCGGTTTTGGTGGATTCCGGGGCAACTTGCTCTTCAGCACCTCCCTCTGTGGCTCTACCCCTCAGTTCCGATTCTGTCCATACTGTGGCTGTCTCTGGTATACCCATGGTTGAGCCCTTCTCTGATACGATCCATGTTACCATCGGACCTGTCACCGTTCCCGATTCGGCTATCATTTCCCCTTCCTGTCCAGTTGCTTTACTAGGCTGTGAAACCCTCTATAAATTAAACGCTTCTATCCACTGTTCCCCTCAGGGTCTTGTTTTAGAATTTCGATTGACACTCCACTGCCACGCACTGCACCTGCCCTCTCGGTTCGCTCGCTTTTTGATTGTGCCTCTTTTCTGCACTAGGTCCTGTTGATTGGCCGCCCCCTTTTGAGACTTCCATTACATGGCTACTCAGCTCTGCACTCACGACTCGTCATATTCTGCGCTTGCGGATTCACACTTGAATAAAGAAACCAACGTTACCCTTACTGGTCATCGCTATGTTAGACAAGGGGACCCTCTGCTGAAATCTCGCTGACATTTCAGCAGTCTCAGCTTTTCCTCCCAGACGTTATACCTTTTATTCCTATCATCCTCAAAACCCCCGGCCACTGAGCGATTTATCCTCCATGCATGCCCGTCTCTGCGACCTTCCCTGTTCGTTTGAGCCCCTTACACCTGGCGATTCATCATCATTATATGCTCGATCCTAACGGTTTCTGTTTGCGTTTACTTGCCCTCACCATTACCGCTACCTTCACTATTCTGGACCCCTCGCTGCTTCTTCCTTCGCTCACCCGCGGCTCCTGGAGGGTTTGTAGCCCATGTTGTGGGCTGTAGCGGCCATACAGGCCACCTGTCAGCAAAAGCATTACCACGGGTGACAGGATCCCCGGCAGCTGTACGGGCTGTTAATGACCGCTATTGTGGAGGGAAGCAGGATGGCTAAGAAAAGATTGTTAAAAAGCTGGCCATGTTGTAAGGGGTTTCCCAAAGAAATACCGAAGCCTCTATGTTACCAGAGGGTGCTGACATCATGAACCACTCCGAAAGCGTCGCGAGAGTTTATATAAATATTGACAGATTTGCCAGCGGCTAGAATGCAAACTATTCAGCTGCCAGCGCACAAGTACTGTGAGGGAGTGCAGCGGCCTTCCGGAGGTATACACATCACATAGCCTGCTAGTGTCTGAGGGTCGGAGTGTCGAAAGGAAGACCCATTGGTGAAAAGGACCATATCAGGGTTATCCAAAGGGTCTCAGAAAGATCGAGACAAGGGCTGGCGATCTCATGGACAATATGCAAACACTCATGGTCAGCTGTCAGAGAGCAGGAAGTAAGTTTGCAGGCTTCAGGGCTGGGGCGCGGCGCAATGTAAGATTGGGACAGGATAGTAGGATTACCTCATAGCCCGTATGCCTGCATGCAGTAAAACGTGGGGTTGCTGTGGAATTTAACAGCAGGGAAACCAATTGTGGAACAAAAATTGTTCGTGGATGATCCAGCACAAAGAGGGGGGGGGGGGGGGGTAGACTTTTCAACCGTTATGGAGGCAGCCGCCACAGCTCGCAAACATGTGGCATTCCTCTCACAATAGGTGGTAACTGTACAGAGTAAAACGTTACAGGGCGCCTGAGATCCCCATGCATCTGTGTCAGAATGCCGGAAGCTTATCCTTCTTCTCAGTAACAAAAAGATGGAACATCAACGAGCAATCTGGAAGACCCATGGTGTGCGCAGAACTCAGTCTTGACTTTAACTCTTCAAAAGCTTGTGTCATTTCAGCTGTCCACTGTACTTTCAATGGTTGTTTCGGAGAAGAAGCCTCCCTGAGAGGTGCATCAATCTCAAGAAGGTCAGGAATCCAGTGCCTACAATAATTCACCATCCCCAGAAAGAGACAAAAAGAGAGAAGGGGGTGAAAAAGAGAGAGAAAAAGAGAGAAAAGTAGAGAGAAAAAGAGAAAAATAAAAGAAAATGGACATACTTTCCTCATTCCTGAAGAAGAGCTTATACCCGAAACGACGATTCTCCTGTTCCTTGGATGCTGCCTGACCTGCTGCGCTTTTCCAGCAACACATTTTCAGCTCCCTCCCTCCTGCACAATCCCTGTAGTCATGTATTCAACTTCTCTCTCTCCCTATTCCCCGACTTGCCTCGCTCACATGTGGCACGGGTAATCAGAGATAACAACTCTTTGTTCTAGCTCTAAGCTTCCAACCTAACTCCCTTAATTTTGACCTTAAATCCCTTCTCCTACCTGTGTCATTAGTGCCTATGTAGACCATGACTTGGGCTGCTACCCCTCCCCCTCAAGGATCCTGAAAACACGATTCAAGACATCGTGTACCCTGGCACCTGGGAGGCAACACACCAACTGAGAATCTCTCTCGTTCCCACAGAACCTCCTATTTGCCCCCCCAACTCTAGAGTCCCTAATGACTAATGCTCTGCTCTTCTCCCCTCTTCCCTTCTGAGCAACAGGGACAGACTCTGTGCTCGAGACCTGTTCCCCTTTGTTCTCCCTGGTAAGACATGCCCCTCAACAGTATCTAAAACGGTATACAGACAAACCTTGATTATCTGAATATCAATTATCCAAATACTGGATTATGCGAAGGGGATCTCAAGATCCTGATAGAAACATTACGTCAAAGAGCTGTTTCAACCCTGATCGCAACTTTTGTTTACAGGTACAATGATTAAAACTGAACTCGGCTCACTGAAATGCTGCTGGGAACAGTCCTGGACAGTCCAGGCACCATCTCGAAATGACTGAGCTCCCGCCCTCTCTCTCTCTCCCCCCACACTTTCTCTGGAGTTCTACACAGGGGTGTATCCTAAACCCCCCTTCCCCAGATAATCTCTCCAATATTGTCCTGTACAGGGCAGATGTGGAACCTGTCAAAACGGTTTTTTGGTGTGTGTGCGCACATACACTATTTGGAGACTTACCCCACAAAAGCAGCAGCAGTCTTACTGTTGGTGTCCAGGAACAGGGGTCAGACAGTGGGTGGGGGTGGACAGGGGTGCAGGGTCAAGGCTGCAGGGTGGGGACGGTTGGGAGGGAACAGACAGGGTTGGGAGGGGTCAGGAGGGGTGGGAGCAGGCTGCAGGATCTCGTGCACTGTGTACTTTTGCCTCATCTCCTGAACGAAGAGTAGACTTCACAGAAAACTCTGAGCCCCGGAGGAAATCAATTAATCAAACAATCAATTATCCGAATGAAATAGTGCCCGCCCATTTCATTCGGATAATTGAGGTTCCTCTGTACTTGTTATTGAAGTTGTGGTTGACTCTTAACTGCCCTCTGGGCAATAAGGAATGGGCAATAAATGCTGGCCTGGTCAGCGCTGCCCTCATCCCATAAATGAATAAAAAAAGGGAAGCTGAGGGGCAACTTTCTTCACACAGAGGGCGGTGCACATCTGGAATGAGCTGCCAGTGGAAGTGGATACATTAACTTTGGACAAATTGCATGGATAGGAAAGGATTAGAAGGAATTGGGAAAAGTGCAGGTAAATGGGGTTAGCGTGGATGGACATTTTGGTCGGCATTGACCAATTTTGGCCAAATGGCCTGTTTCTGTGCTGTAGGTCTCTATGACTCTATGAGAAACTGAGAGGGTGCACAGAGACACAGAATCAAACATGCAGAAACTAAGGGCAGAAGCACAGAAGCAGAAACAAAGGAGAAGAGAGAAAAGGGTTAAAGGGCAAAAACAGTAGGGGTGAAACAGAGTGGCTTAACAGAGATGACCAAACAGGATTGTGAAACACACAGGGTTAAACAGGTGGGAAGAAAAAGACAGGGAGAAAGAGAGGGAAAGGACCAGAGGGAGAGATGCCGGGTTGGAGAAACAAAGGCGGAGAGACAGACATGGTGAAACAGCCAAGGAAGAAACAAGCGAAAGAAACAGAGTAGGAGAAACAGAGATGATGAAACATAGATAGAGAAGGAGAATCAGACATTGAGTATCAGAAGGTGGAAAATAGCAGGAGAAATCAGTTTGGGGGATTCAGAGAGGCAGTGTCATTGATGAGTGTCGATTGAAAAGAAACATAGGAGGAGAAAGAGTGTGTATGTTAGAGAAGTAGTTGTTGACAGTGAGATCAAGAAAGGGAAGAAACAGAAGTTGAAAAACAGAGGGGAAAATCAAAGGAAAGAAACTGAGGGGAAACAGAATGGAGCAAACTGAAACAGGGACGAGAGTGGGAGAGAAATGGAAACCTTAATTCTGTACCAGAGTGTTACCATGGAAAGTTTTTCTCCTGATTTACTCTATCAAACCCTCTCATATGTTGAACAACTCTTTTTACTTCACACTTTTTGCCATTAAATTTCATCTGCAAAGTGACTATGCATCTAAGGCCTGTCTAATTCCAAAAACTATCACTACTTCATTGTTTTATTACATAAATGAGTTTCATATACAGGTATTTGCAAAACTTGAAATTGTCCTGTCTGGTCAGGTGGAGCAAGCTTGTTTAAACGATAAAGACAGAGCTGCTGATGGGTTTCGGGAGTTGGGGTGTGCACCTGAGTGACCCTGAAGCAGGTGAAGGAACTGAGAGCTGTCTCCATAACAATCAGCAGCACCTATTCCGATCCCAGCCAGATCCACCACCTGAAAATCAGAGACGGCATTCAAGGAAAGTAGAAGGAAACCCAAGTATGCCTTGGGATATTCGAAGGTTCCATCTTGCTCACCCTACTCAAGACCAGTCTGTCCTCAGGAGTGGCCTGACAATGAAACATGTCACTACTCTCCTCTCCCTCTCCTGCTCAGCAATATTCGTCGTTTAGTCTCTTTTTCCAGTTCAGACTCCTGCCTTCCCCAAATCCTCCACCACAAGCCAAATGCCCTGCTCCACACTCAGCTCCTCTTCTCCACAACACAACTTAGGCTCGGTCTCTCTCATCAGACCCTTTTCCTTCACCTCTTTAGTCACATCCCCATCTCCCATTTAGACCTCCAAATGAAGTAACTGAGCAGATTGTGGTGACATAATGTTGCCTTAATCTGCAAATTACCACAAATTGAGACAGATGCCCTTCCCAAAGATGCAGATTGCATTTAGAACATAACAGAAAAGAAGAGGTGTCTCTTACCTATTGTCCCTCAAACAGAGGGAAGATAAAATCAGCGTAGTTGTAAACTCCACCCATACTTTTCAAATTTGACTTGGTAGACATAACTTCACAAATCCCTGTGCAGTTGTAGAGAGATTAATATCCAGCTGTTATATGCATTCAGACAATTACACAGTGATAAACATCTACAGCTGTTGGAAAAGCTGGTCCAGCTTGAAACAACCAATCTGGGAGCAATGTGGATCTGTAGAGAATGGAACCATGAAAGCAGGACATTTCTCACACTATGTGCACCAGATTTATAGAGTCTGAGAACAATGAAGTGTCTGTCTCTTTTCCAAGCACCCTGCCCACTCGTCTATAAGCCCACACAAAACAGGAACAGCTGTTGTTAGACATCAGCAATTTGTTGCTATAGAAGCCTCTCTTCATTGCTCTTGTCTAACTTATTTGCCGAGGATAAATTGGATGTCGATTGTAAAGCACCTGGCTTCAAACTTTGATCTGAAATCAGAGTTGGATTTCACTGCCCATTAGCCTCACGATGGTTAAGTATGAATTTGCTTCTATAGTTAAAGGATATAAAGTAACTGTAAAGTATTGTGTTATTCATTTTTTTTTGTTTTCCATTCAGTTAGAATATTATGAGAAACAGATTATCTGATAAGGAGATCACTCAATCTGGATGTTGTTGTCTTTAGAGGTCAAAGGCAATCAATTCAAGAGGGGATAAGTCATGTTTGAAAGATGAGGATTTCAATTACAGAGGGTCATCACTTAAAGCTGTGGTCATGTCACTGAAAATAGTGATTTTAAGAGAAGTGTGGGATTCCACAGGGATCAATGTAGCTGGAATAATATTCCTTCAGACATATTTTAACCAGAGAATAAAGCAAATACATATGCTGGGATAAAATGCCCTGAGTGTGCAGCACTGTATTCCTAGTCAAAGCGAAGCAAAAGAGAATAATTTAGAAAATGGCTGAAAATCTGTATAAATTAAAATTAGGTGACTCTCAGCAGTAGCCCTAAAGTACCTCCTTCATGGCTTCATACATTACCTGTAACACTTGTGAAACTCAGCTTCATTTGTTTCACACTGTCTCTGGCTCATGTTTAAAATGGTGGCAAGTCCTGAGTTTCATATTCTTGTCAACTCTGTCTATGTCACTCCTTTTCCACTCTGTGGGCAAAGTCTTTCACTGTGGAATCCAAATCCAGGGACGGCCTGAAAGTAGATGATAAATAAATGGTGGTGGATGGAATTTTTAATGCAATTACGTGATTTTCAGCTTATTGCACATGCAAACCCACTTTCTGCAAGTTGAATGACAAATCTTATGGGGCCACCAAACCCATTCCTCCAGGACCTTCTTTTGTTGCTCGAACTTGTGTTTGCTACCAACCCCATCCCACCCCACAGCAGGATGGAACCAGCTCCACAGGTTAGGCCTCACTAGAGATTTTGACGAAGGCCATCCAAGACAGGCAGAGATGCCATCCTCCCCAGCAATAGCAAAAGTATGTAGCACTGTCTACTCACTGCAAACTGACACACATAGATGCATCATTGTCTAACTTTGTCTAATGACAGGCATGTCAAATAGGAAAACCATGTGTAAGATTCAACACCACCACACTGGAAAATCTGGACTTGATGTGTGACAGCCACTTCATATTGTCAATCTTCTACCTTCATTGGGAAGATGATGGCTTTGTTGTATTATTGCTAGACTATTAATCCAAAAACTCAGGTTATGTTCTGCAGGCCCGGGTTTGAATCCCACCATGGCAGATGGTGGAATTTAAATTTTTTTAAAAATCAGGAATTAAAAATCTACTGATGACCATGAAACCATTGCCACTGGTCAGAAAAACCTATCTGGCTCACTAATGTCCTTCAGGGAAGGAAATCTATCATCCCCACCTGGTCTGGCCTAAATATGACTCCAAAGCCACAGCAATATGGTTGACTCTTAACTGCCCAGTGAAATGGTCTAGCAAGCCGTTCACTTCAAGGGCAATAAATTCTGGCCAGCCAGCAAGGTCCACAACCTATGAGTGAATTAAATAAAAGCTTCTGAGCAGTGCATTTTCTAGTTACTTACTGGACACCTGTCCATTACCTAACAAGACTGTTCACGCACCCATTGTTTAGACACTCAATCCTTGATTTCTTTTCTGCAAACAAACAGAGAATGCCTTTAACTGGACAGGGAGTCTCCCAGACCAGTGAAAGGGTGCCTGATATTTGCGGCTTTGCCCCTTTTGAAGAGTAAGTCGCAGAACTGGCAGGGCAGGAGTGTAACTATGGCTACACCAATGGAAAGGTAAGACTCTCACGGAAAACTAATAAGTATATCTGCATTGTGCTGTTATCAAATATGTAGACAATGTAGTAATTTGTTTAAATAAATCAATGCATGGGTCCAGCAGCTGACTCTTTCTATTATCCGCTCCGAATATTAGCAAATAGCAAAAGAAAAAGAGGAGGAGATTGGTTCTGGGGGAATACTTTCAGTCACCAACACAACCACCTCTAAGGATGATGTCTCTAAAATCTCAAAGAAGGCCATTTAGCAATCCTGTCCATCAGCACAGATTCATTTCAGAATCACGGGAGGATATTTAACCCACCGTTTCTGCACAAGCTCTCCAAATGAGAATGGGAAACAAAACCTCTTGTTCATAGGATATCTTACCATTAAGTGTATAAGTCCTGCTAAGATTTGCTTTCCCAAAATGCTTCTACACTGTCTCCAATGCATTCACATCCTTCCTGTAATGAGGCACCCAGACTGTATAAAAAACTTCAGCGGTCTAACAAGTATCTTATACAAGTTCAACATCACCTCTGTGCTCTTGTATGCATTGTGCACTTTATTAAGGTAACCAAGAAAGGCAAATGGAATTTTGACATTTATTGCTAAAGGAATAGAGTATAAAAGTAGAGAAGTGCAACTATAACTAAACAAAGCATTAATTAGACAGCACCTGGAATACCGCATACAAGTTTGGTTCCCTTACTTGAGAAGGGATGTAGTTGCATTGGAGACAGCTCAGAAGACATTCACTAGATTGATTCCAGAGATGAGTAGGAAACAGAAAGTGATGGTTGAAGGTTGTTTCTTGGACTGGAGGCCTGTGACTAGTAGTGTGCCACAGAGGTGGGTGCTGGGATCTTTGTCATTTTTAGTTTACATAAATGATCTAGATGTGATGTACAAGGTATGATTAGAAAATTTGCAAATGATACAAAATTAGGGAGTATTGTTGATAGCAAGGAAGATTATCAAAGAATGCAGAAGGATCTTGATCAGATGGGGAAGTGGGCTGAGGATTGGCAAATGCAGTTCAATGCAGATAAGCACTAGGGAGTGTTGCTGAACAAAGAGATCTTGGAGTGCAGGTTCATAGCTCCTTGAAAGTGGAGTTGCAGGTAGATAGGATAGCGAAGAAGGCATTTAGTATGCCTTCCTTTATTGGTCAGAGTATTGAGTACAGAAGTTGGGAGGTCATGTTGCGGCCGTACAGGACATTGGTTCGGCCACTTTTGGAATATTGCATGCAATTCAAGTCTCCTTCCTATTGGAAAGATGTTGTGAAATTTGAAAGGGTTCAGAAAATATTTACAAGGATGATGCCAGAGTTGGGGGATTTGGGCTATAGGGAGAGGCTGAACAGGCTGACGCTGTTTTCCCTGGAGCGTCGGAGGCTGAGGGGTGACCTTACAGAGGTTTTCAAAATATGAGAGGCATGGATAGGACAAATAGACAAAGTCTTTTCCCTGGGGTTGGGGAGTCCAGAATGAGAGGGCATAGGTTTAGGGTGAGAGGAAAAACACATAAAAAAGACCTAAGGGGCAACTTTTTCATACAGAGGGTGGTATGTATATGGAATGAGCTGCCAGAGGAAGTGGGGGAGGCTAGTACAATTGCAACATTTAAAAGGCATTTGGATGGGTATATGAATAGGAAGGGTTTAGAGGGATATGGGCTGGGTGCTGGCAGGTGGGACTAGATAGGGTTGGAATATCTGGTCGGCATGGACGGGTTGGACCGAAGGGTCTGTTTCCATGCTGTACATCTCTATGACTCTAAATGGCTTACAAGAACGGCTCCAGGAATGTGAAATTCCATTTATGAGGATAGATTGGAGAAGTCGGGATTGTTCTTCTTGGAAAGAAGGCTGCCAGATTTGATAGAGGTTTTGAAACTCATGAGCCAGCTGGATAGGGTAGGTATAGATGTTCCTGCTCATAAAAGAAAGGAAGGACAGACCATAGGTTACAGTGATGTATAGATGAAGCAAAGGTGATGTGATAAAAACCATTTTTACATAGTGAGTAGTTTAGAATACATTACCTGGAAATATAGTAAGGAGGCAAGTTCAATTGAGACATTGAAGAGGACTATGGATTATTATTTAGATAGAAATAGTTTGCAGTATAAGGGGGAAAGACAGGAGACTGAAGCAGGCATGGTGGGCCAAATGTCTCCTCTTCTGCCTCACAATTGAGAGATTCTGGAACAATTCGCCACTCACCAGATGGCTGCCAAAAGGCTAGCATTCTTTGAGTGTGCCACCTTTGGGAGTGTTGCCAATTTGACCTTGTTGCCAATTTGTTGCCAATTTGACCTTGTTCTTCACTAGTGACATTCCACGATGGTCTTCTGCACCCAGCTCTCACCGACTGGAACCAAGTCGTGTTGGCCAGACAGGACTAAGCTCTGTCATAGACAAGGACAGCTTCTTCATCCCCCAAGTCTTTGTCATCCTCCTGTTCCACAGATCCTCAGCGTCAGTCACATCTCCCCATTGCCTGTTCCAACTGAGCAGCACACCACACACAAGGGTGATGCAGCATACTTTGTTTGAAGTTTACTGGAGGAACCCTCCCAGACCAGTCCAAGCAGCAGAACCATATCTTCAGCAGCCCCATCATCTGTATTGTATATGCACTCCACATAAGTCAGGATGCACAATGGTCTCATGAGCCAGAGTCACAATAGAAAGCCATTGTCATCAAATAACCAGCCCTGTAAGGTCCCTAGACCCTCAAACACACCAGGTATGTGAGACTGCTGTGGGATGTAGAAGCTGTGGTAGATGCCAGGGTAGTGTGATCACGGATCACCTCAACTTGACCTTATGGAACAGCTTTCCTGTTGATGAGTTTTGCGATGTCGAGATATAGTATTCTCAGTGCCATGTCTGTGCAGTGATGGCTCCTTGCACCTGGGTTCTGAATCCTACTGCCTGGACTGCAGCACAATGCATCAACCTGGTGTAGGTGCTGTATGGCTGCGTGACAAGCACATTATAGCTGTTTCTTTGTGCTCCAATCTCCTTTCCACATCAGTCCCACATTAATCCTTCAAATTCTCATTATATTCAGGACAGTCCATAGTTAAATTTACATAATAGATAACGAAGTGATGGTCTCTGCCTCCCACAGCATCCTTGTACATTACGTAATTAATTGTTTGGCTTTGAGCAGCACTGTCATCTTTTAAAGTCATTGTTGCTATCCCAGTGTCATTGAGACGCCAGTATTCAAGTTGCAAGGAACAATGGCATTGTACAAGTTGCCTTTCACCAGCATTCGACCCTAAGCATGCTCACTCTGCGTGCTTTGCTAATGGACAATTAAGTAATTGCAAATTAAATGTAGCTGGAGTTTGCACAAACCTGCTTCATGCATTTGTCCCTTCACCGTTCTACTGTCCAGCTGACATGGATCCCACTCTTTTGTCCTGACCCTGGGCATTGTCTCAACTATTTTCCAGTTGCATCGCACAGTGTAATAAGGGCAAGTGATGGCAGGGCTCACCCTGGTCACCAATTATTCCCCACCTCCAGGGCCTCTATGTCTCTTTTTATCTCGCATTACCCCTAAACCTAAATTTCCATTGATCCCCTTCATGTGAAGATGCACCACATTGAACTTTGCCTCTAACTGAAACAAAAACAGATATTGCCCAAAGAAATTCAACAGGTCTGGCAGCATCTGTTGAGTGAAAGCAGAGTTAACATTTCAGGCTCAGTAACCCTTCACTTTTCCTGCCCTCTGAGACCTGATGTTACACCCTAATGATGCCTGCCCTGAGCCTCTGAGGTCTCCCCGTGGATGTCACGAGGTTTGTCACCAATAAGACCCTTCTAATGGGTTCCATGTGCTATTCAGCAAATCCCTCTTCCATTCACTATAACTCATTACTTTAATGTCCTTGTCCCCACCTTTACAAACGCCACTGCTTCCCCATCAGCCTCCACTCCCACATCCTTTTTGACAGTGAAACCCCACCATCCTTGCCCTTACTGCCCCTAAAAGCCCCTTTGCACCATCCTGAATGATCAATGGACTAATGCCCATGACTGTATTCACCCCAAACCTCCACAATAAGCAAACCCTGAATACCAACTGACCCGACCCCTGACATCTGTGTTCGAACTCCCTGACATTGCCCCGGCCCTTTTTCTGTCACTGAGCAGCTTCCTGGTCCATACCACAATCATCAACTCATCTTTGTATATCAGAGAAGGCATGTTTTTCCTCCATCTCTTACTTTCTGGAGTCATCGCTCCTTGTTTTGAGAGGTTGTGGAGGGTTCAGCACATAATGATGTTTAGGATACTGTTTCTGGAGGTAACACTGTGCACTGACAGAGCTATACAGTGTCTGAATCTCATCCGAACAGACGCATCACCTGCTCAATGTTGACTCTTGTGGAGGAACCTTCAGCATTACACTTTTCCTTGAAGAAGTCTGAAGATTCCTCACTGATGTTACGAGTTAAGTCTTCTGGAGGTTGCTCTTATCTTCCAGCAACCAGCCTGCTACTGACAAGTAGCATGAAAAACTTCAGATTTGAATGCTCTAGAATGCAATAGTCATTATGAGGTACCTGGATGTCAAGCACAAATTTGGAGCATTTGTTCTTTTATTCACAGTTCACAAAGAAAGCTGTCAGCTCCTAGGGCATTCCACACCAATACTTGTACAAGCTATAGCATCTTACACATATGGGAACCATCCCATTGCAGCAAATTCTATCATCCTGGCTGCTCTCTGTATGCATGAGAACATCACTAAATAGAACATAGAACAGCACAGCACGGTACAGTACAGGCCCTTTGGCCTTTGATGTTATACTAACTTTTTAATCTACACTAAGATCAGACTAATTTACATATCCTTCATTTTACCATCATCCAAGAGTCGCTTAAATGTATCTAATGTATCCCTAATGTATCTGACTATACCACCATTGCTGGCAGTGCATTCCAAATACCCACCACTCTCTGTGTAAAGAAACTACCTCTGACATCTCCCCTAAACCTTTCTCCAATCACCTTAAAATTATGCCGCCTTGTGATAGCCATTTTTGCTCTGGGAAGAAGTCTCTGACTATTCACTCTAACTATGCCTCTTAACATCTTGTACACCTCTATCAAGTCACCTCTCATCCTTCTTCGCTGCAATGAGAAAAGCCCTAGCTCCCTCAACCTTTCTTCATAAGACATGCCCTCCAGACAGGACAGCATCCTGGTAAATCTCCTCTGCACCCACTCTAAAGCTTCCACATCCTTCCTATAGTGAGGCGACCAGAACTGAACACAATATTCCAATGTGGTCTAACCAGGGCTCTATAGGGCTATAGCATAATCCTCACAGCTCTTAAGCACAATGAAAGTCAATACACTGCACACCTTAACAACCCTATCAACGTGGGTGGTAACTTTGAGGGATCTACGGACATGGAACCCAAGATCCCTCTGTTCCTCCACACTGCCAAGAATCCTGCCTTTAATGCTATATTCTGTATTCAAATTCGACCTTCCAAAATGAATCACTTCACACTTTTCCAGGTTGAATTCCATCTGCCACTTATCAGCCTAGCTCTGCATCCTGTCAATGTCCTGTTGCAACCTACAATAGCCCTCAACACTATACCGTCCACTTCCTCATCCAAGTAATTTGTAAAAATCATAAAGAGCAGAGATCCCAAAACTGATCCCTGTGAAACACCACAGGTTACCGCGCTCTAGGCTGAATGCTTTTCATCTACAACCACCCTGTCTGTCTTCTATGGATCAGCCAATTCTGTATTCAGACAGACAGGTTTCCCTGTATCCCATGCCTCCTTACTTTCCGAATGAGCCTACCATAGGGATCCTTATCAAATGCCTTGCTAAAATTCATGTACACCAGATCCACTGCTCTACTTTCATCCATGTGTTTTGTCACATCCTCAAAGAATTCAATAAGGTTTTGAGACTTGACCCTCACAAAGCCATGTTGACTATCTCTAATCAAACTATGGTTTTCCACGTAATCATAAATCCTGTCTCTCATAATCATCTCCAATAATTTTCCCACCACAGATATAAGACTGACTGGTCTTTGGTTACCAGGATTATCCCCATTCCCCTGTCTTGAACAAGGGAATAACATTTGCCACCCTTTAATCATTTGGTACTACTCCAGTGGACAATGAGGATGCAAAGATCATTACCAAAGACACAGTAATCTCTTCCCTTGCTTGCCGTTGTAACCTTGGGTATATCCTGTCTAGCCTAGGGGACTTATCTATTCTTATGTTTTTCAAAATTTTCAACATATCATCCTTTTTAATATCAAGGTGTTTGTTTCACACTGTCCTCACAGATTTCAAGGTTCCTCTCAGCAGTGAATACTAAAGCAAAGAATTCATTAAGGACCTTCCCTAACTTCTCTGACTCCAGTTCCCTCCACGATCCCTGATCGGCCCTACTCTTGTTCCTCACATAAGGGTAGTATGCCTTAGGGTTTTCCTTAATCCTACTGCTAAAGCTTTTATGTGCCTCCTTCGGGCTCTCCTAAGTCCATTCTTCATTTCCTTCCTGACTATCTTGTAACCTCTAGAGCCCTGTCTGATCCTTGTCTTGTCAAACTTAAGTAAGCTTCCTTCTTAGTCTTGCGTGGATGTTCCATATCTCTGGTTATCCAAGGTTCCTTCACTCTACCATCCCTTCCTTGCCTCAGTGGGAGAAACTTATCCAGCACTATCAGCAAGTGCTCCCTAAACAACCTCCACATTTCTATCGTGCATATCCCTGAGAACATCTGTTCCCAATTTAGGCTCCCCAGTTCCTGCTTAATAGCATTGTAATTTCCCCTCCCCCAATTAAATACTTTCCACCAAGTGGTTGGTTCCCAAGCACCAAATCCACATGGCCTCCCCTCATCGGCCTTATTATATATCAAGTCAGGAACCCTTCCTGGTCACACCTGACAAAAACTACTCCATCCAAACTATTTGAACTAAGGAGGTTCCAATCAATATTAGGGAAGTTAAAGTCACCCATGACAACAACCCTGTTACTTCTACACCTTTTCAAAATCTGCCTCCAAATCTGCTCCTCCATGTCTCTGTTGCTATTCAGGAGTATGTGGAAAAATCCCAATAAAGTGACTGCTCCTTTCCTGTTACTGACTTCCACCCATACTGACTCTGTAGACAAACCCTCCTTTATGACCTCCTTTTCTGCAGCTGTGATACCATCCCTGATTAGCAATGTCACTCCCCCATCCCACTTACCTCCCCCACTAATCTTTTTGAAACATCTAAACGTGGAACATCCAACAACCATTCCTGCCCGTGATATCCAAGTCTATGTAATGGCCACAACATCATAGTTCCAAGGACTGATCCATGCTCTAAGTTCATCATCCATATTCCTATACTTCTTGCATTAAAATAGACAGACTTCATCCACAACCATGAGTAACATCCATCCTACCAGTCCTGTGAAATAGATGCAAATTCACTGCCACGATGATTTGAGACCATTCCCAGAGATGAAAGGATGCCACAATGATGCCTTCCTTACTAATTTGCAGGATTCACATAATCCACTTTCTCCTTGATGTGAGAGTCCACATATGACCATCAAAAGTAGCTCCTGGCTATTTCTTTCATTCGCACCATGGAGAGGGGTGCCCTTTCTTATGGACCAGTCCAGAACCCCTCAAAACACTTCTAGAAGGTAGCCCAGACCCTAACTTTTCTGACCATTTTACACCTGCTTAAAACAGATATTTCAGGAGTGATGCAGCTGGCCCAACTACTCAGTTTCAAACAAAACAGAATTTATTATACACATGAACAAAAGAAAACTGAATTTAGAATAACAAAACTATTTGAAAACCTAATTGACTCTATCGCAACTTCATGATGCTGTTCCAAATACTTGCAACATCCCTATAAACACTCCCTTGGCAAATAAGATAAAATCAATCACAGGTTCTTACAGGAGAAATGTCAGAGAGAAACGTTCATATGGAGCTGTTTCTTGGAGCTGGGAGAACTAGCCACTCCCTTTTCATTGTACAAGTGCTTTTTTAAAAGCTTGAAAGCTTTTTTGCCTGAGACAGTATCTGTTAGCTAAAATCAAATTGACCCTAAAACCCATACAAACCAGACTCATTGGAATCTATGCATTTACGACCCCTCTCAAAAACAACAGCAAGGACAGAATATCCTTGTCAAAGGAGCAGCATTGTCACATCCTGCTGGACTTGGTCTTTCCCCTTAACTGGACAGGAATGTAAACGTTCACTCCCCACTTAAACACCCATCTGATATAGATAATTCCGTATAATTATGAGTATTTTCATGACTGGTTCTCCCTCTCCACACCTGACTCACTGACATCAATACCTTGTCATCCTGGGAAAAATACAATTTTCAGGTTCCAGTCAAGAAAATTCTTACTCCTCTTGGTAGCTTTAACAAAGCATCTGTATTGTCATGCTTCTCCACTTGTCAGTATCTGATTTCACATGAGTAAGTTGATGGAGCCAGCACCCATCTCTGCAGGCATGTTGCCACCACTGATGATCTAGACAAGCAGGAGGCTGGAACAACAAGCAAGCCAGGCAGCATCAAGAGGCGGAGAAGTTGACGTTTTGGGTGTAACCCTTCTTCAGGGCCGATCAGCCTGGTTGTCAGATCAGACCACGAACTTGCCACACAGTCATTTATAAGGCCCAAGAATGGTCTCAGACGAGACACGTTCTCCAGTCTAGGGGCCTTCATGTTAGCCTCCACCTTCTTGGATGCCTTGTGTAAACCCTCACCACTGATTACGTGGCCAGGTACTCTAAAAGCTTGTATTTCTCCCTTTTCACTTGTATGTCATACTCCTGAAACCTTTTCCAGGATTTATTCTAAGTTTTTCAAATGCTCTGCAGGGTCCTACACGGGGACCAAACTTGCTGCCATTGCCATTTCCGCTGTCAGGCACCTGACTAGCTGCAGACCTATAGCCTCAGTTCAGCCTGCAAGTCTAGACCGTGGAATTAAGCCTGGGATCTGCTCCTTGCTTGGACTGGAGTGGAGTCGTGTTCACCTCATCCTGGTGTTGCTGCTGCCGTCAGCTGTCTTCTCCTTTGTAGTTTACTCTGCCTCACTATTATCCAGGCCTGTGCCACCATCTATATTCATCATTCCACGCAGGGTCCACTCTAGCTGATGCTATCATCAATGCCACTGCGACCGAGGTGGAAACGTAACAGAAAAGACTTTAAAGGAAATAAAGCAAAAGTAAAAGGCAAAGGTAAACAGAAATAAAAAGAAATAAAATGAAAGAAAAGAACAGTAGACAGAAGAGTACAAGTACGTGACTCAGTAGTCTGAATGCTGCCAATCTGCTGCCACCATCCTGAAACATCTACAGTTAGTACCACACTCTACTGAGCTTCTACTGTTGCTTTGCTGGTAGCCAACTCCATAAAGGTAGCAATATGCCTTGAAATCCAAGTCTCTCCTTGTTCGTAGCTTCTGCTGAGTGGTCTCCTGTTAAAGGTCATAAACCAAATGGTCCCAGGAGACACATTAGAGGAACCCCCTAATTCGCAATGCTCTGCTAATCTATTTAAGGTGGCCATAAATAGATGCCTTCATACCGTAGCCATTTATAAAAACAGAAATGTTCTGCAATCATCAGTGGCTTTGGTGCACAACACTTTGCACATTTCTTGGTAGGTCTTCTCCGCAGGTTTCTCTGCACCTCGAGACTACCTCGAATTGTGAAGGTCTTGCTCCCAATTGTACTTAAGAAAACTGGTAACATAATGTCTTCAGCCATTTTATTCACCTTTAAATACACACTAAAACATTTGGTGTACAGTGTCCAACATCCTATCTCTTCAACAAAAGGTCCCATCACTTCAAATTGGCCTGTCATTTTGTTTTTCTGCCAGTGAGAAATTTTTCCACTACTCAAGTCTAGTAGCATTTCACAGCCCACATCCTTCGATGAACATTTTCTGCATTGGCTGCTCCCTCATTGTGTTAGGATGCCATTCTTCCCTGTATTGCCTGCAGCCGACATCCCCTCACAACCAATCTCCGCAACAACTTCAATAAGCTCCTAGGTGAGTGCTCTCCAGTTCAGTCGCTGGCTGTGACCCAAGCCCCCTCGTGATGCCATTCTTGGCCTGCTCCCCATGTGTGTACCACTCACCCACAGCCCGAGTCCCCTCGCAGCCACTTCTTGATATTACCTCCACAACCCTGTGTGCTATTTTTGAGTGATGTTTGTCCTCCCAACAGAAATAAAGGTCACTTGCACACAGCTTGTGACCGGGTGCAACGCTTAACACCAGTTGTTATGTTTGTGGTCCACTAGAACAAGAAATAAAACACAAGGTAGATGGAGGGTAATCTAGAACAGGGAATCCTTTATCATACCTTCTCTCAGCTCCACAGTTGGTCCCAAATGCCTGTCCACCTCCTGCACTGGGTCACCTGACCTGCTCTCTTAAAGGGGCAACACTACACAACTATGTAACACTAGATTTTTGTGATTTATGCATGAGAGCATCCAAATCCCTCTACGCTGCAGCTTTCTGCAGTCTTTCCCCATTTAAAGTACATTTAAAGGAACTACTGCTTTATACAGGGAAGTGATCAATTGTCCCGCCCTGTATGCCTGGCCAAGTGCAAGGCCTTTTCATGAGAAGTGGCAATGGCATTTGAATTGTCACAATCAAAAACTAAAACATACAGTTTTCAGTAGATTTTTCATAATCCTGTTTAATGTAAATGCTGTAACAAAGCACAAGGTCAACCCAGATGGAAATAATTAAATCCCCAAATAAAATTTCACAGCTGGCTGTGTTGGAAATAACCCACACCCTTGAGCAACCAGAATACATCAACAAAGGTTATAACATCTGGAAATGTCTAAAAGACAGGAAACTGTCTCGGCTCCTCATATACGTGTGCATTCCCTGACTCACAGACTCATGGGGCGAATTTCTTATCTGCTTGGCTCAGCGGTCGTCTGTAGTCAGCAGGGTGAGAAAGCAAAAACTGCCGGCCTATCAGGACTTGGCAGAATCCCGCTTACCTAAACATTTAACTTGATTGTGTTCATTAATTAACAGGAAATCTCCATATGACGGGATATTTTAGCAATATTTAAAATCAATTAATTTCTAAATTCAACTGTTCTAACATAGTAGGGCAAGCTGAAAGTACAGCACACTAGGAAGCCTGTGTAATGGAAAAGTAGGAAAACTTTAAATAGAAATGTATGACTGCATTTCTTTGCCTTCAGTGGTATGCATTTTGATCAGCAGCAAAAACAGCAGCAGCAACACTTGCTTATCAACAAACGGCAACAAACCTCTGCACTTGCTGGTCGCTGAGAAGCGTAGCCTATAGGCAATCAAACAATAATATCACATTGGGCAATAAACAAATAAATAACTAATGCATGTAAAAATGGTATGGCAATTATCATGGGGGATTTTAATTTACATGTCAATTGGTCAAACCAGCTTGTTCAGGGTAGGCTTGAGAAGGAGTTCATTAAATGTATCCACGATAGTTTTCATCGAATAGTCTGTAAGGGAACCGATGAGGGAGCAAGCTATCCTAGATCTGGTCCTGTGTAATAAGGCAGGAATAATTAATGACCTCATAGTCAGGGATCTTCTTGGAAGGAGCAATCACAGTACGGTTGAATTTAGAATACAGGTGGAAAGCTTGAAGATACAATCCAAAACCCGGGTCCTGTGCTTAAACAAAGTCTACAACAGAATGAGGGAGGACTTGGTTTAAATAGACTGGAAACAAAGACTTTATGGTGGGACAGTTGATGAACAGTGGAGGACTTCCAAATAAGTTTCTCAAAGTGCTCAGCAAAAGTATATACCAGTGAAAAGGAAGGATTGTAAGAAAAGGGGTAATCTGCCATGGGTATCTAAGGAAATAAGGGAGGGTAACAAATTGAAAGAGAAGGCATACAAAGTGGCCAAAAACAGCAAGAAATTAGAAGATTGGGAAAACTTTAAAGGTCAACAGAAAATCATAAAAAGAGCCATATAGAAAAGTAAGATCGATTATGAGAGTAAATTAGGTCAGAATGTAGAGACAGACAGCAAAAGTTATTATAAATATATGAAATGAAAAAGAATAGCTAAGATAAACATTGGTCCTTTACAGGATGAGAAGGGATATTTAGTAATGGGATATGAGAAAATGGATGAGGTATTGAATAGGTATTTTAGAACGTAGAACATAGAAGATTACAGTGCAGCACAGGCCCTTCGGCCCTCGATGTTTGTCAACCCATCAATCTGAAGCCCATCTAACCTACACTATTCAATTTTCATCCATATGTTTATCCAATGACCATTTAAATGCCCTTAAGTTGGCGAGTCTACTACTGTTGCAGAGGTAAAAATAATGACTGCAGATGCTGGAAACCAGATTCTGGATCAGTGGTGCTGGAAGAGCACAGCAATTCAGGCAGCATCCGACGAGCAGCAAAATCGACATTTCGGGCAAAAGCCCTTCATCAGGAATAAAGGCAGAGAGCCTGAAGAGTGGAGAGATAAGCTA
>NC_057741.1:42862235-42878384 GCF_004010195.1 Chiloscyllium plagiosum
GGGGAGTTCCTGGACTAGGTGGGATAGGACAGTGTCGAGGTAGGTAGATTTGAGTTCAGTGGGGCAGGAGCATGCTGAGACAATGGGTCGGCCAGGGTGGTCAGGCTTGTGGATCTTGGGAAGGAGGTAGGACCGGGGAGTGCGGGGTTCCCGGACTATGAGGTTGGAAGCTGTGGGTGGGAGATCTCCTGAGGTGATGAGGTTCTGTATGGTCTGGGAGATGATGGTTTGGTGATGGGGGGTGGGGTCATGGTCAAGGGGGCGGTAGGAAGATGTGTCCTCGAGTTGGCGTTTGGCTTCAGCGATGTAGAGGTCAGTGCGCCAGACTACCACTGCGCCCCCTTTGTCCGCTGGCTTGATGGTGAGGTCAGGATTGGAGCAGAGGGATTGGAGGGCTGCGCGTTGTGAGGGTGAGAGGTTGGAGTGGGGGAGGGGGGTTGACAGGTTGAGGCGGTTAATGTCCCGGCGGCAGTTGGAAATGAAGAGGTCGAGGGCAGGTAATAGGCCAGCGCGGGGTGTCCAGGTGGATGCAGTGTATTGGAGGTGGGCGAATGGGTCCTCAGAAGGTGGGCGGGAGTTGCAGGCAATGCGTTCCATGCCTCTACTACTCTCTGAGTAAAGAAACTACCTCTGACATCTGTGCAATATCTATCACCCCTCAATTTAAAGCTATGTCCCCTCATGCTAGCCATCACCATCTGAGGAAAAAGGCTCTCACTGTCTACCCTATCTAACACTCTGATTATCTCATATGCCTGAATCAGGTCACCTCTCAATCTTTTTCTCTGTAATGAAAACAGCCTCTAGTCCCTCAGCCTTTCCTCATAAGACCTTTCCTCCATACCAAGCAACATCCTAGTAAACCTCCTCTGCACCCTTTCCAATGCTTCCACAAGCTTCATATAATGCAGTGACCAGAACTCTACATAATACTCCAAGTGTGGCCGCACGAGAGTTTTGTACAGCAGCAGCATGACTCTGAAACTCAATTCCTCTACCAATAAAAGCTAACACACTGTATGCCTTCTTAACAACACTATCAACCTTCAGGGGCAACTTTCACAGATCTATGTACATGGACACCGAAATCTCTCTGCTCAACTACACTACCAAGAATCTTACCATTAGCTCAGTATTCTTTATTCCTATTGCTCCTTCCACACTTTACCGCATTAAACTCCATTTGCCACCTCTCAGCCCAACTCTGCAGCTTATCTATTTCCCTCTGTAACCTGCAACATCTTTCGGCACTATCCACAACTCCACCAACCTTAATGTCATCCACAAATTTACTAACCCATCTTTCTATACTCTCATCTAGGTCATTTATAAAAATGACGAACAGCAGTGGCCCCAACCACTAGTAACTGAACTCCAAGATGAGCATTTCCCATCAACCACCACCCTCTGTCTTCTTTCAGCTAGCCAATTTCCGATCCAAACCGCTAAGTCACCCTCAATCCTGTGCCTCTGTATTTTGTGCAATAGCCTACCATGGGGAACCTTATCAAAAGCCTTACTGAAATCCACATACACCACATCAACTACTTTACCCTCATCCATCTGTTTGGTCACCATCTCAAAGAACTCAATAAGGTTTGTGAGGCATGACCTACCCTCCACAAAACTATGTTGACTATCCCTATTCAATTTATTCTTCTCTGGATGATTACAAATCCTATCTCTCATAACCTTTTCCAACACTTTACCCACAACTGAAGTAAGGCCCACTGGTGTATAATAACAGGGTTGTCTCTTCTCCCCTTCTTGAACAAGGGGACAACATTTGCTATCCTCCAGTCTTCTGGCACAATTCCTGTTGACAATGACGACATAAACATCAAAACCAAAGGCTCTGCAATCTCCTCCCTGGCTTCCAAGAGAATCCAAGGATAAATCCCATCCAGCCCGGGGACTTATCTATTTTCACACTTTCCAGAATTGCTAACATCTTCTCATTGCAAACATCAATCCCATCTAGTCTAGTAGCCTGTATCTCAGCATCCTCCTCAACAACATTGTCTTTTTCCACTATGAATACTGATGAAAAATATTCATTTAGCACTTCCTCTATCTCCTCGGACTCCACGCACAACTTCCCACTGCTCTCCTTGATTGGCCTTAACCTTTCTCTCATCATTCTTTTGTTCCTGGTATACCTATAGAAGGCTTTAGGGTTTACCTTGATCCTACCTGCCAACAACCTCTCATGTCCTCTCCTGGTTCTTCGTAGCTCTCTCTTTAGTCTTTTCTTGGCTAACTTGTAACCCTCAAGCACCCTAACTGAGCCTTCACGTCTCATCCTAACATAACATTTTGTGTCAGTCTTCACAGTGGAGAGCACAAATAACATGCCAGTAATCCACAAAGAGATGAAGGTATATGAAAACCTGGAAAAGAACGAAAGAGGTAGTGTTGGGAAAGCTAATGGAGCTAAAGGTAGACAAGTCTCCTGGCCCAGGATACTAAACGAGAAATAGCAAATGGACTTCTGGTAATTTTCCACAATTCACTGGACTCTAGGGCAGACCAGCAAATTGAAAAACAGCAAATGTAACGCCACTCTTTAAAAAAGGAGGAAGATAAAAGCTGGGGAATTATAGACCGGTTAGCTTAACTTCTGTAGTGGGGAAAATGCTTGAATCTGTTTTCAAGGAAGAAATAGCAAGGCATCAGGAGAGAAAGTATCCTGCAGATGCAGTATGAGTTCATGAAATGCAGATCATGCTTAACTAATCTACTGGAATTTTATGAAGACATTACAAGCACAGTGGACAATGGGGACTCAGTAGATGTGGTGTATCTAGATTTCCAAAAGGCAGTTGACAAGATGCCGCACAAAAGGCTGCTACTTAAGATAAAGATGCATGTGATTACATATAATGTATTACTGTGGATAGAGGATTGGTTAACTAACAGGGAGCAAAGAGTGGGGATAAATGAGTGCTTTTCTGGTTGGTAGTCAAAAACTAGTTGAGAGTGCAGTGCTGGAAAAGCACAGCATGTCAGGCAGGATCCAAGGAGCAGGAGAATCGACATTTCAAGCATAAGCCCTTCATCAGGGATTGAAACATCGATTCTCCTGCTCCTTGGATGCTGCCCGACCTGCTGTGCTTTTCCAGCACTACACTCTTAACTCTGATCTCCAGCACCTGTAGTCCTCACTTTCTCCTAATCAGTAACTAGTGGTGTGTCTCAGGGATCGGTGTTAAGACCGCACTTATTCACAATCTGCATCGATGATTTGTAGTTGGGAGCCTTGTGTAGTGTTTAAGTTGGTGGATGACACTAAGATGAGTGGTAGGGCAAAGTGTGCAGAGGACCATGAAACTTTGCAGAAGGACATAAATAGTTTAAGTGAGTGGGCAAAGTTCTGGCAGATGGAGTACAATGTTAATAAATGTGAAGTCATCCATTTCAGTATGAATAACAATAAAAAGGACTATTATTTGAATGGTAAAAAATTGTGGCTTGCTATTTTGCAGAGGGACCTGGGTATTCTTGTGCATGAATCACAGAAAGTTAGTCTGCAGATGCAATAAGTAATTAAGAACGCAAATGGAATTTTGTCCTTCATTGCTAAAGGGATTGAGTTGAAAAGCAGGAAGGTTATGTTGCAGCTGTACAGGGCGCTGGTGAGGCCATACCTGGAGTACTGCATGCAGTTTTGGTCTCCTTACTTGAGAAAGGATGTACTGGCACTGGAGGGAATGCAGAGGAGATTCACTAGGTTGATTCTGGAGTTGAGGGGGTTGGTTTTTGAAGAGAGACTGCGTAGACTGGGATTATATTCATTGGAATGTAGGAGATAGAGGAGAGGGATCTTATGGAAACATAAAAAGAATTATGAAAGGAATAGATGAGATAGAAGTAGAGAGGATGTTTCTACTGGCAGGTGAAACTAGGACAAAAGGGCATAGCCTCAAAATTAGGGGAGCAGATTTAGGACTGAATTGAGAAGGAACTTCACCCAGAAGGTTGTGAATCTATGGAATTTCCTGCCCAGTGAAGTAGTTGAGGCATCCTCAATAAATGTTTTTAAAGCTAAGGTAGATTTAGTTTTGAACAGTAAAGCAGTTAAGGGTTATGGTGAGAGAACGGATAAGTGGAGCTGTGTCTACGAAAAGATCAGCCACGTTCTTATTGAATGGCAGAGCAGGCTCAAGGGGCCAGATGGCCTACTCCTGCTCCTCGTTCTTATGCTCTTATGTTCACTTGCCAACCCTTTGTCCATGCTAATACTTTATGCCCCTACGCTATAATCTTATCAAATGCCTCTTGGAGATCCAGTTCCGCCACCTATACAGGATTCCCTGTATTAATCTTGCTGTTACTTTCAAAACGAATTTTCATACATCAGTCAAACATGATTTCGCTTTCTTAAAACTGTGCTGACTTTACTATTGCACTTTTTAAAAAAATATTGCTAAACTCTCCTTAATAATGCCTTATAGAAATTTTCCTACACTTATAATGCTAACTAGCCTTTATTTTTCTGTTTCTTGCCTCCATCCTTTCTTGAGGAAAGGTGTTATACTTGCTCTTTTGCAACTAAAGCAACTCTTCCAGAAACTAAGGAATTTTAGAAAAGTATTATCTATGTTTCTAGTATATCTGCAGTCACTCCTTTTAAGTGAAGAGTGTGGTACTGGAAAAGCACAGCAGGTCAGTAAGTATAAAAGGAGCAGGAGAATCAATGTTTCGGCATTAGCTCTTCATTCCTGATGAAGGGCTTATGCGCGAAATATTGACTCTCCTACTCCTTGGATGCTGCCTGATCTGCTGTGCTTTTCCAGCAGCCACACTCTCAACTCTGATCTCCAACATCTGCAGTCCTCACTTTCTCCCAGTCACTCCTTTTAAGTCTCTTGTCCTTAAGATGATAGTAGTTAACTGTCTTTTTGAAAACCTGCAATCCATAGGGAGTTAGGGAAGGATTTCCAGCAATTTTAACCTTCAACAGTGGCAATCTATTTCCAATTAATGACAGTATGTGGTTTGGAGGGGCGTTCCCAATCAACTGTTACCATTGTTCTGCTAAGTTAGTGCAGGTTTAGAAGGTTCTATAGAAACAGTATGGTTGAGTTGGTTCTGTACATCTTGTAGATGGTACATGCTGCTGCTTCTGAGCAACAGCGATGGAGGGAGTGAATGTTGAATGTTGAAGGTTGTGAATGGGCTGCCAATCAAGTTGTATGTTTTTTCTCCTGGATAGTACTGTGCTTCTTGAGTGTTGTTGGAGCTGCACTCATCCAGATAAATGGAGACTATTCTATCGCACTCCTGATTTGTGCTTTATGGATGGTGAACAAGCTTTGGGAGTCAGGAGGTGAGTTACTCACTTCAAAATTCCCAGACTCTGACATGCTCTTGTAGTCGCAGTATTTGTAAGGCTAGTCCAGTTCAAGTTTTGCTCAATGGTAAGCCCCAGCATTTTGATTGTAGGGGATTCAGTCTTGGTGGTCGTTTGGGGAATAGTTAGATTCTGTCTTGTTTGAAATCGTTATTCCCTGGTGTTTGAGTAGCATCAATGTATTTGCCATTTAACAGCCGAAGTTTGGATGTTGTCCTCAACATACTGCATATGACCTAGGTCAGTTTCTTTATCTGAAGGGTGTTATGGACCAGGCCAGACTCCTCAAAACATTTTTAAGCAGGTAGATCAGACCGTAATTTTGCTATTTGTTTTAGGTAAGTGTACAGTAGATATTCTCAGAGTGAAGTAGCTGGTCTGACTGCCACGTTTTAAACAAACAGAATTTATTTACACAATTACAGAATAAAACACAAAGAACAGAAACTAGAATACCAGATAACTTATCCTAACCCAAAAACCCAACAGACTATTCTGACTTAATGATGCTGTTCCAAAGATACTTGCAGCAATCCCCATAAACAGACCTCTTAGTGCAAAGATTAAAAATGACACAAAAAGCTTATAAGTTACAAAGTTAGAAGGGCAGGTGAGGGAGAGCTTCCAGTTTCAACTATGACTCTGACTCAACTAACCCCCGAACTGAACAGAACTGCACAGCTAGAGAGCCGGCCAAGCCCCCTTGATTATATCGTTTTTTTAAAAGACATTGAAGCCTTAGACCAGAGGCATTATCTGTTAGGGGTAAACAAAAAGGGCCCCGGTAAACCTTTCAAACCCAGCCTAGTTGGAGCCTGGCCAATTATTCCCTCTCTGAAAAAAAAATTCAAGGGCAGAGTCACCTTGTAAAAAGACCAGAATTGTGACAAGAGTCATGAATGGTGCTGAACATTGTGCAATTGTCAGTGAACATCCACATTTCTGACCTTATAATAGAAGGAAAATCATTGATGTGGCAGCTGAGATGATTGGTCCTGTGGTACAGTGGTAAAGTCCCTAACTCTGCCTAGGAGGTCCAGATGTGAGTCCCACCTGCTTCAGAGGAGTGTAAGAACACTTTTGAACACCTCTGGTTAGAAAATATGTAGCCTAGGAAACTACCCCTGTAGTGAGAGATTCCCAGTGACTTCAGTTTTGCTAGGGCTCTTTGTGCCATACTCGGTCAAATATGGCTTTGACACCGACAGTAGAACATCACTGGAGTTCAGCTTCTTTGTCCGTGTATGGATCTGTCAAATTTTAGGTATCATAGTTTTCCCAGAACCTCTTTCTTAGCGATGGTGTTTGCTTTAAATTGCTCTCTCTCTTTTATCTCTTGATTTTCATCCATCATTTGGAATGCTGAATCTCACTTCATGCATATCCTGTACCATGAATGGACAGAAACTAGACAGGAATTCCTGAAATGGACATCTGCACAGGTACCTAGCAACTCCAACTCATTGCCTACTCCTCTCGATCTCCCTCTTGCACCTGGCAGCAATATCTCTCTTCAGGTCAGCAGCTGCAAGTACCACAGCTCTATGGGTGCTGATATCCAATATATGCCAGCCTCTCCATGCAATCATGGCATATCTCCAATCCACTGACAGTATACTACTTGACTATAGTGCTGCCCTTCAAATTGCAATGGCAATTGTGTTGCAACTGCATGGACATTGAATGGAAGGCCAAGCACCTGGCTCAAAGAGTGGAGCATGCTGCATCTCAGGCTTCTCTCACTCATGTAGTGCATACTTGCATGTTCACAGTATCCCTCCATGCCTCGTCCAACCTTCCTATCTCCCATCTTGCCCTCTCTCACTTTACCCTCTCCCACTTTGCCCTGCTGTGACTTTTAGTGAGTTGGTGTCACAGCGGAAGCTTAAAGGCTCATAGTACTTCTCTCTTGACATGCTGTTTTGCATAGACACAGAGGGGATAGCTTGTCATGCTTGATGGTAGTGATCAGTGGCAGAGGGTGGGCATCTTGCTGTATGGTACAGTGTCATTTCAATCACACATTTACAGTAAACACAGATGCCCTTGCGGCATTCTTCAACCAAGCAGCCATATCTGAAAGTCAGTGGGGCATAGTCCGCATTCATGTTGAAGGAGGAAGGGTTTCTGCTTTCAGTCAATGGACTCCAGTGGAATCAGATAAGGGGAGCGTCCACACACAGTCCAAGGGTTTGGGAATGGTCAGCTGGCCACTCGGACAGTCATGGTCAGGCGTTTGATCCCACTGCAGTTCAGGGAGTGTCAGCGCTGAAGGTCCGGTGCAAGCAGTCAGGGGATTTCTGAGATATCAATCAGTTAAAGAGAGCAGTCGGCAACTTGTCGGTCAATCATTAGGGTTGTCCTTCAAAGTTGGACGAGGGGGTGGGGAGAAGTCAGTCCAGGAGGTATATTGATTGACAACAGTCACAGTAATCATGGTAAGAGAAAGTTGTTGTACATGTTAAGAAGTATCTGCCATGCCATCAATTTGCCATGAGTAATGTGGGCTTTTAGCTGCAGTGCCACTACTTGGTTGATGAAGAGCTATTCCAGCACTTAACCAGGCATGTAAATGGGCCTCCAAGATGGTGATGGCTAAAGTAACGACAGCCTTTTCCAGGATATCCAGGTAATGGTAAGTTCTGACTACATCACAGTGGTGAATTCCTGCTACCACCAGATATGAGCAGTAAACAATTAATGAGGCAAGTTTGGGGCAATAGCGCAAGAAAACATACCAGGCCTCAGGGAAAACTTCCATGGAACTCAAAGAAATTACACAGTGAAAATATGACAAGATTCAGCCCTCTTTCTCTTTAAAGGAATAACATGCACTTTGGTTACCCTTTGCCTTTTTAAGTTTTATCTTCATTCTTAAAATTTAATTTTAAATCTTTTGCCATAATTCCATTTTTATAAAATTAGACCTGAAGTTCTCTCATACTCTAACTTCTTTCTCTGTTCATCTTTCTTTGATGATTCCTGAAGTCTACCATTATCTGACCTATCACTGATCTTCACAGAATTGTAGTGTTTCTTTTGGCTTAACTGTATCCTTACGTAGCCACAGATGATGCTTCCTTCTCAAAGAGGAGAAATACGAGTGACTATAAAGATTTATGTAAGAATATTAGTGAGGAAGAATCTTGGCTCAGACAATTAGAAAGTATGAGTAGAGATTAGGAATAGCAAGAGTTTGAGTACACCAGTGGGAGTGGTCTATAGACACCTAACTGTATTTCTACCAGTGGACATAGCAGCAAGCAGGAAATTATTGCAACTGTAACAAAAGCAATGTCATAGTTCTGGTGAAAGTTTAATTACTACATGGATTAGGCCAACCAAATTGGCAATGGTGAGCTGGAAAAGAAGATTGTATACTACTTTCTGACAGTTTTCCAGAGCAATACATTTGGAACAGATATATTTTAGATCTAGTATTACGCAATGATGTTGGATTAATTGGTAATGTCATAGTACAATATCCACTGGGAAATTGAGATCATCGTACAATTGAAATTTGAAAATGACATACTCTAATCATAAGAAGAATCTTACAATGTTGCAGCTAACAGTAGGTAATCCTGATGATTAGGAGTGTGTTATAAACTAGCACAAGGTACCAAAAGGTTGATAAGTAGGGACAAAATAGATTATGTGAGAGATATTGACGCTTTGATCAAAAAAAGGACAGAGGTATGACTCAGGTACAGCAGCTGGGATGAAGTGAATCCCTGCAGATATATAGGGGATACAGAAATTTACTGAAGAAGGAAATCTAGCGGGTGAAAAGGGGGCCTGCGATAGCCTTGGCTGAGAAGATTAGATTGAACCCAAAGAGGTTCTTGAAGTATATTAAAGACAGAAGAATAACTAGAGAAAGAATAGGCCCTTCAAAGACCAAAGTGGACATGTATGTGTAGAACAACTGGAGATATGCCAGGTTCTCAATGAATATTTCTGGCCTGTGTTTACCATGGAGAAAGACATGAAGACATTGGAAGCTGAGGGGTGACCTTATAGAGGTTTATAAAAATTATGAGAGGCATGGATAGGATAAATAGACAAAGTCTTTTCCCTGGGGTAGGGGAGTCCAGAACTAGACAGCAAGGTTTAGGGTGAGAGGGGAAAGATATAAAAGAGACCTAAGGGCCAACTTTTTCACGCAGAGGGTAGTATGTGTGTGGAATGAGCTGCCAGAGGAAGTGATGGAGGCTGGTTCAATTGCAACATTTAAAAAGCATTTGGATGGGTATATGAATAGGAAGGGTTTGAAGGGATATGGGCCGATGCTGGCAGGTGGGACTAGATTGGGTTGGGATATCTGGTCGGCATGGACGGGTTGGACCGAAGGGTCTGCTTCCATGCTGTACATCTCTATGACTCTATGACATGGGAACTTGGGGAAGTTGGTGTTATATCTTGGGGACGATCCATATCACAATAGAGGAGGTAGTGGATGTATTAGAATGTATGAAGATGGATAAATGTCCTGGCCCTGACCAGATATATCCAAGAACACTGCAAGAGGCCAGAGAAGAAATTGTGGGGCCCTGGTTGATATTTTTGCATCATCATTAGTCACAGGTGAGGTCCTGGAAGACTGGAAGGGAATGAATATTTGCCATTATTCAAGAAGGGCTGCAAAGAAAAAAAACTAAGAACTACAGATCAGTAAGCCTAACATCTGTGATCGGTAAGTTACTTGAGAAGATTCTAAGAGATAAGGTATACATGCATTTGGAAATACAGGGTTTGATTAGGAAAACCTAATCTTTGTGTGTGGGAGAGCATGCCTCACAAATTTGTTAGATTTCCTTGATGAAGTGACCAGGAAGGTTGACGAAAGCAGGGCAGTTGATGTAGTCTATAGGAATTTCAGTAAGGCATTTGATAAGGTTCTACATGGTGAACTGTTCTGGAAGGTTAGATCACATGGAATCCAGGAAGCGCTGGCAAATTGGATACACAATTGGCGTGATGGTAGGAAGCAGCGGGTAATTATGGAAGGATACTTGACGGCCTGGAGGCCTGTGAGTAGTGGAGTGCCTCAGGGTTAAGTGCTGGGTCCAATACTGTTTGTTATGTATAACAATGACTTTGATGAGAATGTACAAGGCATGATTAGTACGTTTGCTGATGACACTAAAATAGGCAGTTTCATGGACAGTGAAGAAGATTATCAGAAATTGCAGCAGGACCTTGATTATCTGGGGAAGTGGGCTGGGAAATGGCAAATGGAGTTTAATATAGATTAGCATGAGGTCTTACATTTTGAAAAGTCAAATCAAGGTCGGAGTTTCCTGGTGAATGGTAGGGCCTTAAGGAGTGTAGTAAAACAGAGGGCTTTTGAAGTTCAGGTGCACTGAAAGTGGAGTGATAGGTAGACAGGGCAGTGAAGAAGGCTTTTTGCACACTGGCCTTCATCAGTCAGGACATTTAGTATAGAAGTTGGGAAATTATGTTGCAGTTGCAAAAGCGTCTTGGTCACCTTGCTATAGGAAGGATGTTATTAAACTGGAAAAGTGCAGAAGAAATTTACAAGGATGTTGCCAGGACTCAATGGTCTGAGTTATAGGGAGAGGTTGGACAAGCTAAGACTTTTTTCTTTAGAGCATAGGAGACTGAGGGGGGATCTGATAAAAGTGTATAAGATCGTGAGAGGCCTGGATAGGGTGAATGCATTAAGTCTTTTTCCCAAGGTTGGGGAATCAAGGACCAGAGGGTATCAGTTTAAGGTAAGATGGGAAAGTACAAAAGGAAAGCTGAGGGGTAACTCTTTTACACAGAGGGTGGTATGCATCTGGAATGAGCTGCCAGCAGAAGTGGTTGAGGCACATACATTAATAACATTTAAAAAGCATTTGGACAAATACATGGATAGGAAAGGATTAGAAGGATATGGACCAAATACAGGTAAGTGGGGTGAGCGTGTGTGGACGTTTTGGTCGGCATGGACCAGTTTGGGCCAAACGGTCTGTTTCTGTGCTGGAGGTCTTCATGATTCTATGATTCTATGTGAGTTTCCATTAATACATAAAAAGGAACACTACAACTTAAATAAGTGTTGGTCCTTATTGTAGTGAATGAGGAAGTACCCAGACCTGGACTAAACCTCCTCCTGCAAGAACTGAATCCCACTCTTCTAATTCTTCCGCCTCCGCTGCATCTGCTTGGACAGGAAAACATTCTACTCGTGAACAGCCCAGATGTCCACCTATCTTGAACGATGTTTTTTTCCTATCTCTGTCCTCCAGACCTCCCTCCACACACCACAACCATTCCCTGTTCCACAGCTCGAAAACCCCTCAGTGCAATAAAGACTCCTTATCCTCACCTACCACCCCACCAGTCTCCGCATCATCCTTTAACACTTCCACCTACTCCAACTAGACCACACCACCAAGAACATCTTCCCTTCACCAACCCTCCCTGCCTTCCGCAAGAACCATTCCCTTTGACAGTCCTTGGTTTGTGCCACTCTCCCCACCGACACCCGAACCCCCAGGTACCTTCCCCTGCAACTGAAAAAGATGCATAACCTGCCGGTACACCAATCCCCCTCACCTCCATCCATGGCCCTAAACAGTCCTTCCAGGTGAGACAGAGGTTCACCTGACTCTCTTCCAACCTACTTTATTGCATCAGGTGCTCCCGATGTGGTCTTCTGTACATCAGGGAACGTAAACTTAGGGAACGGTTTGCTGAGCATCTCAGCCGGGCCATACAGGGAATGACCGGACTTCCCAGTCATCCCCTTCTCAATCCAACATAGAACATAGAATGTTACAGCGCAGTACAGGCCCTTCAGTTCTCAATGTTGCACAGACCTGGAGAACCAATCTGAAGCCCATCTAACCTACACTATTCCATTCTCGTCCATATGCCTATCCGATGACCATTTAAATGCCCTTAAAGTTGGCAAGTCCACTACTGTTGCAGGCAGTGCGTTCCGCGTCCCTACTACTCTCTGAATAAAGAAATGATGTCTGACATCTGTCCTATATCCATCACCCCTCAATTTGAAGTTATGCCCTCTCATGCTATCCACCACCATCCTAGAAAAAAGGCTCTCACTGTCCACCCTATCTAACCTTCTGATTATCTTATATGTTTCAATTAAGTCACCTCTCAACCTTCTTCTCTCTAACAATATGACCATCCTTGGTCACCTCCATTGCCATAATGAACCACACCACAAATTGGAGGAACAACACCTCATTTTCTGCCTGGGCAACCTACAGTCCATTGAGTTCTCCAATTTCAAATGACTTCCCTTCCCATCCCTTGACTCCCTTCCCAGTCCCTCCCCCACCTTTCCACTACTCCCTGTTACCAACCAAATTCATTCCTCCCATTGACCGATCAGGTCATATCCTCTACCCGTTTCCACTTCACCATCCTGCCCCCACTACCCACTTTATCTGCAGCTCCGCCCTGTCCTGAAGAAGGGTTACACCTGAAATGTCGACTTCTCCATCTCCTGATTCTGCCTGGCTTGCTGTGTTCTTCCAGGCTCCTGCCTGGCTACTTTGGATTCCATCATCTGCAGTTATTTTTGTCTCTAACCCTGAATGAGGAAGTGGAAGATATTGAACAGTTTTTTTTGTTTGTCTTCACTGTAGAGAACACAAGTACCATACAAAATTAGAAGCTCTATGTGGCACAAATTAAGATAATTAATATCAGCAGATAAGTTAAGTGGTTCTAGTGTATGAGTCACATAACATTTGTGTGCAGGGACAGCATATAATCTAGAATATTATCCTTTAATACAAGAAGGATAGAACATAAAAGTAAAGATATTTTGCTTGTTATCAAGGGCATTGGTGACACCACATCTCAAATATTGTGCGCGGTTTTGGTCCCCTTATTTACGATAGAATGTTAATGGGTTGAAGGCAGTTCAGATGAGGTTTACCAGATTCATACCTAGAATGAGATGGTTATTTTATATGGATAGAGTGGCAGACTGGTCTTCATTCAACATGGATTTAGAAGATTGTAGGTTGACCCGATTGAAGTGTATAAGACCTTGAATGGTCTTGACAAGATGGACTTGGAAAAGATGTTTCCTCTTGTGAATTAGTCCAAAAATAAGAGTCATTGTTTTAAAATTAGAGATTACCCTTTTCAGGACAGAAATGAGAATAAATTTATTGTGTTCTGAAGAGGATTCATTCGACCCTGAATGTTAACTCTGATTGCTCTGCACAGATGCTGCCAGGCCTGCTGAGTTTCTTCAGCAATTTCTGCATTTTATTTTCGGATTTCCACATCTGCAGTCTCTGTCTCCAAACTGTTTTTGATTCTCAATCAGTTATCTTAGTTTCTCTTAATTTGTTAGTGTACAAATCCCTAAATTCTTCGTAACTTGGTTGGCAATGCTGCAATTTCCCGGAACCGTTCAGCAGGGCTCATTCTTTGATCGAAATAATGAGTTTATTTTTGGAAGAGTTGCTCTATTTTAATCCGCGGCAGGTGTTCCATCTCCTGGGCGTGACCCAACACTGAGGGACCACATCTCTATAAAACGCCAAACGTGGATTGTGAAAAAAGTCATCGGAGATTTGCCTTTGGGGTAAGTGTTAGTGTTTCTGTATCTCAGGCATTGTAACTGTCAGTTTCTGTACATAGTTCGAATTGAAACGGGACCAGGATTCTGGAGAAACGGTGCCAGTGAATTTGTGATTTCTGCCGTGAGTTTTTGGTAGGGACTCGTCAATGATCTCGGGTGTACAAATATAGGTGTCAATGAAATGCCTTCAGAGGTGAAGCTTATCCCACGGAAGTGTGACACAGAAATGAACCGCAAATTATTTATTAAAAAGCCGCTGTTCGAAATAACAGAAAATGCTGGAACACCCCGAGTATACGTCAGGCAGCTTCAGACTTTTCATCAGAACCTGGAGCAACTTCACAAAAGTAACCGACTCGGAGCCAGTGCAGGAAAAGGGAAATCTGAGTGGGTGGAAGTGAGAAGATATTAAATTATGGGGCAACATGATCCAAGAAAGAAATGAACGATATGGTGGCACAGGGGAAATTATTTTCCAGCACCCGTCCAGTATGGAACCTCTGACCGCGCTTCCCCTTCTCTGTCCTTGTTCATCGGATATTGTTACACAATAGGAACAGTCTGACTTTTGGGAAGGAAACGTGGTGGAAAACATCCGGATGTCATACAATTAGGGTTCGGTTTGGGGTTAGAAGGGCTGACGTGTTAAAATCTGTCGATAGTCTGTGTTCCAGTCTTTCGAGTTCCACATCCTTAATTCTTTTCCAAATCCAAACCCATTGCCGTATAAATATTTCTCTCTCATATCTGTATGAGCTACTGGATGTTCACAGCATTTTCTGACTTTATTTCAGATTTCTGCATCCACAGAATTTTTTTTCCGTTTATTGAGAATAGCTCCTGACTCCATGCAATAAATTTAACTGGTTCTGCCTGAAGACCTGCAAGAAACACTTTAATATAAGATCACGGCTTGAAGAAATGGTTTCAAACTGGACCAGAATCTTTCTCATAACTGGGATGATTTGGAATTTATCACAAGGTTAGTATCAAGTTGCCGCTTAGACTTTTCTTGGTCTGTAGAGTTTTTGGTTTAGGAATGTTAATAAGTATTTACAATGGGCTTAAGTCTTTGGATGTAATCCAACTGCCACCGGTCATTCAAAAAAATCACTCGAGGGGTGCGAGCTGGCTGGGCCTTGTCTCTAGTTAGAGAGTCATAGAAATGTACAGCACGGGAAGAGACCCTCCGCTCTCATTCGTCCAGATATCCTAATCTAGTCCCGTTTGACAGCCCACATCCCTGTAAGTCCTTGTTCATATACCCATCCAGATGCCTTTTAAATGCTGTAGTAGGTAGTGGTCAACTGCCTTCTTGAACTAGTGCAGTCCAGGTGCTGCAGATAGACCCACAATGGTGTTGGGAGGATTGAAACAACAGCAATATATTTCTGTTGGGTGTCATGGTGGCTCAGTGGTTAGTACTGCTGCCTCACAGTGCCAGGTACCCAGGTTTAATTCCAGCCCCAGGCAAGTGTCTGTGTGTAGTTTGCACATTCTCCCAGTGTCTGTGTGGATTTCCTCCCACAGTCCAAAGATGTGCAGGTTAGGTGCATTAGACAGGGGAATAAGTCTGGGTGGGTTACTCTTCAGAGGGCTGGTGTGGGCTTGTTGGGCTGAAGGGCCTGTTTCCACACTGTAGGGATTCTAAGCTTTCCTGTTATCAGGATGGTGAGCGACTTGGTGGTAGTATTTCCATTAAATATCTAATCTTCAATTTTCTATTGAAGTATTGTTATGAAATATATTTTGTATTAAACAATGGTTTTCCTGTAATATCGCCAAACTCCATGGACAGTAGACAATAGGTGCAAGAATAGGCCATTCTGCCCTTCGAGCCTGCACCACCATTCAATATGATTATGGCTGATCATCCTTAATCAGTATCCTGTTCCTGCCTTATCTCCATAACCCTTGATTCCACTGTCCTTGAGAGCTCTATCCAACTCTTTCTTAAATGAATCCAGAGACTGGGCCTCCACTGCCCTCTGGGGCAGAGCATTCCACACAGCCACCACTCTCTGGGTGAAGACGTTTCTCCTCATCTCTGTCCTAAATGGTCTACCCCGTATTTTTAAGCTGTGTCCTCTGGTTCAGCACTCACCCATCAGCGGAAACATGTTTCCTGCCTCCAGAGTGTCCAATCCTTTAATAATCCTATATGTCTCAATCAGATCCCCTCTCAGACTTCTAAACTCAAGGGTATACAAGCCCAATC
>NC_057741.1:42879250-42897739 GCF_004010195.1 Chiloscyllium plagiosum
CCCAGTGAACACAGATCTGAAGTACCAATTCAATTCTTCTGCCATTTCTTTGTTTCCCATAATATATTCCCCTGTTTCTGTCTTCAAGGGCCCAATTTTAGTCTTAACCATTATTTTTCCTTTCACATATCTAAAAAAACTTTTTTACTATCCTCCTTTATACTATTGGCCAGTTTACCTTCGTACCTCATTTTTTTTCTCTGCGTATTTCCTTCTTAGTAATCCTCTGTTCCTTCGTACCTCATTTTCCCTCTGCGTATTTCCTTCTTAGTAATCCTCTGTTCTTTAAAAGCTTCCTAGTCCTCCGTTTTCCCACTTATCTTTGCTATATTATACTTTTTCTCTTTTAACTTTATATGTTTCTTAACTTCCCTCGTCAGCCACAGCCACCCCTGCCTCCTCCTAGGATCTTTCTTCCATTTTGGAATGAACTGATCCTGCAACTTCTGCATTATACACAGAAATATCCACCGTTGTTCTTCCACTGTCATCCCTGCTAAGGTATTGCACCATTGAACTTTGGCCAGCTCCTCCCTCATAGCTCCATAGTTCCTTTTTATTAAACAGAAATATTGTCACTTCCGATTGTACCCTCTTCCCCCTCAAATTGCAGATTGAAGCTTATTGTATTATGATCACTACTTCCCAATGGCTCCTCCACTTCGAGGCTCCCTGACCAATTCTGGTTCGTTGCACAATACCAGATCCAGAATTGCCTTTTCCCTGGTCGGCTCCAGCACCAGCTGTTCTAAGAATCCATCTCTGAGGCACTCCACAAAGTCTCTTTCTTGAGATCCAATACCATCCTGATTCTCCCAGTCTACCTGCATGTTGAAATCCCCCATAACAACTGTAGTAACATCTTTGCAACAGGCCAATTTCAGCTCTTGATTTAACTTACATCCGACATCCAGACTACTGTTTGGGGGCCTGTAGATAACTACCAAGAGGGTCTTTTTACCCTTAGTATTTCTCAGCTCTATCCACACTGATTCTACATCCCCTGATTCTAGGTCCCCCCGTGCAAGGGACTGAATATTATCCCTTACCAACATGGCCACCCCACCCCCTCTGCCCGTCAGTCTGTCCTTACGATAGCACGTGTAGCCTTGAATATTCATTTCCCAGGCCCTGTCCACTTGAAACCATGTCTGTTATCCCCACAATATCGTATCTGCCAATTTCCAAAAGAGCCTCAAGCTCATCCATCTTATTTCTAATGCTTCGTGCATTCATGTATAGTATTTTTAATTTGTTACTAGCCTCCCCCTTCCCATCAACTCCTATTTCACTCAACCTTACAGCATGAGCCCTTTCTGAGTTTTCTGCCTCATTGATACAGTTGTCTTTCTTGACTTCCCTTGTTCTAACTTTCCCTTCAATTTCAGTTTGTCCCCTCCCCAAGCAAACCAGAGATAACCACCTTGGACGTCCTGCTTTTCAGCCTTCTTCCTAGTTCTCTGAAGTGTTTCTGCTTGATTCACTGTTATTTATCTTTTCTCCTTCCTGGCTCTGGTATCTTCTGAATCAAGAGGCATGATTCCTTAACACTATGCTTACAACCTCTAAAGTGTGGACTGTTTTAACTTTTTTTTTAAATTTCTAATAGTTGGACTGTGGCTCTGTGGGTTACAATGTTTCAAATGCATAGTCAAATATTTTCTTAATTTATTGGAGATTCTGCCTTCAGTGTTTTCAGGCAGTGACTTACACACTTCTACCATCATCTGCCCCCTTTCTCCATCAGTTGATTCCCTGACAGATCAAGAATCTATCTATAACAGCCTTAAATATACATAGACTCTGGCCACAGATCTGTTCCATCACATCCTCTCTGTACTGCATTTGCCACAACTGAGCAAAGAAGCAACAAACATGATTTCCTTTAATGTAGAAAATGTGCACAGGGTCTTCATAGAAGTGCAAATGGATCCTACCCAGACATGTTCAGGAGGCAACAGGGGAGATTGGGAATGTGGCAGCTTCAGCAGCAGTGATGGTATTGTAGCCCAACATGAGAAGAGCAAATGTGTGAAAGGTCCCCTGGTATCTGCGATGGTGACATCAAGAACAGGCAGCTCAGGTCTCTGAGAGCTTGAGTGTAGGACTCCTCAAAGACTGTTGAACTTAAACTTAATTCCTTTATTTTCTAGTTTAAATTAAGACTTTAATGTTAACCATCACCTAATTTCTTTAATTTTCTACTTATTCTATGAAGGTAATGCTCAACATTTTACCTCTGTTTCACCTAGTTTGTACCTAGGTTTTTCATACCTAATATATCTTTGTTCCAAAGGTGGTGCTGTGTGAGGTGACATTACTCACTTTTCACTGCACCCCTGTACTTCTGTACTTGAGTATATGTGACAATTTTAAAAAATCTAAATCAATAAACAAAAACCGCTAAAGTCCTAGTTAACAACATTAAACCTCTTGGTTTTGTGAAGGGAGTGAAGAAGGAAAGAAAGTGAATAAAGGAGGGGTGGTGCCCATAGATGGGAAAAGTTACATCAGGGCCAAACGGAACAGTTGATGTGATGGAGAAAAGTCAAAAATGTGGAAGAAGGTATTAAGGGCTTTCAGGGCTTTGACAATTTAAAAAGTAACCTTTTCAAAACCTCCTCAATGGATGTGGGAGTTGTTAGCTGGACCAGTATTTGTTGCTCATTCCTAACTGCCCTTGAGAAGATGGTGGTGAAGTATTTTCTTGAGTTGCAGTTCCATTTGCTGTATGTCAAGCCACAAAGTTGTTAAGAAGGGAGTTCCAGGATTTTGACCCAACAACAGTGAAGAAACAGTGATATATTTCCAAGCCAAGTTGGTGGGTGGCTTTAAGGGGATCTTTCAGGTGATGGTGTTCCCATGTATCTGTTGCCCTTGTCCTTTTAGATGCTAGTGGTCATGGGTTTGGAAGGTGCTGTCCAAGGAGCCTTAGATTTTCTGTAGGGCATCTTGTAGATGGTACACACTGCTGCTACTACATATCACTGATATGTGGATTTGATGTGGTGCCAATAAAGCAGGCTGCGTTAATTTTTATAGTGTCAAGCTGCTTATTTGTTTTTGGAGCTGCACTCATCCAGACAAGTAGGAAGTATTCAATCACACTCCTGAATTATGCCTTGCACATGATGGGCAGGCTTTTGGAGGTCAGGAACTAAGTTATTCACTGTAAAATCCAAGCATCTGACCTACTTTTGTAGTCCCAATGCTTGTATGGCTAGTCCAGTTCAGTTTTTAGGCACTAATGGTCCCCAGAAAATTGAATTGGAGAATTCAGCTAAAGTAACGACATTGATTGCCGAGGCAAAATGGTTACATTCTCTCTCCCTCGTTTGAGATGGTAATTGCCTGGCACTTTTGTGGTGTGCATGTTGTTTGCCACTTTTCAGGCCAGGCCACAACATTGTCTGGGTCTTGCTGAATTTGGCCACAAATGGTGCAGAACATTTGTTTGTGCAATGAACATCTCTATAATGGACGGTATGTCACTGATGAAGCAGCTGACGATGATTGGGCCCTTGACACTCCCATGAGGAGCTCCTACAGAGATGTCCTAGCTCTGAGATACCTGGCTGGGAGAAAGTGAGGACTGAAGACAATGCTGGAGATCAGAGTTGAAGAGTGTGGTGCTGGAAAAGTACAGCCGGTAAGGCAGCATCCAAGGTGCAGGAAGATTGACGTTTCAAGCATAAGCCCTGCATCATAGAACATAGAAAAGTACAGCACAGAACAGGCCCTTTGGCCCACGATGTTGTGCCGAGGTTTAATTCTAATGTAAAATGTAGTAACTTAACCTATACACCCCTCAACTCCTATCCATGTGCATGTCTAGCAGTTGCTTAAATGTCCCCAATGACTCTGCTTCCACCACCACAGCTGACAACGCATTCCATGTATTCACAACTCTGTGTAAAGAACCTACCTCTGACGTCTCCTTTATATCTTCCTCCTAATATCTTCAAACTATGACTTCTCGTACCAGTCAATCCTGTCCTGGGGAAAAGTCTCTGGCTATTGACTCTATCTATTCCTCTCATTATTTTGTACACCTCGATCAGGTCTCCTCTCTTCCTCCTTCTCTCCAGAGAGAAAAGTCAGAGTCTATTCAACCTTTCTTCATACGGCAAGCCCTTCAGGCCAGGCAGCATCCTGGTAAACCTTCTTTGCACCCTGTCCAAGGCCTCTGAATCTTTCCTATAGTAGGGCGACCAGAACTGGACACAATATTCCAAGTGTGGCTTCACCTGGGTTTTGTAGAGCTGCAGCAAAACCTCGCGGCTCTTAAACTCAATCCCCCTGTTAATGAAAGCCAAAACACCATATGCTTTCTTAACAACCCTATCCACTTGAGTGGCAACTTTGAGGGATCTATGTACTTGCACACCCAGATCCCTCTGTTCCTCCACACTACCAAGAATCCTGTCTTTAATCCTATATTCAGCATTTGAGTTCGACCTTCCAAAATGCATCACTTTGCATTTACCCAGGTTGAACTCCATCTGCCATTTCTCAGCCCAGCCCTGACTCCTGTCTATGTCATGCTGCAGCCTGCAGTAGCCCTCTATACTGTCGACAACACCTCCAACCTTTGTGTCATCTGCAAATTTACTAACCCACCCCTCAACCACCTCATCCAAGTCATTTATAAAAACTACAAAGAGCAGAGGCCCAAGAGCAGAGCCCTGCGGGACGCCACTCAACACTGTCCTCCAGGCAGAATGCTTTCCATCTACAACCACTTTCTGCCTTCTGTCAGCCAGCCAATTCTGAATCCAGATAGCCAAATCTCCCTGTATCCCATACTTCCTGACTTTATGAATGAGCCTACCATGGGGAACATTATCAAATGCCTTGCTGAAGTCCATATACACCACATCCACTGCATGACCTTTGTCGACCTGTCTCGTCACCTCCTCAAAGAACTCAATAAGGTTTGTGAGGCATGACCTGCCCCTCACAAAGCCATACTGACTGCCTTTAATCACACTATGCTTTGCCAAATAGTCATAAATCCTATCCCTCAGAATTCTTTCCAAAACTTTGCTGACCACAGACGTGAGACTGACTGGTCTGTAATTGCCAGGGATTTCCCTATTACCCTTCTTGAAAAGAGGAACAACATTCACCTCCTTCCAATCCTCTGGTATGACTCCTGTGGAGAGGGAGGAGGCCAATATCCTCGCCAGCGGCTTAGCAACCTCCTTTCTCGCTTGCCGGAGCAACCTGGGATAAATCTGGTCTGACCCTGGGGATTAATCCATCTTAATATTTTCCAATATTTCTAGCACATAAACTTCATCAATCTTGATCTGGTCAAGACTGTATCCCAGCTACTGTAAGTTTTCATTTACAACAAGTTCTCTTTCCTTGGTGAAAATCGAAGCAAAAAACTCATTTAGGACTTCCCCTATCTGCTCAGACTCCATGCACAGGTTCCCTCCACTATCCCTGATCGGCCCTACCTTCTCCCTGATCATTCTCTTATCCCTCACGTATGAGTAAAATGCCTTTGGGTTCTCCCTAATCCTGCCTGCCAAGCCTTTTTTATGCCCCCTCCTGGCTCTCCTCAGTCCATTTCTGAGCTCCTTTCTAGCAAGCCTGTAATCCTCTAAAGCTGTGCTAGATCCTTGCTTCCTCCACTTTACGTAAGCTGCCTTCTTCCTTTTGATGAGAAGTTCCTCTGTTCTCATCATCCAAGGTTCCTTAATCTTATCCCTTCTTACCTGTCTCACAGGAACAAATGTGTGCATCACTCACAACAACTGCTTCTTAAACAGTCTCCACATGTCTGCTGTTCCCTTTCTGTGGAACAATTGCTCCCAGTCTGTACTTCTCAACTCCTGTCTGATAGCGTCATAATTTCCTTTTCCCCAATTAAATATCTTCCCTCAGTAACTGCTCCTTTCCCACTCCAAGGCTATGCTAAATGTGAGGCAGTTGTGATACTGTCACCAAAGTGCCCACCCACCGCGAGATCTGATACCTGTCCTGGCTCATTGCCGAGCATCAAATCCAAAATGGCCTTTCCCCTCGTCGATCTGTCTACTTACTGAGTAAGGAAACCCTCCTGAACACACCTGACAAAAACAGCTCCATCCAAACCATCTGCACTGAGGAGGCTCCAGTTGATATTGGGAAAGTTGAAATCACCCATAACAACAATCCTGCTACTTCTGCATTTTTCCAGAATCTGCCTGCCTATAAGATCTTCAATCTCTCTACTGCAATTAGGTGGTCTGCAGAATAGCCCCAAAGTGGTGGCCGTTCCCTTGCTGTTCCTAACTCCCACCCATACTGAGTCAGTAGACAAACCTTCCTCAACAACCTTCATTTCTGTAGCTGTGATGCACTCTCTGATTAGCAATGCTACACCCCCTCTTTTTTTCCACCCTCCCTGTTCTTTTTAAACGTTCTAAATCAGGAATGAGGCTTGTGGCCCAATGGGGCTGAGAGATAAATAGCAGGAGGATGACCCCCTCGACCATGACCTCCCATCCCATCACCAAACCATAATCTCCCAGACAGTCCACAATCTCACCGCCTCAGGGATCTCCCACCCACAAACTTCTAATCTCATAGTTCAGGAACCCCACACCTCCTACCTCCTACCTAGAATTCACAAACCTGACTGCTCTGGTCACCCCATTGTCTCAGCCTGCTCTTGCCCCACTGAACGTTCTCTGCATACCTTGACACCATCCTGTCCCCCTTAGTCCAGGAACTCCCCAGCTACGTTCAGAATACCACCCACACCCTCCGCCTTCTCCATGACTTTTGTTTTTCCGGTCCCCATTTTTTTTTCTATCCACCATGACTAAGGTCTCCAAGCCCTCCGTTTCCTCCTCTCACGCCAACCTAACCAGTACCCGTCATCCGATTGGCTGAACTGGTCCTCACCCTCATCAATTTCTCATTCAAATCCTCCCGCTTCCTCCAGCACAAAGGGGTAGCCATGGGCAGCCGCATGGGTCCCAGCTAAGCCTGCCTCTTTGTCAGATACATGGAACAGTCCATCTTCCGCAGCTACACCAGCACCATTCCCCACCTTTTCTTCCGTTACATTGATTATTGACTATACCGGCACCACCTTGTGCTCCCACGAGGAGGTTGAGCAGTTCATCAACTTCACAAACAGCTCCACTCCAACCTCGCGTTCACCTTGACCATCTTGATCAACTCCCTCTCTGTCTCCATTTCCAGTGGTCAACTCCACACAGGCATCTACTACAAACCCACCAACTCCCATACCTACTTGGACTACACCTCATCCCACCCTACTTCTGTTTTAAAAAAAAAATTATCCCTTATTCCCAATTCCTCTTCCTCCACCGCACTTGCTTCCAGGAGGACCAGTTCCACCACAGAACATCATAGGTAGCCTCCTTCTTCAAAGACCACAATTTTCCCTCCCATATGCCCTCAGCACATCTCCTCCAACCATTTCTGCCACCTAAAAATAGACCACACTACCAGGGATATATTTCCATCCCTATGTCTACCTGCATTCTGGAGTGACCATTCAATCCGTGACTCCCTTGTTAGATCCACACTCCCCCAATAACCCATCCTCCACTCCTGGCACCTTTCCCTGCCACCACAAGAAGTGCAAAACCTGCACCTACATCTCCCCCCCCCCCCCTTACTTGTGTCCAAGGCCCCAAAGGATCCTTCCATATCTGACAGATTTACCTGTACTTCCACACACGTCAGCTACTGTGTCCATTGCTTTCGCTGTGGTCTCCTCCACATTGGGGAGACAGGATGCCAACTTGTGGAATATTTCAGAGAACGTCTCTGGCCTAACACTTCAACTCCCCCTCCCACTCCACCAAGGACATGCAAGTCCTGGGCCGCCTCCACCACCAAACTCTAAATACCTGAAACCTGGAGGAAGAATGCCTCATCTTCTGCCTTTGGACCCACCAACCACACAGGATCAATGTGGATTTCATCAGTTTAATCACTTCCTTTCTCCACCACCTTATCCCAAATCCAACCTTCCAACTTAGCACTGCCCTCTTGAACTGTCCTACCTGTCTGTCTTCCTTTCCACCTATCCACTTCACCCTCCTCTCCAACCTATCACCTTCACCCCCACCTTCATCTACCTATTGCATTCCCAGCTACCTTCCCACCAGCCCCAACCCACTGCCATTTATCTCTCCAACCCCTTGGTTACAAGCCTCATTCCTGATAAAGGGCTTTTGATTCTTCTGCTCCTCAGATGCTACCTGACTGGCCGTGCTTTCCCAGCACCACACTTTTCGACTGAAATAGCTGGCCTCCAACAACAAAAACCATTTTCCTATGTGCCAGCTCTGATTCCAACCAGTGTTGAAACTTCCCTGTTTCCCATTGACCTCTGTTTTGCCTTGATGCCATACTTGATCAAGTGTAGCCTTGGTGTCAAAGGCAATTATTCACATCTCATCTCTGGAATTCTGCTCCTTTAATCCACATTAGAACCACAGCTGTAGTGAGATTAGAAACTGAGCGGCCCTGGCAGAACCTAAACTTTGTGAGTGAGCAAAGCAAGTACAAAGAACAAAAAAAATTTACAGCCCAGGAACAGGCCCTTCGACCCTCCAAGCCTGAGCCAATCCAAATCTAATGTCTAAACCTGTCGCCCAATTCCTAAGCATCTGTATCCCTCTGCTCCCCACCTACTGATGCATCTGTTCAGACGCATCTTAAATGAATCTACTGTGTCTGCCTCTATCACCTCTGCTGGCAATGCATTCCAGATGCCCACCACCCTCTGTGTGAAGTACTTGCCGCGTATATCCCCTTAAACTTTTCACCTCTCTCCTTGAAAGCATGACCTCTCGTTATTGAATCCTTCACCCTGGGAAAAAGCTTATCTCTATCTACCCTGTCTATACCCTTCATGATTTTATGAACCTCAATCAGGCCCCCCCTCAATCTCCTTTTTTCTAATGAAAACAAACCTAACCTATTCAACCTCTCTTCATAGCTAGCACCTTCCATACCAGGCAACATCCTCGTAAACCTTCTCTGCACCCTCTCCAAAGCATCCACATCCTTTTGGTAATGTGGCGACCAGAACTGTACACCGTATTCTAAATGCGGCCAAACCAATGTCTTGTACAATTTTAACATGTCTTGCCAGCTCTTATACTCAATAGCCCGTCCAGTGAAGGCAAGCATACTATATGCCTTCTTGACCACTCTATCCACCTGTGCAGGAACCTTCAGGGTACAATGGACCAGCACTCCCAGATCTGTCTGTCCATCAACTTTTCCCAAGGCTCTTTCGTTCATTGTATAATTCGCTCTAGAATTAGTCTTACCTAAATGCATCACCTCACATTTGTCTGGATTGAAATCCATCTGCCACTTTTCTGCCCAACTCTCCAGTCTATCTGCATCCTCCTGTATTTTTTGACAGTCCCTTACGCTTTCTGCTACTCCAGCAATCTGCTTGTCATCTGCAAACTTGCGGATCATACCAACCGTGCTCTCTTTCAGATCATTTATGTATATTACAAACAGCAGTGGCCCCAACACTGACCCCTGTGGGACACCACTGGTCACCTTTCTCCATTTTGAGAAACTCACTTCAACTACTGCTGTCTCCTGTCTCCTGTTGATCAGCCAGTTTATCCACCTAGCTAGAACACCCTGTACACCATGTGACTTCACTTTATCCATTAGTCTACTATGAGGAACCTTATCGAAGCCTTACTATAGTCCATGTATATGACATCAACAACCCTTTCTTCATCTATCAACTTGGGTCACTTTCTCAAAGAACTCCAAGTTGGTAAGGCACGGTCTCCCCCGCACAAAACAATGTTGCCTATCACTGATAAGCCCATTCTTTTCTAAATATAAATAGATCCTAACCCTCAGTACCATCTCCAGCAACTTTCCCACCACTGACGTCAGGCTCACTGGTCTGTAGTTACCTGGAATATCCCTACGACCCTTCTTGTACAGGGGGACAACATGAGCAACCTTCCAGTCCTCTGGCACCTCACCTGTATTTAAGGATGCCACAAAGATATCTGTCAGGGCCCCAGCTATTTCCTCTTTCACCTCCCTCAGCAACCTGGGATAGATCCCATCCGGTCCTGGGGATTTGTCCACCTTAATAATCTCTAGCCTACCCAACACATCTTCCCTACTTGTGTCAACGTGATCCAGGCTAATCAAACTTCTATCTCTAATCTCAAAATTCATCATGTTCCTCTCCTCAGTGAACACTGATGCAAAGTAATCATTTAGAATCTCACCCATTCTCTCAGGTTTGACTCACAGCCTTCCTTCATTATCCTTTAGTGGACTAATCCTTTCTCTAGTTACCCGCTTGCTTCTTATATAAGAATAAAATGCTTTGGGATTCTCCTTAATTCTCTTCGCTAAAGCTATTTCATGACCCCTTTTAGCCTGCTTGATTCCTCGTTTAAGACTTGTCCTATCCTTCCGATTTTCCTCCAGGGCCCATTCTGTTCTTAGCTGCCTAGACCTTATATACACTTCCCTATTCCTCTTGGCTAGACGTACAATTTCTCCTGTCATCCACAAATCTTGCCTTTCCTATCCTTTGCCTTCAACAGAACACGCCTATCCTGCGTTATCTTTGAAAGCCTCCCACATCTCAAATGTGGACTTCCCTTCAAATAGCTGTGTCCAATCCACATTTCCCAGCTCCTGCCTAATTTTGATATAATTGGCCTTGGCCCAGTTTAGTACTCCTCCCTTAGGACCACTCTCATCTTTATCTATCAGTATTCTAAAACTTGCAGAATTGTGGTCACTGTTCCCAAAGAAATCCCCCACCGCAACTTCGACCACCTGTCCAGGCTCGTTCCCCAGTACCAGGTCCAGTATGGCCCCTTCTCTCGTCGGACAAGTGTAGCGTGATAATACTGTTGATTCCTTCCATCACCTTTCTGATGATTGAATTACTGATGGGGCAGTAATTGACAAGTTAGGATTTGTCCTGCTTTTAGTGTATAGGACGTTCCTAGGCAAATTTCCACTTTGTTGAGTAGACTCCAGTGTGTCGACATATTGGAACAGCTTGGCTATGCGCTTGACGATTTCTGGAACATGTCTTCATTAATATTGCTGGTTGTCAGCTTTTGCAGTATCAAATGACTTAGGGGGTTCCTTGATATGGAGTGAATCAAATTACTGATCCTGACAAGGGTTAGTGGGCTTCTGCAAAGAACAGCTGCATTGGCTAGAGCAGATACCTATTTACCCAGCTTGCGTGATGATAAGGTGTGCGCAATAAGGTGGGAAGAATAACAGGAAGGCAAAATACTAGATCAATTGAAAGATTCTTGGTAGTGTGGATGTGCAGAGGGATTTTGGTGTCCATGTACATAGGTCCCTGAAAGTTGTCATCCAGGTGGATAGTGCTGTTAAGAAGGCATACAGTGTGTTAGCTTTTATTGGGAGAGGGATTGAGTTTCAGACCATGATGTCATGCTGCAACTGTACAAAACGCTAGTGGGTCCACACTTGGAATATTGTGTGCAGTACTAGTTGCTCCATCACAGGAAGGATGTGGAAGCACTAGAAAAGGTGCAGACGAGATTTACCAGGATGTTGCCTGGTCTGAAGCAAAGGTCTTATGAGGAAAGGCTGAGGAACTTGGGTCTGTTCTCATTGGAGAGAAGAAGGCTAAGAGGTAATTTTAAGAGGCATACAAGATGATCGGGGAATTAGATGGGGTGGATAGTGAGAGTCCTTTTCCTCGAAGATATCTGCTTGTATGAAGGGGCATAGCTGCAAATTGAGGGGTGATAGATTTAAGACAGATGTTTAAGGCAGATTCTTCACTGAGTGGTAAGGGCATGGAATGCCCTGCCTGCCAATGTAGTTAACTCAGCTACATTTGGGGCGTTTAAACAGTCCTTTGGATAAGCATATGGATGATGATGGGATAGTCTAGGGTGATGGGCTTTGATTAGTTCACAGGTCAGCGCAACATCGAGGGCTGAAGGGCCTGTTCTGTACTGTTGTTCAATGTTCTGTGTGGGAGGAGTAAAAATGGACACTAGGTGAGAGAGCTATGAGTGATTGGGTATTGAACCAACATTTGCCCAAATGCCATATCGACCCCTTGCATTTGCATTGTCCTTTTGACAGGTTGTTGATTGATTGAGAAATGTATTTACTTGTACTTTTTCTAACTAACGTAGTTTAATCCCAGTGAGAATGCTGACAGGGAATGACTTTGGAATTTGAAACTTCTTCTTAATGCAGCAATCTTCATTTACTCAGGGTTGTTTATGCAGAACTGCTGGATTTATTTTATTCTTTTTCCCCTTGTAGTATCTTGTTTTATTGATTTTTTTTTTAAATTGGCCAACAATTTATCAGTGAAGGAAAAAGTTCTTTGGCAGATATTTATTTCCCAAGTGATAGTGTAAGAATATTCTAATCATGCTTCTAAATACTTTTCTAGTTTGTGGCATCTGCCTTTTCACTTGGTGCTTCTGCTTGTGGGAACAGTTCTGGAAAACAATTAACAACAATTTGGGATTGTGCATTACAATATTAACCAATTTAGGACAGGTTTGCAAAGAAATAACTTACAATTGGGCTTAACATGAAATATTAAATATATTCTTCTCACACCCTCTACATTTGTGACACTGGTTTATTCTATTGGATAAGAATTAAAAGATTTTTTGAGAAAGAAACTTTTTGCATTTCAGGATCTTTCGGCAGCTAAGTCAAAGTAACAACATTATCAATGTCATCAGTGTAACTTTATGGTCACTCAGTAATTGTATCATGTGCTCTCATAATCCTAACCTGCAGACACTCAGTCAGGATGGAACATAAGCCATCTGCTGGTTTAGACGCCACATTTCAAATTGACATTGCTTATTTAACAATAACCATCAAGGCCGTGTTGGGAGTTGATTAGCTCTGGATGGCAGGTTTTTAATAGTGTTACCACAGAGTGCATTCAAGGCTTGTATTGCCTAGATTACCATGAAGGTCCCACCTTCTCAATCTAGCCCCTCATCTGATGTGGGCGTGACCATCAGCTTAAAACACACCCAGTTATCTTTCACAGAGAAAACAGCCTGTAGAATTATGGTGGCTATTTTTACATACTTAGTTAACATAATCTTAAACTTTTCTGGCCGTACATCAGGGCATTTCCTAGAAATATCTTCCTCCAATGGAGCCTAGATATGAAAAATGATGGATCAAGCATGCAAAGTAATAGGCCATTTGGCCCCTCAAGCCGCCTCTGCCATTTAAAAACACATTCACACCTGACTGACAACCTTTCATCTTTTGCTGGTCAAGAATCTATCACCTCAATTTTAAAAGTACTCCGGTACTTTGCTTTCTCTTTCTTTTGAGGAAGAGAGTTCCAAAGACTCCACTTACTCCGAAAGAATTTCTCTTCATTTTTGTCTTAAATGGGTGATCCATTATTTTTAAACAGTCACCCTTGGTTATAGCTTTTCCCACAAGAGGACATATCTTCTCTACATCTAAACTGTCAAATCTTGGAAATATTTAATCAATTCCTTCACTGTCATGGGTCAAATCCTGGAAATTCTCTACCCCCTATCCCAACAACAGCATTGTGAATGTACCTTCACCAAATAGGCAGTAGCAGTTAAGGAAAAGAGCTAACCGCCACTTTTTCTAGGGAAATTATGGATGGACAATAAATGCTGAACCAGCCAGAGAAGCCTGCATCCCCTGAATGAAGTAAATACTCTTCAAGATTTTATATGCTTCAATCAAGTTGTCTGTTACTGTTCTCAATCCTAGCAGATACAAGCCTAGTCTGTCCAATCTTTTCTCATAAGACAATCTTTCAATCCTAGAGGTTAGTCTAATGAGCCTTTTCTGAACTGCCTCCAATGCATTTGCATCCTTCTTTCAATACACAGACTAATACAGGACACCAAAATACTGTCTCACCAGTGTCCTGCATCACAGAAACATAATATCCCTACCATTATGAATTCCATTTCCCTAATAATAAACTTATATTGTATTAGCATTCCTAGTTATTTGCTGTACCTAGATACTGACCAAAGACACATGAATCTCTCGACATTTTGGACCTGTGCACTGTAAGAAATTTAATTTTACATCAAATGGACCATTTTGCATTTTCCCACACTTATATTCCATTTGCCACATCTCTGCTCACTCACCAAACCTCCTATTATCATGATTTGCAAATATATCATCACTGTCAAAATTCTAGAGCACCCTCTTTATCAGCATTTACTTCAGCAACTCAAAGCCCTTTACCAATTTCCAACAGATAACTAGTGATGAAAAATAGATAGTGACTTTAACAATGAAACTCAAATCTCAAAAATTATTTTTTTAAAAAACTGTTAAAATTTAAAATGGATTCATGTGTACAACAAAGGACAAAAACCTGTTTGTCTTTCTAATGCATGGGAAAGATTTTTAAAAATTCATCCGTGGGATGTGGGCACACTGGCTGGGCCCAGCGTTGATTGATTACCTGTCCTCAGTTGCCTTGGAGAAGGTGGTAGTGAGATACCATGTAAACCTGCTACAGTTAGACCAATAAGGAATGACCATATTTCCAAGTCAGAATGGTGAGTGGCTTGGAGGGAAACTTGCAAAGGGATGTTTGACCATGTATCTACTGCTCTTGTCCTTCTCAAAGGAAGTGGTTAATGGTTTTGAAGGTGCTGTCTAAGGAGCCTTGGAGAATTTCTGTTATGCGTTTTGTAAATACTAGGCTTAGGCTAACTATGGAAAAGATCATGAATAATCCTTGGAAAGAATAATTGATGGCAAGCTAATATCAGTGGGCTAAAAATAGATCTCTGATAAATACCTATGTGTCAAAAGTTAACAGAATTAGCTGTATCTGAACAATGGGCTGTCTATAAATAGGAGATGGTTCCAACATAGTCAAGCTATATTCCCTCAAAAGGGAAGAGCAAACAAACCTAAACTGCTTTGGATGATAAAGTAGAAAGTATAACGAAGAAAAAAAATGTAATTGAGAACCAGGCTGAAATAGAAAATTCAAATGGGTTCTGAGAAATCAAATAGTAAAGCAAAGAGGGAGTATTTAAAGAAAGCCCATCCAAAAGCTTTTAATAGGCAGATCAATAGTAAAACATTCTGGATGATTACGAATGAGAGGGAATGTACATGTGGAGGTAGGGGTCATGGACTGGACTATTAAATGAATGCTTTACATAGTCATTGCCAAAAATAGCAGATGCTGACCAGAACATAGTGACTGAAGAGGGGATTCCAACTTTAAAAAGGATCAAAATTGATTGGAAGGAAGGATTGGACAGGCTGGCAACCCAGAGTCCAGATGACATTTATGCATTGAACTGAAAATGGAAATTGAGAAGGCACTGGCTATAATATTTAAACCTTTTATAGTCTCCAGGATAGTGCAAGAGGACTTGAGAATTGGAACCCCCCCCCCAATTTTAAAAAAGGATGCAAGGATAAGCCCAGCAATTACAGACCAGTCACAAAGTCAGAGTCCGAGAGATGTACAGCACAGAAACAGGACCTTTGTTCTAACTCCTCCATGCCCACCAGATGTCCTAGATAAATCTAGTCCCATTTGACTGATCTCTCTAAACCTTTCCTATTCACATATCCATTCATATATTATTCAGATACCTTTCAAATGTTGTAATTGTACCAGCCTCCACCACTTTCTGTGGCAGCTCATTCCATTACGCACCATCCTCTGCATGAAAAAGTTGCCTCTTGGGTATATTTTAAATCTTTTCCCCCTCACCTTAAACCTATGTCCTCTAGTTCCCCTGCCAGAGGGAAAAGACCTCATCTATCATCCTATCAAAGTCCTTCATGATTTTATAAACCTCTATAAGGTCACCCCTTAGCCTCTGATGCTCCAGTCTATTCAGCCTCTCTCTATAGCTCAAACCATCCAACCCTGAGAATAGCCTTGTAAGTCTTTTCTGAACCCTTTCAAGTCTTACAACATCATAGAACATAGAACAGTACAGCACAGAACAGGCCCTTCAGCCCAAGATGTTGTGCCGACCATTGATCCTCATGTAAGGTAAACCTAATGTACAAACCCTCAAATTTCTGTGACCATATGCATGTCCAGCAGTCTCTTAAATATCCTCAATGACCTTGCTTCCACAACTGCTGCTGGCAACGCATTCCATGCTCTCTCAACTCTCTGCGTAAAGAACCTGCCTCTGACATCCCCTCAATACTTTCCGCCAAACGGCTTCAAGCGATGACCCCTCGTGTTAACAATTTCTGCCCTGGGAAAAAGTCTCTGGCTATCAACTCTATCTATGCCTCTCATTATCTTGTACACCTCAATTAGGTCCCCTCTCTTCCTTTTTTTTCCAATGAAAAAAAGTCCGAGCTCAGTCAACCTCTCTTCGTAAGATAAGCCCTCCATTCCAGGCAGCATCCTGGTAAACCTCCTCTGAACCCTGTCCAAAAGCATCCACATCTTTCCTATAATAGGGCGACCAGAAATGGACACAGTATTCCAAGTGCAGTCTAACCAAAGTTTTATAGAGCTGCAACAAGATCTCACTGCTCTTAAACTCAATCCCCCTGTTAATGAAAGCCAAAACACCATATGCTTTCTTAACAACCCTGTCCACTTGGGTGGCAATTTTAAGGGATCTATGTACCTGCACACCAAGATCCCGCTGTTCCTCCACACTGCCAAGAATCCTGTCTTTATCCTGTACTCAATTTTCAAGTTCGACCTTCCAAAATGCATCGCTTCGCATTTATCCAGGTTGAACTCCATCTGCCACCTCTCAGCCCATCTCTGCATCCTGTCAATGTCACGCTGCAGCCTACAAAAGTCCTCTATACTGTCAACGACACCTCCAACCTTTGTCATCTGCAAACTTGCTAACCCATCCTTCGATCTCCTCATCCAAGTCACTAATAAAAATTACAGAGTAGAGGCCCAAAAACAGAGCCCTGTAGAACACCACTCACCACTGACTTCCAGGCAGAATACTTTCCTTTCACTACCACTCGCTGTCTTCTGTCAACCAGCCAATTCTGTATCCAGACAGCTAAGTTCCCCTGTATCCCATTCCTCCTGACCTTCTGAATGAGCCTACCATATCAGAAGCAAAAAACACATTTAAACATCAAAATAATCCTTCCTATAGCGACCGGAATTGAACGCAGTATTCCTCAAGTAGCCTAACCATTACCCTATACAGCCACAACATGACCTCCTATACTCAATACCCTGATCAAAAACTGGAAATGTGTTGCTGAAAAAGCGCAGCAGGTCAAGCAGCATCCAGGGAACAGGAGAATCGACGTTTCGGGCATAAGCCCTTCTTCAGGAATGGGGAAAGTTTGTCCAGCAGGCTAAGATAAAAGGTAGGGAGGAGGGACTTGGGGGAGGGGCGTCGGAAATGTGATAGGTGGAAAGAGGTCAAGGTGAGGGTGATAGGTCAGACTGGGGTGGGGGCGGAGAGGTCGGGAAGAAGATCTCAGGTTAGGATTTCCATCTCAGGCGACCGAATCAACACGGACATCTACTACAAACCGACCGACTCCCACAGCTACCTGGACTACACCTCCTCCCATCCTGCCCCCTGTAAAAACGCCATCCCATTCTCCCAACTCCTTCGTCTCCGCCGCATCTGCTCCCAGGAGGACCAGTACAAAATACGTACAACACAGATGGCCTCCTTCCTCAAGGACCGCAATTTCCCCCCCGACATGGTCGACGGTGCCCTCCACCGCATCTCCTCCACTTCCCGCTCCTCCGCCCTTGAGCCCCGCCCCTCCAACCGCCACCAGGACAGAACCCCACTGGCCCTCACCTACCACCCCACCAACCTCCATGTACAGCGCATCATCCGCCGTCACTTCCGCCACCTCCAAACAGACCCAGCACCAAGGATATATTTCCCTCCCCTCCCCTATCAGCTTTCCGTAGAGACCACTCCCTCCGCGACTCCCTTGTCAGATCCACACCCCCCACCGACCCAACCTCCACTCCCGGCACCTTCCCTTGCAACCGCAGGAGGTGCAACACTTGCGCCCACACCTCCCCCCTCACTTCTCTCCAAGGCCCCAAGGGAAACTTCCATATCCGCCACAGATTCACCTGCACCTCCACCCACATCATCTACTGCATCCGCTGCAGCCGGTGTGGCCTCCTCTATATTGGGGAGACAGGCCGCCTACTTGCGGAGCGATTCAGAGAGCACCCCTGGGCCACCCGGACGAACCAACCAAACCAACCTGTGGCACAGCATTTCAACTCCCCCTCCCACTCCACCGAGGATATGCAGGTCATTGGACTCATCCACCGCCAAACCACAACAACCCGACGGTCGGAGGAGGAGCATCTTATCTTCCGACTGGGAACCCTCCAACCGCAGGGGATGAACTTGGACTTCACCAGTTTCTTCATCCCCCCTCCCCCCACCTTGTCTCAGCCGGATCCCTCCAGCCCGGCACCCCCTTCCTGACCTGCAG
>NC_057741.1:42899001-42909315 GCF_004010195.1 Chiloscyllium plagiosum
TGGGTTTCCTCCGGGTGCTCCGGTTTCCTCCCACAGTCCAAAGATGTGCAGGTCAGGTGAATTGGCCATACTAAAATTCCTAACCTTCCTAACCTCAGATCTTCTTCCCGACCTCTCCGCCCCCACCCCAGTCTGACCTATCACCCTCACCTTGACCTCTTTCCACCTATCACATTTCCGACGCCCCTCTCCCAAGTCCCTCCTCCCTACCTTTTATCTTAGCCTGCTGTACAAACTTTCCCCATTCCTGAAGAAGGGCTTATGCCCGAAACGTCGATTCTCCTGTTCCCTGGATGCTGCCTGACCTGCTGCGCTTTTCCAGCAACACCTTTCCAGCTCTGATCTCCAGCATCTGCAGACCTCACTTTCTCCACCCTGATCAAAAAGGCAAGCATACCAAACGCCAACTTCACTATCCTGTCTACCTGCAATTTCACTTTTAAGGAACTGTGAACCTGCACCTCAAGGTATCTTTGTTCAGCAACACTCTCCAGTATAGGGTATACGTCCTGCCATGATTTGCCTTTCCAAAATGCAGCACCACACAATTATCTATGTTAAACTTCATCTTCCATTTCTCGGCCCATTGAACCAGCTGATCAAGGTCCTGAGGTAAACTCCTTCGCTGTCTATAACACCTCCAATTTGGTGTTATCTGCAAAATTACTAAACACATCCTCTATGTTCACATCCAAACCATTAAAAACAGTGGATCCAGCACTGAATCTTGCGGCACACTGCTGGTCACAGGCCTCCAGTCTGAAAAGCAACCCTCTACCCTCACCCTCTGTCTTTTCCCTTCAAGCCAATTCTGCATACAAATGGCTAGTTCTTCTGTATTCAATGAGATCTAACCTTACCAACCAGTCTACCATGTGGAACCTTGTCAGACACCTTACTGAAGTCCATATACATCAGGTCCCTCGCTCTGCCTTCATTAATCCTGTTTGTCCCTGGTTCAAAACATTCAATCAAGTTAATGAGATACGATTTCCTACACAAAGCTGTGTTGACTATCCCTAATCCTTGCCTTTCCAAATACATGTAACTCCTGTACATCAGGATCCCCTCCAAAAACTTGTCCACCACTGATGTCAGGCTCACTGGTCTATAGTTCCCTGTCTTTTCCTTACCACCTTTCTTAAATAGTGACACCACATCAGCAACCTTCCAGTCTTCCAGCACCTCCCCTGTGACTATCGTTGATACAAATATCTCAGCAAGGGGCGCAGCAATCACTTCCCTAGCTTATCATAGAATTCTAGGGTACACCTGATCAGTCCTGAGGATTTACCATCTATGTGTTTTAAGATGTCCATCACCATGTCCTCTGTAATATGGACATTTTTTCAATATGTCACTATTTATTTCCCCACGTTATCTGTCTACCATATCTTCTCCACAATAATCACCGATGCAAAATACTCATTTAGTATTTCTCCCACCTCCTGCAGTTCCACATGTAGGCTGCCTTCTGATCTTTAAGGGGAAAGTGAGGACTGCAGATGCTGGGCATCAGAGTCAAGAGTGTGGTGCTGGAAAAGCACAGCAGGTCAGGCAGCATCTGAGGAGCAGAAGAATAAATGTTTTGGGCAGAAGCCCTTCATCAGGAATGAGGGGCTCTCAACTCTGAAATTTAAGGGGCCCTATTCTCTCCCTAGTTACTCTTTTGTCCTTAATGTATTTGTAAAAATCCTTTGGTTTCTCCTTCACTCTATTTGCCTCATGTTACCTCATGTCCCCTTTTTGTCCTACTGATTTCCCTCTTAAGTATACTTCTACTGCCTTTACACTCTTTTTAGTGATTCACTCAATTGCTGCTGTCTATACATGACATATGCTTCCTTTTTCTTGACCAAAATCTCAATTTCTCTAGTTATCCAGCATTCCCTACACCCATCTGCCCTTTACTGTAACAGGAATATACTATCTTTGCACTTTGAACTCTCATTATCTCATTTTTGAAGACTTCCCATTCTCCAGCCACCCCTTTCCTTGCAAGTATCCATACCTCACCAATCAACTTTTGAAAGTTCTTGTCTAATATCATCAAAATTGGTCTTCCTCCAATTTAGAACTTTAGCTTTTATATCCAGTCTATCCTCCATCACTATTTTAAAACAAATAGAATAATGATCACTAGCCCCAAGTGCTCCCCCAGAGATACCTCTGTCACCTGCTGTGCCTTAATTTCCCAAGAGTAGGTCAAGTTTTGCACCTTCTCTAATAGGTACATCCACTTACCAAATCAGAAAATTCTCTTGTACACACTTAACAAATTCGCCTCTATCCAAGCCCTTAACATTAAGGCAGTCCCAGTTTATATTTGCAAAGTTAAAAACCCCTACCATAACCATCCTGTTATTCTTACAGATAACTGAGATCTTCTTTCAAATTTATTTCTCAATTTCCTGCTGACTATTGTGGGTGGAGTCTATTGTACAATCCCATAAGGTAACCATCCCTTTCTTGTATCTCTGTTCCACCCAAATAACTTCCCTGGACGTACTCCCAGGAATATCCTCCCTACAGCTGTAATGTTATCCGTAATCAAAAACACCACTCCCATACCCCTCTTGCCCCCTTTTTCGATTCTTTCTTTTTTCTGTGTAGCATCTATACCCTGGAACATCAAGCGGCTAGTCCTCTCCATCCCTGAGCCACATCTATAATCACTATGATATCACAGTCCCATGTTCCCAACCATGCCCTGAGTTTGTCTGCCTTAACTGTTGGGTGTCTTGCAAGAAAATAAATGCAGTTTAATTTAACAGTCCTACCTCATTCTCTGACGTACATCAATAATCTAGACCTTGGTATACAGGGCAAAATCTCTCAATTTGCAGATAAAACAAAACTTGAAAGTATTGTAAACTGAAGAAGATAGTATAGGACTTTAAAAAGACAGTGACAATTCAGTGAAGTAGGTGGATAGGTAACAGATGAAATTCAATGAAGCACATTTTGAGGGATAATAGTTTGTAGGAAACATATGGCAAGACAAACTAAAGAGCACGATTCCGAAACGATCTGCAGGAGCAAAAAGACCCACATGTATATGTGCCTAAGTCATTAGTAGTGGCATGACAAGTAGAGAGCGCCATTCCTAAATCATACAGTAGCCTAGATTTCATTGATCAGACCATAGAGTATAAGTGCGTAAGGCTATGTTGAAATTGTAGAAGATGTTCACTTGGCCTCAGCTAGTGTAGTGTGTCCAGTTCTGGATGTCACACCTCTGGGAAGGATGTGAAGGTTTTGGAGAATGGCGCCAGTGATGAGGAAAGGATCAATAACAAGACACAGATGTAACATCATTGGCAAAAGGAGCAGAAGTGATATGAAGAAAAGCCCACATGATAGCTGGTTAGGACCAGAATGCACTTCCTGATACTATGGTAGAGGCAGATTCAATTGAGCTTTTGAAATTGTGATGAGGCAGTTATTTAAAAAGAATATTAAGTGTTCCCAGGAGAAGATAAGAAAATGGGACAAGGTGAAATAATCATTTGTAGAGCTGGCCGCCTCCTCTGCTGGAGCAACTCTGATTCTGATCAAGGTTTCAGATTGTTTAGTCTTGATTAAAGTTGCTGACTTCTACACACTAGATCGTCCATGTGAGATTAGTTCCATGGAATGAATCCATTCTGCATTTTTTTTTCCAGGTCATTGGGAATGGACATCCTGGTTTAATGTTGATCATCCTGGTGGGAGTGGAGACTATGAACAGCTTGTTGCAATCCAACGTTATTATGGGGAAAGAATATGTCTGAGACCAGTTGCTGTTGAAGCTCGCACTATACATGGGGTCCCTGCCACAATGACAGGAGAGGTTGTGCACCTCAACCCTCAGCTTGGTTTCTGGTGTCTCAACAAGGAACAACTTTCAGGAAAACCTTGTTCAAATTATGCTGTCCGATTCAGATGTCCCAAACGTAAGCAACACTCTCAGTTTCAGTAGAAAACTATTTTGCAACTTGTAAAAGTCAGATCTTTTATACTGGATTTGAGGGAACATGGGATCATAGTAAAATTATTGGGTGAGTAACAACGAGTCAGGTGAATATTTTGGGAAATTAATTCAAATCCCGCCATGACAACTGGAGAAACTCAGTAGGTCTGGCAGCACCAGGTGATCGAGAAACAGTTGATATTTCCAGTCCAATATGATTCCTCCACTTCTCTTCGATTGTAATGAAAGGTGATGGGTTTTATTGAGCTGGGTAGAATAGGGGTGGTGTCATGTCTTAACACCACTGTCTACTCACCACCAAGGACTAAATCAGAACAGGAAGGTTCATGTCAGATTCCTTGCACTGCTGTCAAATGAGGCCTTTAAATGGCCAACTATCATTCATCTAAGGACCTCCGTCTACAGCAGCAAGTTTTTTTTATATCATGGGAGGTGAACTTCACAGGCAAAGCTGATATTTATCATCAGTTCCTAACTTACCTTGACTGAGGACAGTTAAGATTCTGGGTTAGTGGTGCTGGAAGAGCACAGCAGTTCAGGCAGCATCCAAGGAGCTTCGAAATCGACATTTCGGGCAAAAACCCTTAATCAGGAACTTCGATTTCGAAGCTCTTTGGATGCTGCCTGAACTGCTGTGCTCTTCCAGCACCACTAATCCAGAATCTGGTTTCCAGCATCTGCAGTCATTGTTTTTACCCCTGAGGACAGTTAAGAATCAACTGATGTGTAAGAATGTAAGATCACTGGAGCAACCCTGTCGTGCCATCATGGATCTGTATATCATAGTGCATAAATAACAGTGTGGGTGGAGTTAGAATAATCCAGAAGCAGACTGCAGCATTCTCTTTGGAAGACGCACCGAGATGACATGATCATGAATACACAACAAAGCTAGATTTGTCTTTACTTGATTCAGCTATATATTCAGAGCCTGGTGTATCGATAATTACTACATACAATAGTATTTAGTGTTAACATATAAGAAATATTTATTATCTTCGAGACTAAACTTGAAGACAGTTACTTTCTCCTTGACCAATCTGGAAAGAACCCAAACCCATGTGGCATCAAATCATACAATGAACCATCAACCATATTTGCTGTGGGTCTGGAGTCACATGTAAATCAGATCAGGTAAGGATGGCAGATTTAATGCTCAACAGGATATTAGTGGACCTGATAGAATTTTTACAATGCAAGACCATCAGACATAAGAACAGAAATTAGATCATTCAGCCCATTTGAGTCTGCTCCTTCATTCAATCATGGCTGATAAGTTTCTCAACCCCATTCTCCCGTGTTCTCTCTGTAACCCTTGATCCCCTTGATACTCAAGAACATATCTATCTCCGTCTTAAATATAACCTGGCCTCCACAGCCATGTGTGGCAATGAAGTTCATAGATACACCACTCTCTAGCTGAAGAGATTTCTCCTTATCTCCATTCTAAAAGATCACCCATTTACTCTAAGGCTGCGCCCTCTGGTTTTAATCTCTCCTACCAATGGAAACATTTCCCCAGCATCCACTCTGTCCAGGCCATTCAGTATTCTGTATTTTTCAATTAGATCCACCCTCATTCTTCTAAACTCCATAGAGTATAGACCCAGAGTCCTCAAACATTCCTCATGTTGAGTTTTTCATTCCTGGGATCATTACCGTGAGCATCCTCTGAACATGCTCCAAGGCCAGTACATCCTTCCTGAGATACGGGGCCCAAAACTGGGCACAATACTCCAAATGTCGTCTGACCAAAGTCTTATACTCCCTCAGAAGTACATCCCTGCTTTTATGTTTAAATCCTCTCAAAATAAATGCGATCATTGCATTTGCCTCCCTAACTACTGACTCAATGCTTCATGTTTACCTTGAAAGAATCCTGGTCTAGAACCCTCCAATCTTTTTGCACTTTAGACTACTGGATTTTCTCCCTATTTGGAAAATAGTCCATGCCTTATTCTTCCTACCAAAGTGCATGACCTCATATTTTCCCATGTTGTTCTCCATCTGCCTCTTTGTCCAATCACCTAACCTGTCCGATCCTTCTACAGCCTCCCTGCCTTCTCAATGCTATCTGTCCCTCCACCTGTCTTTGTGTCATCTGTGAATGTAGCCAGAATGCCCTGAGTTCCTTCATCTAGATCGTTAATGCATAAAGTGAAAAGTTGTGGTCCTAACATTGAGCCTTGCAGAACACTGCTTGTCACCGACTACCATCTTAAAAAGGACCTTTTCATTCCTACTCTCTGCTTTCTGCCAGACAGTCCAGCATCTATCCATGCTAGCACCTTGCCCCTGACACCATGGGCCCTTATCTTTACTCAGTAGCCTCCTGTGTGGAACTTTGTCAAAGGCCTTTTTGAAGTCCAGGTAGATAACATCCATTGGTTCTCCTTGGTCTAACCTGCTCATTACTTCCTCAAAGAATTCTAACAGATTTGTCAGGCATGATCTCCCCTTGATGAAACCACACTGACTTTGCCCTATTTTACCATGCTCTTCCAAGTATTCAGAAATCTCATCATTCACAATGCATTCCAGGATCTTAGCCAAGGTTAGGCTAATCGGTCTTTAATTTTCCATCTTTTGCCTTTCGTCTCTCCAGATTCACTGTCATTGAAAACTGACAAGAACTGCTGGCCTCATAGGCCCTTGATCCCAGGAAAGGCCTGATGATGCCAATTTAAGAGCCCGAGTGGCATTAAATTCCAACAGACTTTCCTGGAGGATATAAAGTGGGTCTCTTGTCAGATCTTGTCTCTTGTTAGTGGGCGGCACGGTGGCACAGTGGTTAGCACTGCTGCCTCACAGCGCCAGAGACCCGGGTTCAATTCCCGCCTCAGGCGACTGACTGTGTGGAGTTTGCACGTTCTCCCCGTGTGTGCGTGGGTTTCCTCCGGGTGCTCCGGTTTCCTCCCACAGTCCAAAGATGTGCAGGTCAGGTGAATTGGCCATGCTAAATTGTCCATAGTGTTAGGTAAGGGGTAAATGTAGGGGTATGGGTGGGTTACGCTTCGGCGGGGCGGTGTGGACTTGTTGGGCCGAAGGGCCTGTTTCCATACTGTAAGTAATCTAATCTAATCTAATCTAATCTCCAGCCTCATGATACCAGGAACCAACCGAAGGCACCAAATACTGCAAAGGTTGCAGGCCCTGATAAGATTCCCACAATATAAATGAAGAGATGTGCTCCAGAACTTGCTGTTCCTCGATTCCAATATGTCTACAACTCTGGCATCTACCTGATAGTTTGGAAAATTGTTCAGGTGCACCCTACACACCAAAATCAGGACAAATCCAACCTGGCCAATTGCAGACCCATTCCTGATGAAGGGCTTTTGCCCGAAACGTCGATTTTGCCTGTCCTCGGATTTTGCCTGTCCTCGGATGCTGCCTGAACTGCTGTGCTCTTCCAGCACTACTAATCCAGAAATTGCAGACCCAGTCTACTCTCTATCATCAGTAAGGTGATGGAAGGTGTCATCAGCAATTGAATCTCTTGTCAAGAGGAAGAAGGCTTATGTTAGGATGAGCTGTGAAGACTCAGTTAGGGCACTTGAATCTTTATGTCATCATAGTCTACAGGAATAGTGCCAGAAGACTGGAGGATAGCAAATGTTGTTCTTATTCAAAAAGGGGAGTAGAAACAACCCTGGTAATTATAGACCAATGAATCATCTGTTGTGGATAAAGTATTGGAAAGGGTTATAAGAGAGATGATTATAAATCCTATGAAGGAATAAGTTGATTAGGGATAGTCAACACTGTTTTGTAAAGGTAAGGTTGTGCCTCACAAACCTTATTGAATTCTTTGAGAAGGTGACCAAACAGGTGGATGAAGGTAAAGTGGTTGTGGTGTATATGGATTTCAGTAAGGCATTTGATAAGGTTCCCCACGGTGGGCTATTTCAGAAAATACAGAGACATGGGATTGAGGGTGATTTAGTGGTTTGGATCAGAAATTGGCTCGCTGAAAGAGGACCGGGTGGTGGTTGATTGAAAATGTTTATCCTGGAGTTCAGTTACTAGTGGTGTACCACAATGATCTGTTTTGGGGCCACTTCTGTTTGTCATTTTTATAAATGACCTGAATGAGGATGTAGAAGGATGGGTTAGTAAATTTGCGGATGACATTAAAGTCGGTGGAGTTGTGAATAGTACTGAAGGATGTTGCAGGTTACAGAGGGACATAGATAAGCTGCAGAACTGGGCTAAGCAGTAGCAAATAGAGTTTAATGTGGAAAAGTGAGATGATTCACTTTGGAAGGAGTAACATGAATACAGAGTACTGGGCTAATGGTAGTGTAGATGAGCATAGAGATCTGTGTCCATTGCAATAGATCCTTGAAAGTTGCCACTTAGGTTGATAGGCTGTTAAGAAGGTATACAGTGTGTTGCTCTTATTGGTAGATTGATTGAGTTTCAGAGCTATGAGATCATGTTGCAGCTGTACAGAACTCTGGTGTGACCGCCGTTGAAGTATTGCGTACAGTTCTGGTTGCTGCATTAAAGGAAGGACCTGGAAGCATTGGAAAGGGTGCAGAGAAGACTTGCCGTGATGTTGACTGGTATGAAGAGACTGTCTTCTGAGGGACTTGAGGCTGTTTTTATTAGAGAAGAGGGTTGAGAGGTGACTTAATTGAGACATACAAGATGATCAGAGGATTAGATAGGGTGGATGGTGAGATCCTTTTTCCTCAGATGGTGATAATTAGTATGAGGGGACATAGCCTTAAATTGAGGGGTGATAAGTAATGGACAGATGTTAAGAGGTAGTTTCTTTACTCTGTAGTAATGGCATGGAAAGCCCTGCCTGCAATTGTAGTGGACTTGCCAACTTTAAGGGCATTTAAATGGTCATTGGATAAACATAACAGATGAAAATGGAAGAGTGCAGGTCAGATGGGCTTCAGATTGGTTTCACAGGTCTGCGCAACATCAAGGGTGGAAGGGCCTGCACGATGTTCTAAATCACCTTCTCACTCCCCAAATCCTGTTCAACATTGACAAGGCACAAGTCAAGAGTGTAATGGAATACTCCCTACCCGGCTATATTAATGCAGCTCCAAAAACACTGAAGGAGCTTGACACCATCCAGGACAAAGCAGCCCACAAGATATGCAGTATATCTACTCCCTTCACTACTAACACTCCATAACAGGAGTATGTACCCTCTACAAGATGCACTGCAGGAATCCACCAAAGATCTTTTAGACAGCACCTTCCAAACTCATGGTCACTTTCATCTGGAAGGACAAGGGCAGCAAATACATAGGGACACCACCACCTGTAAGTTCCCCTCCAAGCCACTCCCCAAACTGACTTAAATGCATCATCATTCCTATCATATCACTGGATCAAAATCCTGGAATTCTCTCCTTAACAGTAATGTGGGTCTAAATATAGCACTCTTACTGCAGTGATTCAAGTAGGCAGCTCACCACCACCTTCTCAAGGGACAATAGGGACCAGCAATAAATGCTGGCCCAGCCAGTGACATGCACATGGCATGAATGATTTAAAAAAAAACACTATTTAGATATGGAGAATAGAACTGACTGGACTGTTCCATGAGCTGAATGACCTCCTTCTATTCTGTAAATGTCTCCAAGACCCCATCATCCTTTATCACAGGTGATCTTGTTCTCTAAACAATGTACTGTCCCCCTTCAGAATGTTCAGCAGACACTCAATGACATCCTTGATTCTCCACACCAGGCATGTAACACACTGTCCAGATGTTATGTTTATCACTGGAGAAACTTCTATCTATTTCCCTTACAATTGAATCCCTGATCACTTTTGCTCTCACTGTCTTTTGCACCCCTCCTTACTCCCATAGAGCTGAACTATTCACTCCTGGTCCCATGGACTTGGTTCTCACTGAATTAACCTGAAACACTGTCTCCCACAGTAATCTCCAAAATGGAAAATCTGTTAGGAGAGAGACATGGCCCCAGAGGATTCCTGTACTAACTGCTTGTCATTTTACTCTTTTTTTTTTTTTCTTGCCTGTTCACCCTTTATCTGTGAGGAGAAAGTGAGGGCTGCAGATGCTGGAGATCAGAGCTGAAAATGTGTTGCTGGAAAAGCGCAGCAGGTCAGGCAGCATCCAGGGAACAGGAGAATTGACGTTTCGGGCATAAGCCCTTCTTCAGGAATGAGGAAAGTTTGTCCAGCAGGCTAAGATAAAAGGTAGGGAGGAGGGACTTGGGGGAGGGGCGTCGGAAATGTGATAGGTACTACAAACAAACCATTATCTCCCAGACCGTCCATAACCTCATCACCTCGGGGGATCTCCCATCCACCACCTCCAACCTCATAGTCCCACAACCCCGCAC
>NC_057741.1:42910512-42914621 GCF_004010195.1 Chiloscyllium plagiosum
GGAGGCCACATCGGGTGCAGAGGATGCAATAGATGATGTGTGTGGAGTGCTGGACAAACTTTCCTCATTCCTGAAGAAGGGCTTATGCCCGAAACGTCGATTCTCCTGTTCCCTGGATGCTGCCTGACCTGCTGCGCTTTTCCAGCAACACATTTTCAGTTCTACCCTTTATCTGTGGCGTGACCACTTCACAGCACATGTTTGCCACCAAGACCACAACCTTGCAGATGCTGCTCCAGATGCAAAACCTGGATTTTGAACTGCTCTAGTTGGATACATTGCACAGGAAGAATATTCCATGCCCTGCTTACTTGTCTTTAAATGACTCCCAATATGTTTACCTCCCCTAGCTTCATGAATATTCAATGGATACTAAACACCTTACCTTACTCTTATACATTCAATTCTATTCTAACTAAAGACCAAGCGCAAATGTTTAGTAACCAGTCACCTTGTGAATTTCCTGTGATGTTACCCTTGGGTATATTTTCAACCTCAGCCCAGTTACTGTTTGGGGTCTGTTTTTGTTTCTGCTGGACTTCTCCTTGAGTTCAGGTATGTGAAGCCCCTGACCTCCTGTGGATTTCTATCCTGTCATTGCTCAGGTTACATTTGGCCCTAGCCTGCTCAGCTAATCTTCTCTCCCTGACTGTTATTGATCGACTTCTATCACTGGATGGCTTCCTGCTGTTAAGCTTCAACACCTGTTGTAATCCAAAAGTCAGCTTTTTAAAAGTTCACATTTCTGATTTTAAGTATTTTTTTTAATTCCGTGGCTTTCTAATTATTTATTTTATTAAAATCCGAGGTTGTTGGTAATTTATTGAGAAGAGAATGATTCACGGTGTTGCAGAAATAAGGCAAAAGTGAATCACTTTAATTAAAAACTGTGAAATAACATAATTTAATGTTGCAGGACAATGATCCATAACTAATCAATTGTTTGATCTTTATCTCAGGTTCGACAGTTTCTCAGAGTTTCTGGTCCCAGTGGTCAGACTGGGGCTCCTGCACAGCAGCCTGTGAGGAGACAGGAGTACAGTTACGTCATCGCACCTGCTCCACCGACAACCAGAACAAGGAGCAACTGTGTCCAGGTCCTGTGGAGGAGGGCAGGATATGCAAAGGCACAGCTTGTATAAGTATGTTCAAATAACATCTTTAATGGCCCAAATGTGACGGCCTGTAGAGAGAGCCAATATTGGCTAGTTAGTTACAGTACAAATCTTCCCAGCATGTTAGGAATAATATAGGATAATCTTTCAATTCTAAACCGAGAGACCTTCTAAACTGATTAACTTCCAGGGTCACACAACCTATTCTTGCTACGGTCTCTTATATTTACAACTGAGCAGATCAAACAGTAACAATACCACAGAGATGGAACTCCTGATGCATGTATGGCATAGTTTACTGGATCAATATGTTGAATAACCAAGGACAGGACAGGCTAGATTGGGTTTTGTGTAATCAGAAAGGAACAATTGGCAATCTAGCTGTGTGAGGCCCCATCTGAAAATGTGACCATAATATGATAGAATTTTTCATTAAGGTGAAGAGTGTCATGATAGATTCACAACCCTAGTCTCAGAATCAAAGTAAAAGAAACTAGAATGAAATGAGGCACCAGCTTGCTATGTTCAATCAGGGAGTGCTACTTAAAGGGATGATTGTGAATAGACAAGGCAAATATTTAAAGAGGAACTGCAACAATTCCTCATTCCACTCTGCAATAAACTAAAACTGTAAAGCTGGCCTAACCCTGGCTAACAAGAAAATTAAGTTAAGCACACAACACCAGGTTATAGTCCAACAGGTTTATTTTGAAGCACTAGCTTTCAGAGTGCTGCACTTTCATCAGGTGGTTGTAGCGAATAAGATCATAAGACACAGAACATTTAACAACATTACAGTGTCATGCAGCTGAAATATGTTGGACAAACCTAGATTAAGTCTTTCATATTTTTGGATGGGTCTGCTGGTTTCAGTTCTTTTAATATGCAAATCCCAGAACTTTTAAATCACATTCTCAAGGTAACTTAAGGTTTTATAACAAAAGGTGCCATCTCTGCTCAGACAATACATTAAAGGTGTGAGGTCAGAGTCTGTCTGTATCCCAATCTTGAGTCAGACTGGTTCTATTTCCAAAGTGGAATTTACACAACATTACATGGATTGACTGCCTGTAATTTATGCATTTTATTAGCAAAGTAGAACGTATATGCAAATAGCCAAGTTCGGTACCCATGAGGATGGCCTGAACCGGGACCTTGGGTGCATGTCACACTAAAGGTGACCCCACTGCACCATACACTCTCTCTCACACATACACACACTCTTTCTTACACTCACACTCTCGCAGACCTCTCTCATACGTAAGCTCTCTCATGCACACTCACACCCTCTCATAGGCTTCTATCCCAACACAACCACACACCTACTTTACCAAGCTTGCACACATGCAGGCACACATTCTCTTGCGTGCATTCACTCACACACTGGTATGCACACACTCACCCTGTCTTTCTCTCCTGCATGCACACACAAAGTTTTTATAGGGTGAATTTGTATTTGTGGTATTATATTTGCAGTTACATTCTGCTTTACTTAAAAAGCACACAACCTGCAGGCAGTCATATAATACTTTATAAATTCCATTTTGGAAATAGAACCAGTCTGACTCAAGATTGGGATACAGACAGACTCTGACCTCACATCTTTAATGTATTGTCTGAGCTGCGGTGGCCCCTTTTGTTATAAAACCTTAAGTTACCTTGAGAATGTGATTTAAAAGTTCTGGGATTTGCATATTAAAAGAACTGAAACCAGCAGACCCATTTCAAAAGATGAAAGACTTAATCTAGGTTTGTTCAATATCATTTCAGCTACATGACATTGTTATCCTTTTGCTATAAATGCTGTCTTAAGGTTGAAAAGTTACAAAGACCTACAGAGCACTTGCCTTTATCAATCAAGATCTACATAATAAGCGTTGGGAAGGTCATGTTAGAATTAAATAGAACTTTGATTTGGCCACTGGAGTACTGTGTGCAGTTCTGGTCACATACTATAAGAAGGATGTGATTGCACGGTGTGGCGGGGCCTGGGGTGGGGAGGGGAGAGATGTAGATGAAAAGGAGATTCATCAAATGTTGCCCAGGATGCAGCATCTCTCTATGAAGAAAGGTTAGATAATTTCTGGTTGTTTTCTTTAGAGCAAAGAATGCTGAGAGGATCCTGACTGACATAAGATTTAAGGGGCATAGACTGGGTGAATTCAAAGTAGCTGTTCCCATTAGTCTAAAGGTCAAGAACAAGGAGCCAGCACAGTGGCTCAGTGTTTAGCACTGCTGCCTTACAGAGCCAGGGACTCTGGTTCAATTCCACCATCTGGTGACTGTCTGTCTGTGTGGAGTTTGTACATTCTCCCTGTGTCTGTGCAGGTTTCCTCCAGTGCCTGGTTAGGTGAACTGGCCGTGCTGAATTGTCCATAGTGTTCAGGGATGTAGAGCTTAGGTGCATTAATCAGGGGACATGTAGGATAATGGGTCTGGGTGGGATACTCTTCAAAGGGGTGATGCGGACATATTGGGCCGAAGGGCCTGTTTCCACACTGTAGGAATTCTAAATCTAAGGAATCATAATTTTAAGGTGAAAGACAAGAGGTTTAGAATGTGGTGGGGGTCTGGAATGCACTGCCAAGTAGGATAGAGAAGTTGGGAAAACTTGCAACCTTTAATAAATATGTGGATGAGCAATTAATGTGATTAGTATTCAAGACTATATAGGCCAAGTCCTGCAAAGGTGGATTAGTATAGATTGGTTGGTGCAGACTTGATGTGCTGAAAGGGCATGTTCTGTGCTGTATGACTCTGACTAGCTAAGAATGTTTTGTAGAAGACTCTCCGATTGTGGTACTGTCTTACATAGAACATAGAACATAGAAGAATACAGCGCAGTACAGGCCCTTTGGACCTCGATGTTGCGCCGATCCAAGCCCACCTAACCTACACTAGCCCACTATCCTCCATATGCCTATCCAATGCCCGCTTAAATGCCCATAAAGAGAGAGAGTCCACCACTGCTACTGGCAGGGAATTCCATGAACT
>NC_057741.1:42917956-42929743 GCF_004010195.1 Chiloscyllium plagiosum
TTCTAACTTTGAGCTTCCAACCTAGCTCCCTGAAAGTCTGTCTAACATCCTCGGCACTCCTCCTACCTATGTCGTTGGTGGCAATGTGGACCACGACTTCGGGTTGCTCCCCCTCCCCCTCCAGGACCCGGAAAACACGATCAGAGACTTCACGTACCCTTGCACCTGGGAGGCAACATACCACACGTGAGTCTCTCTCGTTCCCACAAAACCGCCTATCTGTGCCCCTAACTATCGAGTCCCCAATTACTACTGCTCTGCTCTTCTTCACCCTTCCCTTCTGAGTAACGGGGACAGGCTCCGTGCCAGAGGCCTGAGCTCCAAAACGGTATACTTGTTCTTGAGGGGAACGGCCGCAGGGGGTCCCTGCACTGGCTGCTTCCTCCCAGTCCCCCTCACTGTCACCCATCTGTCTGCAATCTTTGGAGTTACTACTTCCCTAAAGCTCTGATCTATGACCCCCTCTGCCTCCCAAATGATCCTAAGTTCATCCAACTCCAGCTCCAGTTCCCTAACACGGTCTTGGAGGAGCTGGAGATGGGTGCACTTCCTGCAAGTGTAATCAGCAGGGACGTCCATAGCATCCCTCACCTCAAATATGTTGCAAGAGGAACATTGCACTGCCTTCACTGCCATCCCTCTAAAAGTAACCTTTTTTAAAAAAAAAATTACTGGGTCTAAAGAATAGAACAAGCAAAATGCAGCACTTACCTACTTACCACAACGGGTCTTATTATTAGGTTAGAGGAGGAGTGAGGGTGGGAGGCACTACCTCTATAGTGCCTCAGGTTCTTCTCCTGCGCGCTTTTATAGGGAAAAAACCTACCCGGCTGCTTCTCTGGTCTTCGTCACTTCCCCCTGCTGCTCCCGCTCTTTCTGTGAAGAGAAAAGAAAAACAATACCGCTGCCCGCTACTGGTAAGTAATTTTAAAACAAACTGTCTCCCCTTAGCTGTAGCCTTCCGGGTTCCTTTAAACTCTGCTGCTGCTCGCACTCAAAAATGCTTGTATTTTCTATCCAGAAATACAAATCAAGAATTCTAATGAGAAACATTCCTCCTCCTGCTCTGAGACTTGAAGTAGTCCATGTCCACATGCAGCAAGACCCGGACATCATCGAGGGCAGGGCTGATAAATGGCAAGCAGCATACACACCAAACATATGCCAGGCAATGACCAACTTCAAGAGAGTCTCTATCTGCCTGACCTTGATGGTCAATGACTTAACCATCAGTGAATCATCCATTATCAACGTTCTAGGCATTGTCATTGAACAAAGTGCATGTCGGGGCTTGCTGACAATGGCCACAGGATGATTCATTATCTGGGCAGCTAGGAATGATGAAAACTGTACAATCATCAGGAAATATTCCTGTTTTCAATGGAGAGATGGTTACTGATGAAGCAGCAGAAGATGGTTGAGCCTAGTACTCTTCAGAAGTCCTGCAGTAACGTGCTGGTGTTAGGATGATTGGCCTCCAACAACCATAATCTGTCTTTCTGGTAGTGGAAAATTTTCCAAAAACAAGATGCTGAAAATCTGAAATAAAACAGAAAATGCTGGAAATGTTTGATATTTGGATGTGTGCCTTTATTCCCAATTCCATGCCCTTGGGATGAACGATGATTAGTCCAGGAGAGCGCAGGGTCAATAATTGTCTTCAGGCTTGGGTGCCTTTATAAAACTGTTTTTCACCTACTAAGACTACATGCTACAATAAACATATCTAATCCGTGAACCCTGCTGCCTAATGCAAGTCCGTATACTCCACATGCTTCTCTGCATGCATTTCCAACATTCACTTGGCTAGACTTCATGCTCCTGACTAGTTCTTCATGGGTGTTTTCCACCTTAATTCCACCCAGACTTGTTATTTATGCCCACTGAGCTGTGCAACATCATTACAGTTTACACCAGAGATGTAAAGATGTAAGCACAGTGGCAGCATCAGTGGAGGGAACTGGAGTTAATGTTTCAGTATTGTGACCTTTCTCCACAACTCAGTACGTGGACTGTTCTGATGAAATGTCGCAGATCTGATAAGTTAAACTCTATTGGATATTTATGTAAAAATGGGAGATAAACTAGGAAATGGCATTGGAAGTAGTGGTCGAATATAATTTTGTTATGCTGACCCACAGTAAATTGGTCACTTCAGCCATTACTGATTGCTAACAAAACACAGGATTGTTTCCCCTTTTACTGTAATTATTAAGACTTTTTATTACTTTGTGATGAGTGATATTTTTTCTTATTTGTATTCTGCTCACAGCAACTCCTGCAACCTCCAGCAAGCCACTAAAGATTCCAAGGGAAAGTAAGGAGGAGCAGCAGCCTGGTAATATCTGATTCACTCTAATGCAAGCTTTAAATAAATCTTAATCCCTAAATTTTAACTTGTAATGTTATTTTGAGGTGAAGGTTGCTTGTGGTCTGGCCTTAATCATGGGTGAGATTAATTGCTCTCTATTACAAAAACTTGTACCTGGTGGCCTCCTGTATACCAATGGCAATACAGAGAGGTTGGTAGGGGATGGGATTGTTGGAGAGAGCTGAGATCTTGGGAGGAGAGTGTCACAACATAGAGATACCTTTTCCCCATTGCCCTGGGTTTTGGAACTTCTGCAGATCCCAGTCAGTGTTCCTGAGTCCATAAACACTCCAGCCTGGAGCATGCCTGCAGGAACCAGTGACAGGTTGTTGCATTAGAGATGATTTGGTGGTGCCAGTGTTGGACTGGATGGACACAGTTAAAAATCACACAACACCAGGTTATAGTCCAACAGGTTTATTTGGAAGCACTAGCTTTCGAAGTTCTGCTCCTTCATCAGGTGGTTGTGGAACAGGACCATAAGACACGAATTTATAGCAAAAGAGTTAGTGTCATGGAGCTGTAATCGTATATTAAACAAATTTAGATTAAGTCTGTCATTTAGAAAGGGATATGCTAGTTTCAGTTCTTTAATATGTAAATGCCAGGATTCCTTTGAAGTTACATTCTCAAGAAAGCTTTAACTTTTCTAATATGTCCGCTCACACAATGCATTAAAGGTGTGAGGTTAAAGTCTATTCACGTTCCAATGTTGCAACAGACTGATTCTATTTCTAAAGTGGGGCTTAAAGAATCTTACTTGGACTTGTTCAGTTTTTGAGCAAAGTAAAATGTAATTCTGCAAATACAAATTCACCCCATAAATCTGTGTGTGCGTGCAGGAGAGACCGAGTGAGTGTGTGCATGTAGGTGTGAGGGCATGTGAAAGTGTGTTTGTAAGCTTGGTCAAGTGTGATGTGGTATAGGTCTGAGAGTTTGTGTGTGTATGTATGAGATAGGGTCTGTGTGAGTTTGTAGGAGTGTGTGTGTGTGTGGGAGTCTAATAAAGAATAGAATCCCTACAGTGTGGAAACAGGCCATTCGGCCCTAAAGTCCACACTGACCCTCCAAAGAGTAGGTCACCTGTAGTGTGACATGAACCCAAGGTCCCGGTTGAGGCCATCCCCATGGGTACCAAACTTGGCTATCAGCCTTTGCTCAGCCACTTTGCGTTGTTATCAACTAGACAAAAGTGAGGACTGCAGATGCTGGAGTTTATTTTCTGATGAAGGGCTCCTGCCCGAAACATCGTTTTTTTTTGTATTTTTTTTTCCCTGCTCCTCAGATGCTGCCTGACCTGTGCTTTTCCAGCACCACTCTGCGTTGTTGCCGTCCTTAAGTCCACCTTGGAGGATGGTCACCCAAAGGTCTGAGGCCTAATGTCCCTGAAGGCTGGACAGTATGCTGCAATTAATAGTCTGTAACAGAAACTGCCCAGCCTTCAGTATAACATCAACCACAATACCGTACAACCCCTGTCACAGTAGCCAGTGCAAGACATGTCAGAGTGTCGACATCGATACCACCATTACACATGGGGACACTTCCCACCGTATACGTGGCATGTACTTATGTGACTCAGCCAACATTGTTTATCTCATACGCTACAGGCAAGGATGCCCTGAGGTATGATACACTGAGGAAACCGAGCAGATGCTATGACAACTGATGAATGAACACTGCACAACAATCGCCAGGCAGGAGTGTTCTTTCCCAGTCGGGGAATATTTCAGTGTTCAGGACATTCGACCTCTGACCTTCAGGTGACCATCCCCCAAGTTGGACTTTGGGATAAGCAACAGTGCAAAGTGACCAAGCAGAGATTGAAAGCCAAGTTCAGTACATGTGGCGATAGCCTCAAACAGGACTTTGGGTTCATGTCACATTACAGGTGACTCCACTGCACTATACACTCTCTCTCTCTCTCTCTCTCTGTCACTCACTCACACACTCCCTCACTCGCACACACTCATGCAGACCCTCTCTCATATGCAAGCCCTATCTCATATACGCACAAATGCACCCCCTGCACTCACACCCACACCCACGCACACACCCTCTCGCAGGCTTATAACCCATCGCACTCACTCTCATACTTGACCAAGCTTACACACACACTCTTTCACATATCCTCACACCCACATGCACACACTCTCTCTGTCTCTTCTGCACGTGCACACATATAGTATATTGGGTGAATTTATATTTGCAGACTTAAATTTTATTTTGCTCAAAACTGCATAAATCCATGTAAGGTTCTCTAAATCCCATTTTAGAAACAGTCTGTCTCAACTTTGGGACATGGACAGACTTTAACCTCACACTTTTTAATGCATTGTCTGAACTGAGATGGCACCTATTGTTAGTAAAGTTAAAGCTGTAAGTATAGACCTATCCGGTAGGGAGGTAGTTGTCGAGAGAGGGAGCCATGGTTTATTAAAGGAGTTCTTCAAGAGGAAGAAGGCAGCTTACGTGAAGGTTGAGGCATGAAAGCTCAGTTAGGGGGCTTGAGAGTTACGTTAGCCAGAAAAGATCTAAAGAGGGGGCTAAAAAGCTATGAGAGGACATGAGAAGTTGGTGGATAGGATCAAGGAAAACCCTAAGGCCTTCTATAGGTACATCAGGAATAAAAGAATCTCTAGAGTAAGATTAGGGCCAATTAAAGATAAAGTAGAAAATTGTGTGTGGAATCTGAGGACATTGGGAAGCACTTAATGAATATTTTTCGTCAGTAATTCGCGTTGGAAAAGGGCAATGTTAATGAGAATATGAAGATACAGGCTACAAGATTAGATGGGATGGAGGTTGACAAAGAGGAGGTTTTAGCAATTTTGGAAGATCTGAAAATAGATAAGACCCTTGGGCTGGATGTGATTTATCCTCTGATTCTCTGGGAAGCCAGGGAGGAGATTGCAGAGCCTTTGACTTTGATCTTTGTCATCATTGCCGACAGGAGTAGTGCCAGAAGACTGGAGGATAGCAAATGTTGTTCCCTTGTTTAAGAAGGCGAGTTGGGACAACCCTTATAATTATAGGCCAGTGAGCCTTACTTCAGTTGTAAGTAAGGTGTTGGAAAAGGTTACAAGAGATAGGATTTTTTAATCATCTGGAAAGGAATAATTTGATTAGGGATAGTCAACACAATTTTGTGAAGGGTAGGTCTTGCCTCACTAACCTTGAGTTCTTTGAGAAGGTGTCAGAACAGGTGGATGAAGGTAAATCGGTTGGTATGGTGTAAATGGACTTCAGTAACACGTTTGATAAGGTTCCAAGTGGTAGGCTATTGCACAAAATACGGAGTCTCAGGATTGAAGATGATCTAGAAATTTGGATCAGAAATTGGCTATCTGTAAGAAGTTAGGGGGTGGTGGTTGAAAGGAAACGTTCATCCTGGAGCACAGTTACCAGTTGTATGCTGCAAGGATCTGTTTTGGGACCACTGTTTGTAATTTTTGTAAATGATCTGGATGTGGGTGTAGAAGGATGAGTTTGTAAATTTGCAGATGACACTAAGGTAAGCAGAGTTGTGGATAGTGCTGAAGAATGTTGTGGGTTACAGAGAGACATAGATAAGATGCAGAGCTGGGCAGAGAAATGGCAAATTGAGTTTAATGTGGAAGAGTGTAAGGTAGTTCACTTTGGAAAATAGAACAGGAATGCAGAATACTTGGCTCATTGTCAAGAATATTACCATGTAGATGAACAGAGCTTGGTGTCCAGGTGCATAAATCCCTGTAAGTTGCCACCCAGGTTGATGGGGGTTGTTAAGAAGGCATATGGTGTGTTGGCGTTTATTGGTAGGAGGATTGAGTTTCTAAGCCACAAGGTCATGCTTCAGCTGTACAAGACACTGGTAAGGTCGCATCTGGAATACTGTGTGTGGTTCTGGTCACTGCATTATAGGAAGGATGTGGAAGCTTTGGAAAAGGCTCAAGAGATTTAGTAGGATGTTGCCTGGTATGGAAGGAAGGTCTTATGAGGAAAGGCTGAGGGAACTGAGGCTGTTTTCGCTGGGGAGAAGTAGGTTGAAAGGTGACTTACCCTCTGATTATCTTATGTTTCTCGGTTAAGATAGGGTGGACAGTGAGGGCCTTTTTCCTTGGATAGTAAAGGTTAACACGAGGGGACATAGCTTTAAATTGAGGGGTGATAGTTTTAGGACAGATATTAGTGGTAGTTTCTTTACTCCGAATAGGAGGGGGGTGAAATGGCATGCTTGCAACAGTAGTAGACTCGCCAACATTAGGGCATTTAAATGGGCATTGGACATATGGATAATAATGGAATGGTGTAGGTTAGATGAGCATCAGATTAATTTTACAGGTCAACGCAACATCGAGGACTGAAAGGCCTGTGCTGCACTAACATTCTATCTTGAGAATGTAACTTAAAAGGAGTTCTGGGATTTACATATTAAAGAACTGAAACTCTCATATCCCATTCTAAAAGATGAAAGACTTAATCTAAATTTGTTTAATATATCATTACAGCTCCATGACACTGTAACCCTTTTGCTATAAATTCTGTGTCTAATGATGTTATACTGCACAACCACCTGATGAAGGAGCAGCACTTCAAAGGCTTGTGTTTCCAAACAAACCTATTGGACTATAACCTGGTGTTATAGCATATTTTTAGCATTAAAGAAAGGCTGACTCTCCGATATTGCGTCTGTTAGGTCTGCACCATATGGCCTCAATGCGTTTGTTGTGTAGTCAGGCTCCCATGCATGTGAAAGGGAACTTTCTGGTCTGTCTGTTTTACTATCAGAATGGAACAACTGCTGTGGCATTGCCATATTTCTCTAGGCCTGAGGGAATATTGACCGAGGATAGAATTCTTTCTTTATCTTTAACCCAGTAAACAATGCAATTGACTTCCTTTTATTGAAATGAATGAATTTGGAGATCTAATGGGAATCTCCTCATTGCTTTTGGCAGCATATCAGACTCTGCTGTAGAAAATATGAAAATTTGCAAATTGTTTTGAATGTGCTGATCATTTTGTATTGAAACAACTCCGTATCAATGAAGAATATCAAGCATTCAACTGTGTTGCAGGTTGTAAACTGAGATGCACAATGGGTCGTGTAAATGCAGAGTGCAGTCGATGTATGTGCGAAGAACATCTACTCCACGGTTCTGTACATCTTCAAGATGGCGCTCCAGCCTCCCAGGCAACTGTCCAGCTGTGGGGAGACTCTGACCAAATCCTGACAGTCTGTGATGAAAAGGGAAAGTTCAGGATTCCTGGTCTTTGCCCTGATGGCAAAACTGTGTTAAAAATTATGAAGTCACATTATGGAACTGTGCTTCATACACTGAGCATAAACAACAGCAAAATATCTACCATTGAAGTGAAACTCAAGAGATCTGGTAAATTATTTCTCAAAATAGAAATTGTTCAAATTGCGCTGTACCTCATTAATCACAAAATAGTGAAATGTTTTCCACATTGGGTCTAAATCTTCCAAGCTGGATCAGACTCTGGATTTCTGGAGGGCAGTTTTATCATTGGGTCAAAGTAGTCATCCCACTGGGATCCCACAATGAGGTCTGTATAATGAATAATGAAGGCTGTGAAAGGTCTGGCCTTAATCCTGGATGAAATTAATTGCTTTCTACATCTCAACCTTATACCTGGCAGCCTCCTGTACACCACTGGCACAATATAGCGAAGGTGGTGGAGGAGGGGATTGGTGGAGAGAGCTGACAAAATGTTACAGAAATTGCTGGAAACGTTCAGCAGGTCTGGCAGCCTCTGAAGAGAAATCAGAGTTATCATTTCAGTCCAGTGACCCTTCCTCAGATTGTAGATGAAAAAAAGTTAGTTTTATGCAGAAGATAGGGTAGAAGGAAGGAGAAAGTAAACAATAGATGGAGATAAGTCCAAAGATAGAGAAGAACAGTTGGACAGATAAAGGAGTGGATAACAATTGGCCTAGAAGAATGAATAACTACTAATGGGTCAGTAAGTGCCTAATACTGAGTTGTGTATAATAGCAGACTGTGTGATAACAAGGCCTGGTATGTGAGGTTGGGGTAAGGACATAAGAGAAGGTTCTTCTCGCCCTTAGATTTTGTTGGATTTAATATTAAGACCAGAAGATTGGCAAGTTCCCAAGTGGAGAAAGTTATCTTCTTGCCCTTCTGTGTGAATCCGAGTCCCACTCTCAGTGATATGCCCATTGATAAAGACACAATGCAACAAAGTACATAGAGACCATCAGAGTGAATTTTTACAGAAGTGACACCCCTTTTTACAGCAATGGTTATTGTATCCCAAGAACTAAATGCAGCTTAAAACTCTCAAAGCCTTTTAACAGCTGCTGAGAGAAAATAAGTATGCAAGTGACTGAGGTCATAGGGTGGCAGGTTGATGGTGAGAGGGTAAGGTGGCTGGAAGATTATAGTTCGGACAAACAACCAACTAAGGTAGTTTAATGGGGAGGAGAAAAATACAAACAATGTTGTTGGGGGGTGGATAGCATCCTTATCCTGATTGAGAATTCTGAGTGGTGTTTTACCTACTTAGTACCAGAGTAAGAGATATCTAAATGTTGTACATAGGCCCTGTTCTGTGCTGTATTTTTCTATGCTCTTTGGCCCACGATGTTGTGCCAAGGTTTACTCTTAATATAAAATATAATAACTTAACCTACACACCTCTCAACTCACTGCTATCCATGTGCATGTCCAGCAGTCGCTTAAATGTCCCCAATGACTCTGCTTCCACCATCACCACTGGCAACGCATTCCATGCATTCACAACTCTCTGTGTAAAGAACCTACCTCTGATGTCTCCTCTATACCCTTCTCCTAATATCTTAAAACTGTGACCCCTCATACTAGTCAATCCTGCCCTGGGGAAAATTCTCTGGCTACAGACTCTATCTATTCCTCTCATTATTTTGTACACCTCGATCAGGTCTCCTCTCTTCTTCCTTCTCTTCAGAGAGAAAAGTCTGAGCTTATTCAACCTTTCTTCATAAGGCAAGCCCTCCAGTCCAAGCAGCATCCTGGTAAACCTCCTTTGCACCATCTCCAAAGCCTCTGTATCTTTCTATAGTAGGCTGACCAGAACTGGACACAATATTCCAAGTGTGGTCTCAACAGGGACTTGTAGAGCTGCAGCAAAACCTCGCGGTTCTTAAACTTGATCCCCCTGTTAACGAAAGCCAAAACACCATATGCTTTCTTAACAACCCGATCCACTTGGGTGGCAACTTTGAGGGATCTATGTACTTGCACATCCAGATCCCTCTGTTACTCCACACTGCCAAGAATCCTGTCTTTAATCCTATATTCAGCATTCCAGTTCGACCTTCCAAAATGCATCACTTCGCATTTATCCAGGTTGAACTCCATCTGCCATTTCTCAGCCCAGCTCTGCATCCTGTCTATGTCACGCTGCCTGCAGTAGCCCTCTATACTGTCGACGGCACCTCCAACCTTTGTGTCATCTGCAAATTTACTAACCCACCCCTCAACCTCCTCATCCAAGTCATCTATAAAACCTACAAAGAGCAGAGGCTCAAGAACAGAGCCCTGCGGGACACCACTCAACACTGACCTCCAGGCAGAATACATTCCATCTACAACCACTCTGCCTTCTGTCAGCCAACCAATTCTGAATCCAGATATCCAAATCTCCCTGTATCCCATACTTCCTGACTTTATGAATGAGCCTACCATGGGGAACATTATAAAATGCCTTGCTGAAGTCCATATACACCACATCCACTGTTCGACCTTCGTCGAGCTGTCTCGTCACCTCCTCAAAGAACTCAATAAGATTTGTGAGGCATGACCTGCCCCTCACAAAGCCATGCTGACTGCCTTTAATCACACTATGCTTTGCCAAATAGTCATAAATCCTATCCCTCAGAATTCTTTCCAAAACTTTGCTGACCACAGATGTAAGACTGACTGGTCTGTAATTGCCAGGGCTTTCCCTATTACTCTTCTTGAAAAGAGGAACAACATTCGCCTCCTTCCAATACTCCGGTACGACTCCTGTGGAGAGTGAAGAGGCAAATATCCTCGCCAGCGGCTTAGCAACCTCCTTTGTTGCTTCCCGGAGTAGCCTAGGATAAATCTGTTCTGGCCCTGGGGTCTTATCGATCTTAATGTTTTTCAAAATTTCCAGCACATCAATTTCATCAATCTTGATCTGATCAAGCCTGTATCCCAGCTCCTCAAAGTTCCCATTCACAACAAGGTCCCTTTCCTTCGGGAAAACCGAAGCAAAAAACACATTTAGGGCCTCCCCTATCTGCTCAGACTCCATGCACAAGTTCCCTCCGCTATCCCTGATCGGCCCTACCTTCTCCCTGATCATTCTCTTATTCCTCACATATGCTGTAGAATAATAAAATCATGATAAAACTGATAACCCAAAGATGTGAAAGAGAAGGGAAGGCAGTAAAAGTGAGAATGCAAATTAAGATCATTTTCTCATAGGCTGCAATTGGCCTGACAGCTCAAAATGTAAAAACAATTAACTTCTAGTTTACTGAAATAATGCCCCTCAAATTAAAGGAGGTAAAGGATTAAATATGAACAGCAGGACCCCAAATTATCAAACTTCCTTCCTCCTTCTTTAAAACAGTGGGTACCAAAGGCATTTGAGTGAGCCATGTAGAGGTTGAGGAATTTAATTAACAAATTGAAAGCATGCTCTTACAGTGCAATCAGAAATTTGGAAAGCTGACAAAGATAGAAAGGAAAGTAAGTTATCATGAGACTTAAAAAGTTTATAAAAGGCAAATGAATGTTCTCTTCTTATCAAAAGGGAATGGAGTATAAAAATGGGAAGGTTTTGCTAAAACTACACAAAGTATTAATCAGACCTAGCTAGAATATTGTGAATACTGCCAGGGACCTCAGAAACAAATTGGAGTAACTAAAGAATGGATTTGCTGTGATCATGAGTTGTTGAGGGCGATCAGAGCCAGTAAGTACATTTGTCAGCTTTTACTGTGCACCAAGAGCGGTGGCAGTGCTTTTGCCAACATCCAGACTCTCCTGATCACATTTCCCTATATACTTGCAAGGAAGTTTTCAACTCCAGATTCATTGGAGGCCTATTTACCTATTCGAGAAGAACGGATACTCAAAAAATACAGTGTGCAGATTCCTCAAGAACAAACCACGACAAGCAGACCAAACACAGCCAGAATCCCTAACCACCTTACCATACATCAAAGAAGTTTCAGAAATGACAGCCAGACTACTAAGACCCCTCAGAATCCTAGTAGCACACAAACCCACCAACACTCTCAAACAAAAACTAACAAACCTAAAAGACCCAGTACAACCATGGACAAAACCAACGTCGTCTACAAAATTCCATGCAAGGACTGCCACAAACACTACGTAGGACAAACAGGAAGAAAGTTAGCCACCAGGATACAC
>NC_057741.1:42929778-42948523 GCF_004010195.1 Chiloscyllium plagiosum
CACCAATTCGACTGGGACAACACATCTATCCTGGGACAGGCTAAGCAAAGGCATGCCAGAGAATTCCTAGAGGTCTGGCACTCCAACCACAACGCCATAAACAAACACATAGATCTAGATACCATCTATCAACCCCTCAGAAAACGAACAGGAAATGACATCATCACAAACCCCAGGAACCCCATCCAGGACAAACATATAAATAGAAAGCAGAAGACAACAGTTTTGGTTCACTTGGAGGTCACCACTGATGATGTTACCTAGCCAGGTAATGAAACGTCTGGATATCAAACCTACAGCTCAGCGAGCAAAGCTACACCCTATTTACCTGCCTCCTGATCAAAGCACATCATCCTTTAGTTACTCCGATTTGTTTCTGAGGATCCTGGCTGTGGTCTGATTAATACCTTGTATAGTTTTAGCAAACTTTGCTATGTTTATACTCCATTCCCTTTTGATATGAAGGGAACATTCCATTTATCTTTTGTAGACCTCTTACATTCCCTTGATAACTTACTTTCCTATCAACCTTTGTCATCTATAAATTTAACTACCATACTGTCACTTCCTTACTCCAAGTTATTAACAATTGTAAATAAGTGAGGCCCCTTCACTTGACATTATAACTTCTTATTTTGTGAAATAACCTTCAATGTGGCACCTTATCAAATGCCTTTTGGAAATCCAACTTCGTCATATCTACAGTTTACCCTTTATATGCCTTCCTTATTGCTCCCCTTAAAGATGCTAAATTAGTCAAACATGCTCTTCCTTTCACAAAACCACGTTGATTCTGCCTGATTAGTATTATGATTTTCAAATGCATCCTAAAACCTCCTTAAGAGTAGACTCCAATATTTTTCTAATGAAGCTATTAGGTAAACTGATCTATAGTTTATTGCTTTCTGTTTACCACCTTTCTTGAATAGAGTTATTGTTTCTGCAATTTTCCAATCTGTAGAGACCTTTTCAGAATTTCGGGAATTTTGGAAGATGACACCATTGCCTCTGTTATTTCTGCAGCCAGTTTTTTTTTACGATTCTTCGGAATAAAATCGATCAGGTCAGAAGCCAAGAAAGCCTTTAGATCTAATAGTTTTCCATCACTTCTCCCAAGTGATTGTGGACATTTCACATTGCTCCATTCCTTTAATCCTGATTTCCGGGTGTTCTTGAACTTCCTTCTATGGTGAAAAAAGACACAAGGTACTGCTCAATGCTTCAGTCATTTCTTTGTTTCCCATTATTAATTCCTCTTTAAGGGACCTGCAGTAATGGTCATCTTCCAAGATTGCATCGACTCTGCAAGAGTTCTTTATGCATTAGAAGGTACCTCATGAAACCCCAGTATCTCAGAAGGAAGGCAAATAGAAAGCAGTGAACTATAGACAGATCAGCCTGTCACCAGTACTGGCAAAAAACTACTCGACTTCATTACTAAAGATGCCATAGCAGAGCACTTGGAAAGTAGTGAAAGGATCGGACAAAGTCAGCAAGGTTTATGAAGAGGAAGTCATGTTTGACAAATCTGCTAGACATTTTTGAGGACGTGACAAGTAGAGTAGATAAGGAGGAGCCAGTGGATTTGGTTTAACTTAGCTTTTCAGAAGGCTTTAAATGAGGTCCTACATAAGAGATTATTGTGTAAAATTAAAGTGCATTGTATTGGGGATTGTGTACTGGAAAGATAGCAAACTGGTAGACCGGGAATATTAAGGTGTTCTTCTGAGTAGTAGCCAGCGACTAGTGGGGTATTGTATAGATCAGTGTTTGGACCCTAGATATTCACAATATATGATTTTGATGAGGAAACTACATGTTGTATCTCCAGGTTTGTGAGTGACAAAAAAGGCTGGAGGATGCTGTCACGAAGCTGTTCCTTTTCTCAAGGATACTGTGTCCGTGGTTTTTCTCAGGGGGCTGCAAAACGGCTGGATTTGGTACAGAGATAAAAGGGTATCGGGAGGCCTTTTTGTTTATGCATAAACAGATGAGACTTTAGGCAAAAGCTTTATGTATTTACAAGTAACCTGTGTAAGACAAGGAAGCATGGCTAGCTCTCTAGCTGAGCAGTTCAGTCCTAGAAACTGAAGTTAAGTTAGTCAGTTCAGCAGTGGAGCTGTGTGGAAACAGGCTGCTAAACTCTGCCTTTCTAACTTCGACCTGTAAGCCTTTGTTTCACTTTTTGCTCTGTGCTTAAGGGGTTTGTTTATTGGGACTGTTGTGTATATTTGGAACAGCATAATTCAGTCTAGTTTAGGATAGTCTGAGTTCTATGGATATTCTATATTCTGTTCCTTGTGTTTAATTCCATAATTTTGTGAATAAAGTTTTGTCTGTTTTAAAACCTGACAGTCAACCTAGCTAACTTACTGCGGATAATTTTCACTGTACACTTACTGAAACAAGTTGCAAAGTTACGGTTTGGGCTGCCTGCTTAAGAATGTTTTAAGTGGTCTGGCCTAGTCCGTAACAATGCAAAAATGCTTAGGTGTGATTTGACAGATATGGCATAATTGTGGGGTAACCCAATTTGATAGCAGAAACAGGAAGGCAGTTATATTATCTGAAGAGCGATAGATTGGGAAAGGAGAGAAGGTGCAACAAGACCTGGATGTCCTTGTACATTAGTCGCTGAAGGTAACAATGTAAGTGCAGCAATTAGGGGAAGTAGGCAAATGGTATGTTGATTTTCACAGTGAGAGGATTTGAGTACAGCAGTAAAGGTTTATTGCTGTAGCTGTTACAGGGCATTGATTAGACCACACCTGGAGTATTGTGTGCAGCTTCTGAGGAAGGATGTCCTTGCTACAGAAAGACTGGAACGAAGGTTTCCCAGGCTGATTCTGGGGATGATTGGCCTGACAAATGGGGAACAATTGATTGGTTAGGACTACATCACGAGTTTAGAAGAATGAGGGAAATCTCATAAACCTATAAAATTCTATCAAGATTTGATACAGTAGATGTAGGAAGCAGGTTCTTGACGACTGAGGAGTCCAGAATCAGGGGTCACAGTCTAAGGATAAAAGGAGATCTTTTAGGACTGAGGTGAGGAGAATTTTCTTCACCCAAGTAGCAACAGGCCTGTGGAATTCTGTGCTATAGGAAACTGTTGAAGCCAAAACATTGAATAAAATCTAGATATTAGTTCTTAGGACCAAAGGGATCAAAGGATATGGAGGGTAGAAAAAGAGAACAGGATGCTGAGTTGGATGTTTGGCCATGATATGCTGAATGATGGAGCACACTCAAAGGGCCAAACGGCCTGCTCCTGCTCTTGGATTCTATGTTTCCATCCTCACCTTACTCTTTTCCTATTTAAATACTTGAATAAACTCTTACTGTTTTTTCTTGCTCATTATCTTTTTTTTGTAATTCTTTGTTGGTTTCTAAAATTAATTAAACTTCTCACATTGGGAAGGTGATGGTCTAGTGGTATTCTCACTTGATGAGTAATCCAGAGGCCCAGGCAATACTCCAAGACTGGGGTTGGAATCATGCCACAGCAGATAGTGGAATTTGAATTTAAAAAAAGTCTGGAATCAATATTTTAATGATGACCATGAAACCATTGTCAATTGTTGTGGGAAAAATAACATTTAGCTCACTAATGTCCTTTGGGGAAAGAATCTCCAGACCCACAGTAATGTGGTTGACTCTTAATCTGCACTCTGGCAACCCAGGATGGTCAGTAAGTAGCATAGCCAGTGATGCTCACACCCTAGAATAATAAAAAAAGCTTACTTTTGCGTACTTATTTATTTTAAATATGTTTAAGCTTCCTTAGTTTGGCCAGAGAAGGAATTGGAAGATCTGTACGAGGTATCTGAGTCAATTTGTATAACCAGGGAACAATTAATGAAACCAGCAATTGAAGAACTGTTCATTCTAGGACTAAACACAACTTACTGTGATTGTTCAATCTTTGCTAAATCTTGATGTTTGCACATTACAGAGAAACCATATATCAGGAAACATCCATCAAACAAAGTCAGACATGAGGGACAAAGTGTGACTTTCTGCTGCAAAGTTCAGTGTAATCCCCCACCAGACAAGTACTTCTGGTAAGAATCCTTTTTAGGTAAATTTATAATGTGTGCTTTTAACTCTTCATGCCCTCCTCCTTCCATATCTCTGTAAACTCTCTATCTTACCCAAATTGGATGGGAGGCAATGGCCTAGTAGCATTATTACTGGACTGTTAATACAGAGACCCCAGTTCAAATCCCACCACAGTTGATGCTGGAATTGAATTCAATTTTTAAAAAGCTGGAATTATTGTTGATCGTCAGAAAAAAACTCACCTGGTTCATGAATGCCGTTGAGGGAAGGAAACCTTTATTCCCTACCTGGGCTGGCCTGCATGACTCCAGACCAATAGCATAGTAGTTGACTCTTAACTGCTCTCTGAGCAATTAGAGATGAGCAATAAATGCTGGCTTAACCAACAATGCCCTTATCCCATAATTTTTTAAAGTTAAAAATGGATCTTAAGCAGAGCCACTAATGGTGAAATAAATGCACGGATGCAGTAGACACTAGATGCACTAGAGCATTTTGTGGGTGTGATGGAGGTGAGGGAGGTAAGAATGCAGTCACCAGCATGGAGGAGGTGAGAGCTCAACTCAAAATGGTGCCATTTTGTCATAGAGGTCAATGTTGACAGAGATTTCCAGTGTGCTAATTACTTCCACCTACTGTTTTTAGGAACCAGGAGTAACAGCATAAAAAAAAGTACTGCAGATGGTTGAATTCTGAAATAAAACTGAAAATGCTGGAAGTACTATGACGGTATGCCAACATTTGTTGAACTTATGATACAAACAGAAAAGGCTGGAGAAACTCAGGATCTGTAGTGAGAGAAATGCTGTTAACATTTCTTCAGAACTGAAGAAGAGCCATTCTGGACTGAAAGCATGAACACAAAGCATTCTCTGTGTTGGTTTCACCATGGAGGCAGCATCTTTGTCTTCAGCTGAAAAGTTCTTGGGTCACAGTCCTCTGTATTGAGAATTGATTTGAGGTTTAGGAACAATGAATAATTGAAGGATCAGACTGTGAATTGGTCTTAGGGCATCATTCTACATGAAAATATTTATTCTCAGATCTGTGTGTATGAATGGATGTAGGTTTGCTCACTGAGCTGGAAGGTTCGTTTTTAGACGTTTTATCACCATACTAGGTAACATCATCAGTGAGCCTCCAAATGAAGCACTGGTGGTATGGCCTGCTTTCTATTTATGTATTTAGGACATAAATACCTAAACACAAATAGAAGGTGGGCCATGCCACCACTGCTTCATCCGGAGGCTCACTGATGATGTTACCTAGTATGGTGATGAAATGTCTAAAAACGAACCTTCCAGCTCAGTGAGCAAACCTACATCCAGAACCTCAAACTGAGCTACAAATCTTCTCAACTCGCTCTGTATGAATACTAGGACCAGGAGGCAACTTCCTTTCATCATTGTTTCTTGGGTTGGAAGCAGAAGGTAGGCTTCAAAGAGGGATAAATATCATCCAGTGTTGCATTGTGGAGAGGCAATGACCTAGTGGTATTACTGCTGGACTGTTAATCCAGGGAACTAGGTAACATTACTGGAACCCAGTTCATAATCCTGCCATAGCAGATGGTGGAATTTGAATTCAATAAATATCTGGAATTAAGAGTCTAATGATGACCATGAAATCATTGCTGATTGTTGGAAAACCCAATGGGTTCACTAATGTCCTTTAGGGAAGGAAGCTGCATTCTTAACTGGTCTGGCCTATATGTGATGCCACACCCACAGCAATGTGAGTCACTCTTAACCTACTCTGGGCAATTTGGAATGGGCAATAACTATTGGCCTAGTCAGTGATACCCTAATCCTGTAAGGGTTCTTTATTCTGTTCTTTGTGCTTCATTGCCTAATTTTGTTAATACATTTTTTGTCTGTTTTAAAATCCAGTAGTCAACCTACTCTGGATAAATTTCACTGTACATTTACCAAAACAAGTTACAAAGTTAGGTCTAAGGCTGTGTGCTTAAGAATGGTTTGAGTGGTCTGGCCTAGTCCATAACACATGCTTCATATTCACACCCTATCCAGTCCAGAGGGCAGCGAAGAGTCAACCTTTTTTTAAAGGACATTAGTAAACTGATGGGTCCTTCTGACAGAGGTTAAGTATTCCGCATTAGATGAGGTTTTATTTTAATTGAATTCAAATGTTACCATCTGCCAGCTGGAGTTCAAATTGATATCCAAGGGCCATTAGCCTTGGCAATTGATTATAAATCCAGTGACATTACCATTATATCAGGGGCCTTCAGGAGTTAAATTCACGTTTGGTTTAAGTTTTCATTCCTCCATCTTGCTTATTTTGATTGTCTTTGAATTACAGCTGAATTTTACTAAAATCAGCCAAGTGTCAATTTCAGGGAATTTTATGTAGATTTCTCTCTGTGAGCTCTGGCAAATCATCTGACACAAACCTGCACAGCTCACCATATGTATTCCTATACCATATCTTTAAAGTATCGCACTCACACTGTATCACTCACATGTGGTGGACTCACCACTGCCTGCTCCTTTGGGATTTTTGCCATTGACACTATATTTTAAAAGACCAGCTGTGCACCAGGTCAGCTGTGGCCACTGTTACAACCAGATCCAAGATGAAGACTCTAGTTGACTTCAGTTCCAGACAGGTTAGCTCCCGGGTGAGGAGGGATTAATTGGTTCCTTCTTTATTCACCCTCACTCTCAGTAGGTTACAACAAGGTTAATTTGAAAAGGATCCCTTCCTTTGTGGATAACTTTCTCCCAGAACCAAATGAACTTGTGCTTTAAATTGATTCAGTTTAACCAGATTTTCAACGGATAACAATGACTTAGTAACACACATACACATCAATTAGAATTAAGGTGCAAGTCCAGAAAGTTTAAATTGTTTGCAAAGAATGGAACGTTGAACATAGAGGCTGTTGCAGTTAAGGCTACTGGTGGTGTTGAAGTTGGCAGCTGAACAGTAAGTTTCACAATCACTAATTTAACTGAAATTCTGTAGTTCGAATTACTTTTGACCATGATAGAATTTCGACATTCCGACTGAGAGTCCTTTTGTTAAGATTTCCCTTTGTTAACTGATTTGTAGCTCCCTGAGTGAGAAAACTCTGTTAATTACATCACAAATGTAACTAGGGGGTAGATCTTCAACTGTGACCACCACAGTACACTAACGCTCCATAAGACCCTCAGATAGAGGAGCAGAATTAGGCTGTTTGGCCCATTGATAGGGCTTTGCAACTTGTTCATGCCTGATATGTTTCTCAACCTCATTCTCTTATCTTCTCTTTGTAATCTTTGATCCTGTTATTAACTCTATCTCTGTCTTAAATTCATTCAATGACTTGGTCTCCACAGCCCTCCGTTGTAATGAGTTCCACAGATTCACCATCCTCTGGCTGAAGAAATTCCTCCTCATCTCAGTTCTAAAGTGTCATCCTTTTACTCTGAAGCTGCGCCCTCAGGTCCTGGTCACTTCTATTTTGGTGGAAACATTTTCTCCATGTCCCCTCTATCTAGATCGCTCCCCTCATCATTCCTTCTAAACTGCAGAGTACAGACTGAGAGTCCTCAACCACTCCTCATATGAGAAGCTCTTCATTCCTAGGATCATTCTTGCAAACCTCCTCTGGATCTCCAAGGTGAGTACAGAAATCCCTAGATACAGAGCCCAAAACTGCTTACAAATGCGTCTGACCAGAGCCTTATGCAGCCTCAGCAGTACATCTCTGCTCTTGTATTCCAACCTTCTTGAAATAAATGCTAACATTTCATTTCCCTTCCTAATTGCCAACTCAGCCTGTGTGTTAACCTTAAGTAAATCCTGGACTAGGACTCCCAAGTCACTTTCCACTTTCTGAAGTCTTTTCCCACCTCTTTTCTTCCTACTAAAGTGCATAACCTCACACCTTCCCACATTGTATTCACTCTGCCACTTCTTTGTCCATTGTCCTAGCCTGCCCATTATCTTCTGCAGCCTTCCCGCCTCAACACAGCCTGCCCCTCCATCACATGTCATTTACAAACTTCCATGAATAGTTATGGACCCAACACCAAACTCTGCGGAATTCCACTAGTCACCAGCTGTCATCTAAAAAAGACCCCTTTATTCCCACTTCTGTCTTCTGCCAGTCAACTAATCCTCTATCCATGCCAGCAGCTTGCAGCTAAAACTATGGGTCCCTAGCTAATTTAGTAACCTCCTGTGTGGCACCTTGTCAAAGACCTTCTGGAGATCCAAGCAGATCATGTCCATTGCCTCTCCTTTGTCTAACTTGCTTATTAACTCCTCAAAGAATTCTAACAGATTTGTCTGGCATGACCTCCCCTTGATGAAGTTGTGCTGATTCAGTCCAATTTTACCATGCACTTAACAAGTATTCTTCAATCTCATCCTTAATGAGGGACTCTAAAATCTTACCAACAACTGAGATCAGGCTATCTGGCCTAATTTGCCATCTTCTGCCTCCCTCACCTCTTAAACAGGGATGTTAGATTAACAATTTTCCTGAAAGATCACTACCAATGCATTCACAATCTCCTCAGCTATCTTCTTCAGAAACCCCAGCTTTTGTCCATTATATTAAGGGTGTTTTATCCACCTTCAGACTCGTCAGCTTCCCCAACATAATCTCCTTAGAGATGGCCACTACACTCAACTCTGCCCCATGACGTCTTGAAGTTCTGGTACACTGCTGGATGTCTTCCACTGTGAGATGGTGTACCAAGACTGGTACATGTGAGATGTTCACTCCTACAATTACCCTCCACTAAAGTTAAAACTGGCACTTTAACCCCTTTCCTTGTGTTTTTTCCTTTGAAGGATACACAAAGTTTAGATTATAATCCATAGGACATGGTTTTCTATTGAGCAGAGAGTCATCAAGCCCTTGTTATCATTGTAGTCACAAGATCACAGTCCAATCTGTTTATTTTGAAGGGTTGTTGTTTTTAAGCTTCCTTCGCATCAGAAGGTGTGATATTCCATCTCCCCCTCACTCTCCTGTATTATCCCCTTTTAAAAAACACATTTGAGAATTGCAAGGTACAATTATCTACAAGTACTTCAAGATAAGATTGTTCTGAGTGACCAGACCCCTGACTGATCTCTCACACTCCCTGGACTGATTGCACTGGACCTGCAGGACTGGCTATGGCCCACTCCCTGAATGGTACTGAGTCTCTGAAACAGACCACTACAAATTGGCTGACAGACTGTGACCAAGCTTCTGGACTTCTCTGACCAATGACACTCCCCCTTAACTTGACCAAGGTCTACTCCCCTTAAACTTTGAGAGATGGCTGTAAGTCACTGCCCAATGCGGTGTGTTTGCCACAGGTGTGATGTTGATAAAGCACATTACCATACAGCAATACGTTCAATCTTTGAATGATCCTTGCTGACAACCAGGACTAATTGGCAGACTTTGTGGCTACCTTAAAAGGCAAGCAAAGAGGGAAGTACTGTAAGGCTTTAAGTTCTGAATGAGGTGGCAAAGTGCAAATAAGCAAGGCAAGATACAGTCACTGTGAGCATCCAAGTAAGTGTGAAAATAGTTAGTGCTAGCAAGAGTTCTAGAAGCCCTATAGTGTGAAGACAGGCCCTTTGGTCCAACAAGTCCACACTGACCCTCTGAAGAGTAACCCACCCAGACCCACTTCCATCCTATTATCCTATATTTACCCCTGCACCTTATCTACACATCCCTGAACACTATGGGCAATTTAGCATGGCTAATCCACTTAACCTGCACATCTTTGGATTATGGGAGGAAGCCCATGCAGACACAGGGAGAATGTGCAAACTCCACACAGACAGTCGCCTGAGGCTGGAATCAAAACCAGGTCCCTGGCGCTGTGAGGCAGCAGTGCTAACCAGTGAGCCACCCTGTTGCCCCTGAGCTGAGAAACCACAAAAACTGAAATTGTTTGAGAAACGCAGCACCATCTGTGCAGAGAAATCAGAGTTAGCATTACAGTTTGAATGACCCTTCTTCATAACTGATATCAGCTAGGATGGTATTTATCAGGATGATGCAGACTTGGGGGAATGGAGTGAATAGATTGGTAGAATAAGGAGACAGATTAAATAGAAATCTTGTCAATAAGAGGAGTAGAACTTCTTCAAGTAGGATATACCTCAAAGAGATGCGACAGTGAATTAAATACAAATAAAACAAAGAAGTATAGGTGGTGGAGATCTGAAACACACAAAAACTCAGCAAATCCAGCAGTAGCTGTGGTGAGAAAACAGAGTTAACAGTTTGGATCCAGGCGCTTTTTGTCAAGGGTACCTTGCTGCAATGCACCAGATGCCTATTCCTGCGATGGAGTCTGGCAGCAACATTACAATGAATGGTGTCAGTGAGCTCCAAAATGCAATGTTGAAATGAAGAACTGTATTCTAAGTGAGTTGGAGATATATCATGAGAACGTTGTAAGGCTGGTAAAATCCAATGCCAACCTCCCTAGCAAGGTCACTGCCCATGAAATATGCCCTGAGATGTTGGGGACTGTTGGCACCAGGCTGGAAGTTCTAAGGAGCAGGTGGCAAGCCCACTCTGACTTCTTTGGCAGGAACTGTTGCTGACTAGTTTCTTTCCACTCTGTGGGTGAACACTAACAGAAATGAGGAGAAAGTGAGGTCTGCAGATGCTGGAGATCAGAGCTGAAAATGTGTTGCTGGAAAAGCGCAGCAGGTCAGGCAGCATCCAGGGAACAGGAGAATCGACGTTTCGGGCATAAACCCGGCTTATGCCCGAAACGTCGATTCTCCTGTTCCCTGGATGCTGCCTGACCTGCTGCGCTTTTCCAGCAACACACTAACAGAAATGATGTGAGGTAATATGCTAGTAAAATGGTAATACATAGAAATAGGCTTCTTGCTACTATCACACTACTCAACAAGGTCCACTTTCAACAATGCTCCTCCCACCCCACCTTCAACGATGTGCCTATCCCCCACCAATCTACCTGTTCTGACACTAACATCCAACATGGATTCATCTATGGAAAGTCAGAATGGACTCAGTGGAATGAATGGCCTCCTGCCCTGTGTTTTAAATTATTTTTTGATTCCAGAGCTGTCCAATCTGACCCAGGTCAAAGGCAGCCATGGGAATTTGGAATCCTTGGATTGCATTGTGTTTTTCTGTTTGATTTAGATTCTTGTGTTTCTCTCCTTTAAACCTCTGCTCCACTCCTGTCTATGCAGGTATCATAATGGCTCTCTTTTAGATGTGAAGACACATGGTTATCACAGTTCTCTTGTGTTAAGGGACCTTCAACCACAACAGGCTGGACAATATTTGTGTCAAGCTCGTAACATTGCAGGCTCTATTAAATCCAAGCCAGCCTCGTTGACAGTGATAGGTAATTAAACAACTGAATTAATTTAAATTACAAGTAGATATAATTTTCTGAGGAAACTCGGGTACTTAGTTCACGTGTTACCTTTATTGGAATCTACATAATTGGTTAATCAACTCAGATACATAGCCCTCTTTTTCATGTATAAGTGGAAGGAAAAATGCCACAAGTGTTTTGGTGATGGGAAAGAAGAATGCACTAGATCAGATGGACAGGCATACTTGCATTGTGGGTTCACCTGCAGCAAATGGATTACAGTGGTTCAAGACGGCAGCTAACTGTCACCTTCTCAAGCCCAACGAGGGATCAGCAATGCTTGCCCATCAGCAACATCCACATCCCATGAGAAAAAAAAATCTTTCTTGACCTCAACATATACTAATCCATTTGCAGTCATTGGACTATTTTTCAAGTGTAGTTATAGGAAGATGGTGACCATAACAGGATCCCCAAACCTATAGGTCAAAGAATCCGAACAGTGCAGAAAGAGTCCATTCAGCATGAGTCCACACTGCCCCTCCGAAGAGTATCCCACCCAGGCCCACCCCATCCCTGTAACTCCATATTTCCCATGGTTAATCCATCTAACCTACACAACCCTGGACACTATGGGCAATTTAACGTGGCCAATCTACCGAACCGGCACATCTTTGGACTGTGGCAGCAAATCCAGATAGTCCCAGGGAGAATGTGCAGACTCGACAATGTTTACTGAGACTGGCATTGAATCCAGGTTCCTGGTGTTCTGAGGCAGCAGTGTTAACCACTGAGCCACCATACCACTCCAAGTACTGCCATGATGTGGTGATGATCGGAGTTGAGGGATAAATATTGGCCAGAATACTAGGAACAACTCCCTGTTCCTAGTATTATGACCTAAGAGGGCAAGCTGCCACCTTGATTAGCAATGAGCTCCATTAAATCAGGTCTTCTTCTGTGTTGGCGATCCGACAATGCAGCACTCCTTCAGAAAGGCAAAGGAAGCTTTGAAGATAACGGTGTATAAAACCTTTGCAAATTTTTTTGTCTTGGAACAATCATGTCCAAGAAATAACTTCAGCTTCAAAAATGTATATAGAGTCATAGAAATGTATAGCATGAAAAGAGACCCTTTGGTCCAACTCATCCATGCTGACCAGATATCCCAACCCAATCTAGTCCCACCTGCCAGCACCTGGCCCATATCCCTCTAAGGAGAAAGTGAGGTCTGCAGATGCTGGAAATCAGAGCTGAAAATGTGTTGCTGGAAAAGCGCAGCAGGTCAGGCAGCATCCAGGGAACAGGAGAATCGACGTTCCTGAAGAAGGGCTTATGCCCGAAACGTTGATTCTCCTGTTCCCTGGATGCTGCCTGACCTGCTGCGCTTTTCCAGCAACACATTTTCAGCCCATATCCCTCTAAACCATTCCTATTCATGCACCCATCCAGATGCCTTTTTAAATGTTGCAATTGTACCAGCCCTCCACCACTTCCTCTGGCAGCTCATTCCAAACACGCACCACCATCTGTGTGAAAAAGTTGCCCTTTAGGTCCTTTTTATATCTTTCCCCTCTCACCCTAAACTCTATTCTGGACTCCACTATCCCAGGGAAAAGACTTTGTCTACCCAACCATGCCCCTCAAGATTTTATAAATCTCTATTAGGTCACCCTTAGTCTCTGATGCTCCAGAGAAAACAGCCCCAGCCTATACAGCTTTTCCCAATAGCGCAAATCCTCTAATTCTGGCAACATTCTTGTAAATATTTTTTGAATCCTTTCAAATTTCACATCCTTCTGATATTCCAACAGAGGCCTAACCAAAGTCCTATGCAACTGCAACATGACCTCCCAACTCTTATACTTAATGCTCTGACCAATAAAAGAAAGCACCTTCTTCACAATCCTATCTACCTGCGACTCCAGTTTCAAGGAGCTTTGAACCTGCACTCCAAAGTCTCTTTGTTCAGCAACACTCCCTAAGACCTTACAATTAAGTGTATAAGTCCTACGAAGATTTGCTTTCCCAAAATGCAGCACCTCGCATTTATCTAAATTAAACTCCATCTGCCACTCCTCAGGCCACTGGCCCATCTGATCAAGATCCTGTTGTAATCTGAGGTAACCCTATTCTCTGTCCACTACACCTCCAATTTTGGTGTCATCTGCAAACTTACTAACTATACCTTTTATGCTCACATCCAAATAATTTATATAATGACAAAAAGTCATGGACCCAGCACCGATCCTTGTGGCACTCCACTGGTCACAGGCCTCCAGTCTGAAAAACAACCCTCCACCACCACCCTCTGTCTTCTACCTTCAAGCCAATTCTGTATCCAAATGGCTTGTTCACCCTGTATTCCATGAGATCTAACCTTGCTAATCAGTCTCCCATGGGAACCTTGTTGAATGCCTTACTGAAGTCCATATAGATCACATCCACCACTCTGACCTTGTAATATCCTTGAATTGATATGGTACAGAAGCAGCTTTATTCCTGATGAAGGGCTTTTGCCCGAAACGTCGATTTTGCTGAAGCTCCTCGATGCTGCCTGAACTGCTGTGCTCTTCCAGCACCATTGATCCAGAATCTGGTTTCCAGCATCTGCAGTCATTGTTTTTACCATGGTACAGAAGCAGTCCATTCTACCCACAATGTCAGTGCTGGCTGTCATAAGGAACAGTTCATGTTCTTTCTGAGCCCTCACCTCTTAGACCTGCATATTCATCCTTTTTAGATACGTGAAATATTTGGAAACTGCAGAGAAGTTTAAAGCACTGAAGGAGGCCACGTTGCCAACTGTGGCAGCCAGCCAAAAAAACCTAACCCTTCCACCAATCTCTCAAAATTCATGTCTCTGAGTTACTCTCTGCTATGAGAAATGTATTCTGTTGAGGCCCCTCACAATGCTGTACACTTCAATCAAAAGTTTCCTCTTCAAAGAAGAAGAATCCCAGCCTATCAAATAAAGCTCATTGCTGCAATTTTCCATTCTGGCAATGTCCTTGTAAATCTCCTCTGCCCACATCTTTAGTGAAATTATTTTTTGCGATTTAAATTTGTGCCAGCCTGGTCCAGTTGGTGGCATGGTCACCTCTGAGTAATGAGGTTGAAGTTCCAGCACACTAACATGGCATGACATGTCAATGCAGGATTGACAGAGTTTACTTAAAAAACAATTTGGACTTTTTGTGATCAGGTGGATGTTTAAGCTATTGTGGCACTTTATGAAGGTAGGCAGTGAATGCTCATGTGATGGTGACCAGAATTTCACCCTCAAAATATACACCATAAAAACTATTGAGCCTTTTACATAATCTTCCTGTGTTCACCAGACCGGGGGTCACCAATGTCTGAAATGCTTTGAGATTCTTCATAAAGCTGTGACATAAAATAAACATGTGGGTTTAAAATCACTGTTTTTATTTTGACAGCTCTTGGTGCTCCTTCATGCAACCCCAAACCTAAGACCCACTTAATACAGCTTCCTTATGACTGTTACCAGAATCTGACTCAGTCATTTTACTACAATGTGGGAAAATGTTCTGTCACAACATGCAGTGGTGAGCATGAACCAGAGCCACGATGCAAAGACACAACAGCTTACTGCTGTGGGGCAGTGAAACTTGTGGAAAGGAAGATTTCCTGCACCAACTATATGCTTCCAATCAAGGTGGTCAGCAGGTGTGGTTGTCAGAAGTGTGTTGAAACCAGGGCAATTGTCCGTGGCCGTGCACTTGCTGCTGATAATGGTGAAGCCATGCGGTTTGGACTGATTTTCATGAGTGGAAAGAAGATTAGTATGACTGGGTTTAGAGGAACATTCTCCATTCAGGTTCCTGCAGACATTGATCGGCTAGTACTCACCTTTGTAGATCGGTATGGCAAGTTTGTGAACACAACAAAGATTCTTCCCTTTAACAAAAAAGGCAGCTCTGTCTATCATGAGATTAAACTTCTAAGGAAAAAGCCAGCAGTGACTTTGGATTGTTCTGTCAGCAATACCATCTCACTGGGAGCAATCGAAAACCAAAGTCCCATAGCGGAATTGGAGATTCCTCCCAACTCCTTCTACAGGCAGAATGGAGATATTTACAGGGGGTTAGTCAAAGCCAGTGTAACATTCTTAGATCCAAGGGATATCTCGTTAGCTTCAGCAGCCCAGAGTGATCTGAATTTCATTAATGAAGAAGGTGATGTTCTTCCTTTGAGGACATATGGCATGTTTTCTCTTGACTTTAGAGATGAAGCAGCAAAGGAAAGCCTCAATGCAGGACAAGTGAAGGTTTTTCTGGACTCTGCACAGGTGAAAATGCCAGAACACTTGGAGAAAATGAAGCTGTGGTCAATGAACCCTGAAACGGGCTTCTGGGAAGAAGAAGGTGATTTTACTTTTATTAGTATTCGACGAGGTAAACGAGAAGATAGAAAGTTTCTGGTGGGCAATATGGAGATTCGAGAGAGAAGACTTTTTAACCTTGATGTCCCTGAAAGCAGAAGGTGCTATGTTAAAGTTAGAACATTTCGAAGTGATCGATTTATGCCAAGCAATCAGATCGAAGGAGTTGTGGTGTCACTTATTAATGTGGAACCCATGTCAGGCTTTTCCTCTAATCCCAGAGCTTGGGGTCGGTTTGACAGTGTTATTACTGGTCCAAACGGAGCTTGCTTGCCAGCTTTCTGTGATGACCAGCAGCCAGATGCTTACTCCGCCTATGTGATGGCAACTCTAGCGGGAGAAGAACTTGAGGCAGTAGCATCTTTCCCAGATATGAACTCAAATACAATAGGTGTTCAGCAATCTTATTTCAAGAAGCTGCAGTATAGAAGATCAGATCATGAAGATGCCAATGTTAAAAAGACAGCTTTTAAAATAAATGTAGCCAAACCAACACCCACTGTCTCAGATGAAATGGATGGTCCTATTTACCGTTATGAAAATTTTAAAGAATGTGAAGAGGCTTCATTTAGTGCAGGTCATTTCCGCTTTTACAGAGTCGAAGGAGACAGTTATGCTTTTAACACTGTACCTTTCGATGACGATGACCCAATGAGCTGGACAGAAGACTACCTTGCTTGGTGGCCAAGGCCACTGGAATTCAGAGCTTGTTATATAAAGGTCAAACTCCACAGCCCTCAAGAGATTACTGTGAGATCTCGAAACACAGGAGGGACTCATCCTCAGACAGTTGGAAAAATTTACGGTATTCGCGATATGCGAAGCACTCGTGCTCTGGACCACTTGGGCATCTCTGCCGTTTGCTTGGAATTTAAGTGTAGTGGAATGCTCTATGACCAAGAACGCATTGACCGCACATTAGTGAAGATCATCCCTCAAGGTAAATGTCACAGAGAAAGTGTGAACAATATGTTACAGGAATATCTGGTCAACCACCTTCCTCTTGCTGTCAACAATGACTCCAGTGAATTTACCATGTTGGCTCCACTCGATCCCCTTGGCCATAACTATGGAATCTACACAGTAACTGATCAGGATCCAAGGACAGCCAAAGAAATAGCACTGGGGAGATGTTTTCATGGAAGTTCAGACAGTGTATCCAGAGTCATGAAGTCTAATGTTGGTGTGGCATTGACCTTTAATTGTGACGAGAAGCAGGAGCACCGGCAGAATATATTCCAAAGTCTGCAGAACTCTCCAAAATTCCCAGAGGTGAACAACATGAGCATGGGACGAAGAAAGAGAGGAAAAGGACAGAGAGATCATTTATTTGGTCTTCGTCAATTTAATAAATACAGAAAGCAGAGAATAGCTCCACGCAGAAAGCAATGGCAGAGGAACCTACAGTTCAGTGCTCGAGATTAAACAAACGCTTCCCAACAAACAACCTAACTTGAGAAACTTGATTAGCCAATCACAAAATCAACACTTCCTAAAGAAGGAAGTCAATTCTGTTAATCCATTGAGCTGGGAGATAATTAATCTTTTTTTTGAAGTGCACAAATATAAATCCTATTTATTTTTGGTGGTATTTCAAAACATTTTTTTATCACTTACAATATATTTGCAGCAAAAATATATTGGAAAACAAAATTAAACACCTTTAAATATAATTCGTAGCTTCAATCTGATCCAAGCTTTGTTGTTTTGATGCTATTATATTCTACTTAGAGTTAGTATTTTAAGATATGCACTCTTTTGTACAATAAATTGCTTCCATTTCAGATTTCCTTTACATATGGTTATTGCCTTAAGATTTATTTCATTATATGATTTTATTTAATTTGAAAGATTTGTATGTGTTGCAAGACTATAGCAGCTGAGATTGTTGGCCTTAAAATGAGAACAGTCAACAGGTGATTTAATAGCAATGTTCAAAAGCATGGGAACATAGATTATACGAGCAGGAGTAGGCCATTAAGCCCATTGAGTGTGCTCTGCCACTCAACTGGATCGTGAGAAATTATGTCAAGTGAGAGATCAGCAACCAGACATAACCTTTAAGGTAAGTGGCAAAATATTCAGAGGGTTCATTTCTTTACACAGTAAATTATTAATCATAGAATCCCTACACTGTGGAAACAGTGGCCTGACAGGTCCACACCAAACAGCATCCCACCTAGACCCAACCCCTACCCCTGTATTTCCCGTGGCTAACCCACCCAGCCTGCACGTACCTAAATACTACAGGCAATTTCCGACAGCTAATCTGCCAAATATGCAAATCTTTGGACTGTGGGAGTAAACAGGAGCTCCCGGAGGAAACCCATGCAGACTCCACACAGTCAGTCACCCAAAGGGTCCCTGGCAGCAGTGCTAACCACTAAGCACCATTAATGGTAGGGCCTTGGGCTGTGTTGTAGAACAGAGGGACCTTGGGGTTCAGGTACATAATTAGAACATAGAACATAGAACAGTACAGCACAGAACAGGCCCTTCAGCCCACGATGTTGTGCCAACCATTGATCCTCATGTATGCACCCTCAAATTTCTGTGACCATATGCATGTCCAGCAGTCTCTTAAATGTCCCCAATGACCTTGCTTCCACAACTGCTGCTGGCAATGCATTCCATGCTCTCACAACTCTCTGTGTAAAGAACCCGCCTCTGACATCCCCTCTATACTTTCCTCCAACCAGCTTAAAACTATGACCCCTCAAGTTAGCCATTTCTGCCCTGGGAACTAGTCTCTGGCTATCGACTCTATGCCTCTCATTATCTTGTACACCTCAATTAGGTCCCTTCCCCTCCTCCTTTTCTCCAATGAAAAAAGTACGAGCTCAGTCAACCTCTCTTCATAAGATAAGCCCTCCAGTCCAGGCAGCATCCTGGTAAACCACCTCTGAACCCTCTCCAAAGCATCCACATCTCTCCTATAATAGGG
>NC_057741.1:42948951-42969480 GCF_004010195.1 Chiloscyllium plagiosum
TCCTCATCAACTTTTCTAGTCACATCCTCAAAGAACTCGATAAGGTTTGTGAGGCATGACCTGCCCCTCACAAAGCCGTGTTGACTGCATTTAATCAAGCCATGCTCTTCCAGATGGTCATAAATCCGATCCCTCAGAATCCTTTCTAACACATTGCAGACGATAGGCGTGAGACTTACTGGTCTGTATTGCCGGGGATTTCCCTATTTCCTTTCTTGAAGAGAGGAATTACATTTGCCTCGCTCCAGTCCTCAGGTACGACTCCAGTGGAGAGCGAGGATGCAAAGATCTTCGCAAGTGGCGAAGCAATTGCATTTCCCGTTTCCCAAAGCAGCTGAGGACAAATCTGGTCTGGGCCTGGGGACTTGTCAATCTTAATGTTTGACAAAATTTTCAAGCACATCAGCTTCCTCGATCTCTATCCATTCCAGCATGCACACCTGCTCTTCAAAGGTTTCATTCACTACAAAGTTTGTTTCTTTCGTAAAGACAGAAGCAAAAAACTCATTTAGGGCTTCCCCTACCTCCTCAGACTCCACACACAAATTCCCTATGCTATCCCTGATCAGCCCTACTCTTTCTTTGACCATTCTCTTATTCCTCACATCAGTGTAAAATGCCTTTATGTTCTCCCTAATCCGCTCTGCCAAGCCTTTCTCGTGTCCCCTCCTGGCTCTCCTCAGACCATTTTTGAGCACCTTCCTCGCCTGCCTGTAATCCTCTAGAGCTGAGCTTGACTCTAGCTCCTCCACCTTATGTAAGCTACTTTCTTCCTTTTGATGAGAAGCTCCACCGCTCTCGTCATCCAAGATTCCTTTATCTTACCCCTTCTTGCCTGTCTCAGAGGGACATATTTATTCATCACTCGCAACAACCGTTTCTTAAACAGTCTCCACATGTCTATAGTGCCTTTACCATGGAACAATTGCTCCCAGTCCATGCCTCTTAACTCATGTTTAATCGCATCATAGTTTCCTCTTCCCCAATTAAATATCCTCCCATTTTGCCTAATCCTCTCCTTCTCCATAGTTATGTAGAATGTGAGGCAGTTGTGGTCACTATCACCAAAGTGCTCTCCCACCACGAGATCTGATACCTGCCCCGGCTCATTTCCGAGCACCATGTCTAGAATGGCCTCTCCCCTCGTCGGCCTGTCAACATACTGAGTTAGGAAACCCTCCTGAACACGCCTTACAAAAACAGCTCCATTCAAATCTTTAAAGTGTTCATCACATATAGACAGGATGGTTAAAAAAAGGCATTTGTCATGCTTGCCTTCATTGCTCAGTCCCATTGGGACATCATGTTGAGATTGTATAGGACATTTGTGAGGCCCCTTCTGGAGTACTCTGCCGAGTTCAGGTCGCCTTGTTATAGGAAGGAAAGTAACAAGCAGGTGGGGATTCAAAATGGATTTACCAGGGTGTTGGCAAGTATGGAAGGTGTGAGTTATAAAGAAAGGCTAGATAGGCTGGGAATTTGTTTTCACTGGAGGTTGAGAGGTGACCTGATAGAAGTTAAAAAAATAATGACGGGTATAGATAGAGTTGATGGTAGTTGTCTTTTCCCCCAAGATGGGGATCAAGACAAGAGGCCACATTTTTTACACAGAACGTGGTTCACTTGTGAAATGAATTTTCTGAGGAAGTGGTGGATGTGGGTACAGTTACAACATTTAAAAGACATTTAGATAAGTATGTGAATAGGAAAGATTTGGAGCGATATGGGCCAGGAGCAGGCAGGTGGCACTAGTTTACTTTGGGATTATGTTCTGCATGGACTGGCTGGACTGAAGAGTCTGTTTCCCTGTTGTATGATTCAATGCTCTAAAAGGTGAAAGCTGTCATAGGCCCAGAGGACAATAAGCTGATCTCTCATCAGAGGCAGATGACTGGTGTTGTGTTTATCTTGAGTCACTATGAATTATTTGTTATATGAAATATCAGAAACAATGCAGGATGCAGGATCAATAAAAACGTCCAAAAGAAAATTGAATAATTGTTTCAAAACCAAATATCTGTAAATTTGTTGGAAATGTTAAAAGGCGTGGGACTCTTTTAACCAATTTTGAGACATCAGGAATATCAAATGCCATCCAAGAAATATTCCATTTCTGTTGGGAAAAAGATTGCAGTCAACAGCTATGGTGAGTCCCAAGAAACCTGAGAACAATGAGATTGTCACAGACTATAAAGAAATAGAGGATGTGCTGCAAAATAATTTGCAGACATGACTTAGTACCAGTACAGGAAGAGATTTATACTAAATATCTCAAAATAAAAACTACTGGATCATCAAAATTAAATTAAACTGACAGCGTTGGAAATGGTGCATTCCAAGGAGGAGACAGTTGTTATCCCAGGGTTTCAAAGGATGAAAGTGAAGACATTGTGGGTGACCAAATATAATCTTCCAAAGTGTCATGGTTCAGGACCTATTCTTTTAGGTTGAAAAGTAGTGAATGCCGGTAATATTTTGGAAAAGTGAGGAAGACAAAAACAATTACAGGATGACTATTTCTGGCAGGAAATTAGCGAAATTTGCAATTAATGACCGAGTAACTCAACACCTTGTAAACAGTCATCTGATCAAAGAAAGGTTACATGGATTTGGAAATTATAGGTCATGACTCATAAAGCTGATTGAAATTTGAGGAGTACTTAAAATGGTAGACAGAGAAATACCTTCTGGAGGTCCATGTTGAAAGTCTCTCGTAGAATATAGAAGATGGGAGCAAACTATTCACAACAATGAGCTTGCTTTGTTTTTAAACTCACTTGTAGAATGTGGCATCACTGGCTTGGCCAAGATCTATTGCCCATCACTAATTGCCCTTGAGAAGGTGGTGGTAAGCTTCCTTCTTGAGCCACCATAGTCCACCTACTCTGGGCTTATCCACAATTCCAGGATTTTGACCCAGCAAATGCTCTACCATTCAACACAATCACAAGCTTGGACTTCATTTCACTTTTGTGCCCGCTTCTCACATCCTTCAATTCACTGAGATCTCAAATCTATCTGCCCAAACTTAAAATATATAGCCTATCACTTTCGACATTCCATTGTGGATATTTCAATGAAATCACCAGTCATCCTTCTAAACTCCACTTTGCATCATGGTTACATTCCTGAAAGTTGCAAAGGAAAACAAGTTATATGATAGGTTCCCATTGAGATCAGTATAACAACTGGAGTTAGGTTCCTTTGAACATTATTTGCTCAGAAATAAACAATGTACAAGTTTAAATACTGTACCATATGTGTGCAATGCTGTGTATTCTTTACTGAAATAACTTGCAAAATAAAATCACTAAATATTAAAAATGTAGTCAGATATTTCCTGATCTTTCTCAGCAGAAAATCCCTTCATACTATTTCAACTTCATGTTTCACATTACTGAATGCCTACATTCATAAATAAATACTCTTTAAAATAAAAATATTTTTAAATAATGTAGAAACTTCACTCTAAATATAATTACTATAAAGAAATTATGGAATCAAACTGACCTGACAAAAAGTTTTAATTTATTGGCTCCATCTGGTGGTTGAGGCTGGTCAGTACAAGGAAAACTATTTGCATTAAACAACTTAGTGCAAGGTCAAAATTAAAATTGAATTGAATTGAATTTATTGTCATGTGTACCGAGGTACAATGAAAAGCTTTGTCTTGTGAGCAATGCAGACAGATCACATATCTAAATAGCATAGATAAGTAAGTAATAGGTAAACAGGGGCAAAAACAAAAACACAGGTACAGGTGAATGCTCAGAGTCTGAGAGTCTAACAGTAGGGAAGAAACTGTTTCGAAACTGGCTGGTGCGTGTTCCGGCTTCTGTATCTTCTCCCCAGTGGCAGAGATTGTAGAAAAGCATTGCCAGAGTGGGATGGATCTTTGAGAATGCTGACAGCCTTCCTTGACAGCGGGCCTGGTAGATGGATTCTCAAGATGGGAGCTTGGCCTTTGTGATTGTCGAGTTCACCACTCTCTGTAACTGTCTCCGATCTTGAATGGTACAGTTACCATAGTGATACATCCATGCAGAATGCTCTCGATGGCACACCTATAAAAGTTGGCAAGAGTATTCAAAGTTATGCCAAATTTTCTCAGCTGCCTGAGGAAGAAGAGTCGTTGTTGGGCCTTTGTGAGCCAGTGCATCCACATGAAGAGTCCAAGAAAGCTTGTTGTGGATGACCACTCCCAGGAGCTTGACATTCTCCACTCGTTCCACCTCTTTGCTGTTAATGTGTAGGGGGGCATGAGTAACATCTCACCGAAAGTCAATAATGAGGTCCTTGGTTTTGTTGCCATTGAGAACTAGGTTGTTCTCAATACACCATTTTCCCAGGTCTTCCACTGCCTGTCTGCAATCTGTTTTTGTCGTCATCTGAGATGTGACCAACTATGGTGGTGTCATCAGCGAACTTGAAAATGGCATTAGTCTGGTATTTGGCAACACTGTCATGAGTATACAGTGAGTACAGTTGGGGGCTGAGTACACACCCCTGGGGGGCTCCAGTGTTGAGTGTTACTGAGGATGAAATATTGACCCCAGTCTTCACTGTTTGTGGCCTGTGGGTCAGGAAACTGAGGATCCATTTGCAGAGAGTGGGGCTTAGTCCAAGATCACTAAGTGTAGTAATCAATCTCGAGGGATAATAGTGTTGAAGACTGAACTGTAGTCAATGAGTAGGATTCTTAGGTAGCTGTTCTTGGTGTTCGAGGGAGGAGTGAAGGACAAGTGATATGATATCAGATGTGGACCTACTGGTCTGATAGTCAAACTGGAGTGGGTCAAGAGTAGTGGGGAGGCTGGAGTTGATTAATGTCATGACAGGCCTTTCAAAGCACTTCATGACCACCGAAGTTAGGCCCACTGGGCAGTAGTCATTGAGACATGCTGCATGAGCCTTCTTCGACACAGGGATGATGTTGGCCTCTTGAAACAGGCAGGGACGTAGCCTGCTGTAGGGAGAGGTCGAAGATGTCCGAGAAGACCTCTGCCAGTTGATCTGCACATGCTCTGAGTGTACGGCCTGGTACTCCGTCTGGTGCCATCGCTTTCCTTGAATTCACATGAAGGAAAACTGATCTGACCTCTGATGCAATGACTGTTGGGATTGGTTCATCAGGACTTGTCAGAATAGGTGTTACCTCTCCACTGAAATTCTGCTCAAAGCGAGCATAGAAAGCGTTGAGACGATCTTGCAGTGTCTCTTTTTAGAACTTGTGATGTCATTCAGTCCTTGCCATAGTCACCAGGTATCTGTCTGGGTGAAGGAGCAGTGCTCTAAAAGCTAGTGCTTCCAAATAAACCTGTTGGACTATAGCCTGGTGTTGTGATTTTTAACTTTGTATACCCCAGTCCAACACCGGCACTTCTTAATCAAGGCCAGAATAGCAGCGTGGAGAAAAGCAGGTACCAGTGCTTTGAAGGCAGCAATAGAAAATGGTTGAGGATGCTGGGGTCTGCAGATGGGATTGAGAGGGACTGAAGTAAAGGGGCATGAACTGGGCGAACGCAAAAACTCAGTCAGGACTGAAAATGGCAGCTGAAACTTGGAACAAAGCAGGTTTTGACTGCAGACAGGCACCAGAACAGGAATCTGTAACAAGCAGCATTAAACTGCAACTCAGCTTACTAACTAAATATAAGTGTCACTATTTTATCAACAAGATGAAAACAAAATAATGTTAATTTTAAATGGGGACTTATAGCTCCAATTTATTCAGCCTCTAATCATAGAGCTACTCTGTCATTCAATCTAGTGAGCAAAGAGATCAAATGACTATTCACTAAATTTGAAGCCAAGAAACTGAAAGCAAATAATTCAGAAATTAGTTAACAGTAGGTGACACAAAGTAAGAACAACAGGCAGAGATTCTCATTGGCAGAATGCATGAGTGTTTCCTACAGAGACTGTATGGCCAATTCACCTAACCTACACATCTTTTAATTGTGGGAGGAAACTGGAGCACCCGGAGGAAACCCAAGCAGACACGGGGAGAACGTGCAAACTCCACACAGACAGTCGCCGAAAGTGGGACTCAAACCTGGGTCCCTTGCGCTGTGAGGCAGCAGTGCTAATCACTGTGCCGTCCCATCCTATAGACTCTGTATTAGGATCTCAAAAATTCTTAATCATAGGTGAAGGACTTGGATAATGGAACAGAAAACTATATACCCAAATTTACTAAGCTAATGACACAATGTTAGACAGAATTGTAAGTAGTATATCTGGCAGCATAACATTGCAAAATAAATACAAATTAGATACAAAAATGAGCAGAACTGCGGCAGTGGGTTTCAATTCTGACTCGTGGTGCCAAACATTTAGCAGTGAGTCACATAATTTTTAATTTCTGAAGTATTATCCCAGACTCAGATATTAACCAGTTCAGGCTTCTGTATTTCCCCAGCATTCTTACTGGAGTGTTTGTTCCTGCTTGCATGTTCAGTATAGAGCCTTGGTGAGATCATACCTGGAATATCGTGTGCAGTTTTGGTCTCCTTATCTGAGGAATGATGCTCTTGCGACAGAGGGAGAGCTGCAAAGGTTTACCCAACTGATCCTGGGGATGGTTGCACTGGTGCATATGGAGAGGTTGAATGGATTATGTTTGCTGGAATTCAGAAGAATGAGGGGGGAATCTCAGAAATTGATAAAAGTCTAATAGGCATAGACATGGTAAATGCAGGAAGAATGCTCCCGGTGGCAGAAGACTCCAGAACCTGGGATCACATCCAAGTATATGGAGTATACCATTTAGAATTTAGAAACGTAGCAATTTCTTTACTCAGAACTGGTGAGCCTCTAGAACTCTCTGCCACAGAAAGCAGTCAAGGTCACAATATTGCATGATTTCAAAGAGTTGGATATAGCACTTGGAGCTAAAAACATCAAAGGATATGGAGGAAGAGCAGTAACAGACCCCACTGATTGAGATGATCAGCCATAATTATAATGAATGACAGAGAAGCTCAAAGGATCAAATGGCCGATTCCTGCTCCTATTTTCTATGTCTGAATATTCGAAGATAAAGACATGCATCCCAAACTGCCAAGTGCCTCTGGTCCATTCCAGGGGTTAAGTAGAAAGGCATCAATACATCCTGTAAAAACAGGTGTAACTTGCAATTCTATTGTGTAAGAGCTTTTTTTCTTTGAGAGATGCTTGTCTTGATAGCAGGTAATACACAATACCATTCCAGACCGTTCAAGATTTGATTTATTTCTTGTCACATGTACCAAAGTACAGTGAAAAGCTCTGTTTATGAGCAGTACAGGTAGATCATAGTAAGCAAGGATGTACAGATCAGAAAGACTTAGAGGCATACAGGTTGCATTGCACAGGGTATGCACTAGGCGAGAGTGACATTAGCAAAGGTCAGTATTATTTGAGGCTAGAGAGCCCATTCATCAGTCTAATAACAGCTGGGAAGAAAAAGCTTTTCCTGAACCTGCTGGGCTGCATGTGTTCAGGCTTCTGTATCTTCTGTTTGACAGAAGAGGTTGTAGGAGATCATTACCAGGGTGCAATGTGTCCTTGATGATGTTGGCAGCCTTTATCCAGCAGCGAGCGAGCACTATAATGGAGTCAATGGATGGAAGGCTGGATGTGCACACCACCTTCTGTTGTTTCTTACGATCCTGGGCAGAGTGCTTGCCATATCAGGCTGTTATGCACCAAACAATACATTTTCAATGGTGTATCTATGGAAGTTGGTGAGGATCCTTATGGAAACTCCTGAGCTGCCTAAGAAGAAACATTGTTGTGCCTTCTTGACTGTTGCATCTACGTGGGAAATCCAGGGCAGATGGTCAGTTATCTACCATTCACTATGATCATGATTGATCCTCTATCTCAATGCCATTTTCCTGCTTTCCTCTCCATATCCCTTGATGCTTTTCATACCAAAGAAAATCAATCTATTTCTTGAATGTAATCAGTAATCCAGCCTCACAGCCTTCCATGATATGATCAGAGGGACCTTCATATACAAACCCATCCATCCTTTAAGGGACATGTGGATAAAGATTAAGAAGGTATTGGGATAATCTCTTATATAAAAGTCAAGGCATAGGGTATGACAGCAGGGAAATTATGCTGAAACTACTAAGCCAAAACTAAAGTATTGGTGGCAGTTCTGGAATTCTTATTTTTGGTGGGATGCGATAGCAGTGGAGATGGTGTAAGAGAGATTTACCAGGATCTTGCCCAGGCTGGAGAATTTGAGTTATGAAGAGAGATAGGATAGACTGGTGTTGCTTTCCTTACAGCAAGGAGACACGAGGACATGATTAAGATGTATAAAATTGAGGGGCATAGACAGGGTAGATAAGAGGTGACTGTTCCCCTTGATGGAGAGATCAATGACTGGGGGGGGGCATAGATTTGAGGTAAGGGGTAGGATGTTTCAATTAGATGTGAGGAAACATTTTTTCACTGAGGGCAGTGGGAATTGTTGACCTACATTGGTTCCTGGTTACTTAGCATCTCAAATTAAATAATCTAATTGTTTTAAATCCTCTATTGCCTCACATGTCCACACCTGCACATGAGGTTCTCCAATTGTCCTGATTCCCCCACTGTTTGGAGCCATGCTATCAACTATTCAACCCTAGGCTCTGAAAGTAGTTCTTCAAATCTTTATTCCTCTTTACTCTTCTCCCTTAAGCAGTTCCTCAAAACACTCAGCTCAAATGTCCAGCACAATTCCTATTAGATCTTTCTTTGACCATGTGTCAACTTACGTTAACCATAGAGATGAAGCACCTTGGACCATGTGTTTACATAGAATGTACTTAATGAATGCAAGCCATTGCTGTTATTAACTTGTGACTCAACTGATTTCTGATGGAAGAAAACCAATATTTAGGGACAGATGGAAAAATGTTTGTCTCTAATGTTAAATTAAAATGAAAATACAGAATGCACATGTAGTCCACAACATGGTGACAGCAGGATCACAGAGAATAATTAGGAATTTAATTTGATATTAAAGTGGAACATAGCAATTATTTTTAATGATGCTAGAAGTTACATTTCTGACCAAGTTGCCCTGATAGTTTTATCATGCTTTTACCAAATCTCTGCCTCGTTTCTTGAACTACCAGGCATGGCTGGTTTCACATTTCAAGGTATGCAGACCATCCAAGTCACAACATTACTGGACACAAAAAATGAGAGTGTTAAAAAGCACTGGGGTTTAATTACACCAGATGGAAGCATTTAAATTATTAACATCAAGCAACAATCCAGTTCTTTTTGACAGTTTCGCTTTGGTCTTTCTTTCAGATTTGTATGTTTGAAATCTAGTTGCCATTTGATTTACTTTACTTCCTTTTTGAAAGTATGGATGGAGGTACCCATTATAAAAATCAGCAGCTGAGAGATCCTTCTTCAGCACCACTCGCTTGAAGCCTGACCATCCATTCTAGAGAGAAACATATTCATGATTAACTAATTGTTGCGGAATGGAGAAGGTTTGCAGTTTTACATTAGGTTATGTAGTGACAGAGACAGGCCATTCAGCCCAATCACTCCCTGTTGACATTCATGTTGCACACTTACCTCCTCCCATTGAGATGAGAAACAATCTATTGCAGTAAGCACCCATTCCCTTCTCTTTCCCATTTGCCCTCCAGCTTAGTGTAATTCGCAAATTTAGAAGTCATGGTTTTGACTCCAAAACTTAAATGGTTAAATATAGCCCCAGCATTGAGCCTGGTCAGACACCACTTCCTATGCTGTGGTTCTGTTCGCCGAGCTGGAAATTTTTGTTGCAAACGTTTCGTCCCCTGTCTAGGACAGGAGACTCCCAAGCACTGAGGATGTCACCTAGACAGGGGATGAAACGTTTGCAACAAGAATTTCCAGCTCGGCGAACAGAACCACAGCAACGAGCACCCGAGCTACAAATCTTCTCACAAACTTTGAACCACTTCCTATCTCCTGCCATTCTGAAGTTTACAAATTTTTATCTTTTTACTCCCATCCTTCTAAACATTCTGCTCTGAAGCTGAACACCAATCACTGGAGAGGGTGACTATACAAATATCCCCTTCCTCAATGATGAAAAGCCCAGCACATCAGTGCAAAAGATAAGGCTGAAGCATTTGCGGCTATCTTCAGCCGGAAGTGCCAAATGCATGATCCATTTCAGCTTCCTTCAGTGGTCCCCAGCATCACAGATACAGTCTTCAACCAATTTAATCCACTCCATGTGATATCAGGAAACAGTTGGAGTCCTGGATACTGCAAAGGCTATGGGCTCTGACAACATTCCAGCAATCATACTGAAAACGTGTCTCCAGAACTTGCTGGTCTCATAGCCACGTTGTCCCTGGACAGTTGCAAAATTGGAATCTGGCAAATAATGAGGAAAATTGCCCAGGTATGCCCTGTACACAATAAAATAGACAAATCCAACCCAGCCATTTACTGCCCATCAGTCTACTCCTGATTATCAGTGAAGTGATGAAAGGTGCCATCAACAATGCTATCGAGCAGCACCTGCTCAGCGATGCCCAGTCTGGGTTCCACCAGGGCCTCTCAGCTCCTGACCTCATTATTTGGTTCAGACATGGACAAATGAGTTGAATGAGAGTGATAACCCTCAGCATCAAGGCTGCATTTGACTGAACGTGGCATCAAGGAGGCACAGCAAAACTGAAATCAATGGATATCAGGGAGCAAACTGTCCACCGCAAGCAAGGATATAAATTCTTGGATCACTGGGGTATGTTTTACGGTAAGGATAAATTATACAAGAGGGACGGGTTGTACCTTAATAGGTGGGGGACCAGCATTCTGGCAGACAGGTTTGCCACTGCATCACAGAGGTGTTTAAATTAAGCAGGTGGAGGGGACACAAACTGGAATTTAAGAAGGAAGTTAAAGGGCAAGTGAGAATAAGAGAAGTTAAGAAAGGCAATAGAATCAATGAAGCAGAAAACTCAAGAAGGAATCATACAGGATGGTCAAGTGAAATAGGTATTGATTGGAAGGGTGAGGGGAGTAATAAATTTAAAATATCATATATCTTATGCTTCGTGCATTCATATAAGCTGGATGAGCTTGAGCCTCAGTTGGAAATCAGCAGGTACAATATTGTGGGGATAACTGAGACGTGGCATCAAGTGGATTAGGCCTGGGAAATGAATATTCAAGGCTATACATGCTACGGAAAGGGCAGACTGACAGGCAGAGGAGGTGGAGTGGCCCTATTGGTGAGGAATGATATTCAGTCCCTTGAGGGGGGGGGACATAGAATCAGGAGATGTACAGTCAGTATAGATAGAGCTGAGAAATTCTAAGGGTAGAAAGACCCTAATGGGAGTTATATACAGACCCCCAAACAGTAGTCTGGACGTAGTGTGTAAGTTGAATAAGGAGCTGAAATTGGCCTGTCGCAAAGGTATTACTACAGTTGTTATGGGGGATTTCAACATACAGGTAGACTGGGAGAATCAGGATGGTACTGGACCCCAAGAAAGTGTGTTTGTGGAGTGCCTCTGAGATGGATTCTTAGAACAGCTTGTACTGGAGCCTACTAGGGAGAAGGATTCTGGATCTGGTGTTGTGCAATGAACCGGATTTGATCAGGGACCTCGAAGTAAAGGAGCCATTAGGAGGTAGTGACCATAATAAGTTTTAATCTGCGATTTGAGACGGAGAAGGGAGAATCGGAAGTGTCAGTATTGCAGTTGAACAAAGAACTATGGAGCTATGAGGGAGGAGCTGGCCAAAGTTCAATGGTTCAATACCCTAGCAGGGATGGCAGTGGAACAACAATGGCAGGTCTGGATATAACGCAGAAGGTGCAGGATCAGTTCATTCCAAAGAGGAAGAAAGATCCTAAAGGGAGGCAGGGGAGCCATGGCTGATGAGGGAAGTTAAGGACTGTATAAAGATAAAAGAGAAGTATATCATACCGAAGATGAGTGGGAAGTCAGAGGACTGGGAAACCTTTAGAGAGTAACAGAGGATAACTAAAAAGGCATTATTTGGAGAAAACAAAATGTGGTACAAAGGCAAACCGGCCAAAAGAAAAAAAATTGTTAAGACTAAAATTGGGCCCTTGAAGACAGAAACGTGTGCATTTATTATGGGGAGCAAGGAAATGGCAGAAGAGTTGAATAGGTACTTTGGATCTGTCTTCACTAAGGAAGACACAAGCAATCTCCCAGGTGTGGTAGTGGCTGAAGGGCCATGGGTAATGGATGAACTGAAGGGAATTTATATTAGGTAGGAAATGGTGTTGGAGAGACTGTTAGGTCTAAAGGGTAATAAGTCCCCGGGACCTGATGGTCTGCATCCCAGGGTACTGAAGGAGGTGGCTCTATAAATCATGGATGTGTTGGTAATCATTTTCCAATGTTCTATAGATTCAGGATCAGTTCCTGCAGATTGGAGGATGGCTAATGTTGTCCCACATTTCAAGAAGGGAAGGAAAGAGAAAACAGAATTATAGACCGGTTAGCATGACGTCAGTGGTGGGAAAAGTGCTGGAGTCAATTATAAAAGATGAAATTACGACACATCTGGATAGCAGTAACAGGATAGGTCAGAATCAGCATGGATTTACAAAGGGGAAATCGTGTTTGACTAATCTTCTGGAATTTTTTGAGGATGTAACTATGAAGGTGAACAAAGGACAGCCAGTACAAGTCGTGTACCTGGACTTTCAGGAAGCCTTTGATGAAGACCCACATAGGAGGTTAGTGAGCAGCACGTGGTACTGGGGGCAAAATACTGACTTGGATTGAAAATTGGCTGACTGACAGGAAACAAAGAGTAGTGATAAACAGATCCCTTTCAGAATGGCAGGTGGTGACCAGTGGGGTACCACAAAGTTCGGTGCTGGGACCGCAGCTGTTTACAATGTACATTAATGATATAGATGAAGGTATTAAAACTAATATTAGCAAATTTGCTGATGACATAAAGCTGGGTGGCAGGATGAAATGTGAGGAGGATGTTATGAGAATACAGGGTGACTTGGACAGGCTAGGTGAGTGGACGGATGCATGGCAGACGCAGTTTAATGTGGATAAATGTGTGGTTATCCACTTTCGTGGCAAGAACAGCAAGGCAGATTACTATCTAAATGGAGTCAGGTTAGGTAAAGGGGAAGTACGATGAGATATAGGTGTTCTTGTCCATCAGTCAATGAAAGCAAGCATGCAGGTACAGCAGGCAGTGAAGAAAGCTAATGGCATGCCGGCCTTCATAACAAGAGGAATTGAGTATAGGAGCAAAAAGGTCCTTCTGCAGCTGTACAGGACCCTGGTGGCACGAAGCATGTTTCCGCAGATGGGTGAGTTCAGAACCAGAGGATGCAGTTTAAAAATAAGGGGTAGGCCATTTAGAACAGAATTGAGGAGAAACTTCTTCACCCAGAGAGTGGTGGATATGTGGAATGCTCTGCCCTAGAAGGCAGTAGAGGCCAAGTCCCTGGATACTTTCAAGAAAGAGATGGATAGAGCTCTTAGAGACAGTGGAATCAAGGGTTATGGGAATAAGGCAGGAAAAGGATACTGATCGCGGATGATCAGACATGATCATAATGAATGGTGGTGCTGGCTCGAAGGGCCGAACGGCCTACTCCTGCACCTATTGTCTATTGTCACCGGTTGGAGTCTTATATAGCACAAAGGAAGATGGTTATAGTTCTGTACTATCATTTAATAATATTAAAGCTGATCTGATTGTGGCCTTCACTCAAAATCTCCATCTACCTCTGATCACCTTTGACTTCCTTGTTAGTCAAGAAATATAGTTTTACCTTGCAACGCACCAAAAGCATGTTTGATTCCTTGTGGAAGTGGATAGTTCCAGGGGCTAATTGTTCTGGTGTGAAAGCTACAAAAGCAAATGTTAAAAACAAAATAATTGCAATTCTCAAAAAGGTATCTCAGGATTATTATTAAAAAGACACAAAAATAGATATCTGACTGAACATCTGATTTGTTTTAGTTCATATTTCAATTTAACATCTAAAGAGTGAAATGTAACAGAGACAAAGCTAGTTCAGAATTTACAAAACTTCTGCAGTAAATTATTAAAAAGGAAGCCAACAGGCCAGATCATGGCAAATTATAACAGATAGGCACAGAAAAAGCTGCAAACACAATCTCATAATCAGACTGGTTAATGGATGGTAAGGGTTTTGTTATTAGACCAGAACCAATCAATCTTGATATAGAATAAAGAACAAAGTACAGCACATGAACAGGCTCCCCATGCCTGTACTGATCAACATGCCCTAACAAAACTAAAACAAAACAAACCTTCTGCCCTTATTCAGACCGTATCCCTCTATTCCATCCCTATTCATGTAACCATCCAAATGTCTATCAAATGTCGCCAATGTACCTGCTTCCACCATTGCTTCTGCCAGTGTGTTCCAGGCTCCTAACACTGTGAAAAACTTCCCACTCACATCTCCCTTAAACTTCCTCCCCCTCACCTTGAATTTTTGCCCCCTTGTAATTGAAACTTCAATCCTGGGGAAAAGCCTCTGACTATCCACCCTATCTATGCCTCTCATTGTTTTGTAGAGCTCTATCAAGTCTTCTCTCAGCCACTGTCTTTCCGGTGAACACAATCCTAGTCTTTTTAGCCTTTCCTCCTAGCTAATGCTCTCGAAGCCAGGCAACATCCTGGTGAACCTTCCCTGCACTCTCTCCAAAGTTCCATGTCCTTCTAGTAGTGTGGCGAACAAAACTGCACATAATATTCCAAATGCAGCCTAACAAGGGTTTTATATAACTATAACATGATTTCCCACTCTTGTACACCATGCCCCAGCCAATGAAGTCAAGCATGCCTTATGCCTTCTTAAATCACCTTGGCTACCGGTGTGCCATTTTTAGGGAACTATGGGATCTGCCATTTCTGTGCCCAAGTTGCCAATCTATATCCTGTTGTATCCTTTCACTGTTAGCAATTCCACCAATCTTTGTGTCATCTGCAAACTTACTAATCAGACCAACCACATAGGCCCCTACATTCTCCTACTGACACTTCAGAATTGAAATTCGGAAAATTTAACACATTTTTAAAAAAATACTGCATTAGTAAAAGTGACAACACAGTTGTCATCTTGACATAAACCTGTGGCCCTTTCTTGGGACACCAACCCACACCACTAAAGATGTTTTTTTTAATGGCCTATTCAGACCACTGAAGTTGTCCCAAAATTACAAATAGAAATGGGAGTCACTAGTTCAAGAATGTGGCTCACTTCCACCTTCTCAGCAAAAATGAGCAAATGCCAGCTTAGTGAATGTGACCCAGTTCGCAAAAAATAAATCATTTCTAAAGCATGTGTAAAGAAAAAGGATAAATATGCACTTCCAATTAAAAGCTTTGATTGGCTAGTAAGACCTGTGCCTCACTACCCACTTCACTTTCAATGGCAAGACCTACAAACAAAATCAATGGGACACACATGGGATCACCAATACCAGGATCCTGAGCAGAAGCAGTAATGCAGAGACTCGAACGAACAGCCCTTCGCACAATCCAACTCAAATTTTGGTCCCGCTATGTGAATGACACCTTTGACATCACAAAACAGAACAAATTAGAGGAAACGTCATTAACAACATCCTCACTGGCATAAATTTTACCAAAGAGAAAGAGAACAACAACAGATTCCCCTTCCTAGACGTCACAGTGGAACAAACAAACAGTCAATGGAGAACTGCAGACCAACATCTACAGGAAAGCAACACACACAGACCAGATACTTAACTGTAGGAGCAATCAGGCCAACACCCACAAACTGAGTTGCATAAGGACATTATGCAATTAGGCCACAACACACTACAGCACCCAGGAACTACAAACAGCAGAAAAAGATATTTATACAGCATATTCAAGAACAATGGGTACTCAATAAACACAGTTCGCCGATTCTTAAACAACAAATCCAAACAAATAGACACAAGCGCAGAGATTCTAGCCACATAACCATACAAAGACAGCTCGGAGATGACGACTAGACCACTCCGACCACTTAGCATCATGGTAATCCGGAAACCCATCAACACACAAACAGCTACTGATAAACCTAAAAGGACCCTGTACCAACGACCAACAAAACAAATGTCATTTACAAAATATACCCTGCAAGGACTGCAACAAGCACTACATTGGACAAACAGACAGGAAACTAGCCACCAGGACACATGAACACCAACTAGCCACAACCAGCTATCACTAGTATCCTTACATACAGATGAAGAATGACACCACTTTGACTGGGACAGAGTAAACAGAGACACATATTCAAACCGGAACTCCATCAATAAACATATTGATTTCAACCCCATTTACCAACCACTGAGAAAAAGAAACGGAAATAATATCACCCACCGGATACATAGAGACACACAAATAGAAAGTGGGACAGAAGACCAGCGCTTCACCGGAGGCTCATTCATGATGTTACCTAGTATAGTGACAAAACATCTGAGAACAAACCTACCAGCTCAGCAAGAAAACTTACAACCTGAAAAAACCTTAATTTCAACTGGAAGATGCGAACCCATCCACATTGAACAAAACAAAGACAGGAAAAAGGACACATAGATCAAGAATCTCTTGACAGATGATAGAATAATAAGGAAAAAGCTTGTATTTCTGTAGTGCTTTACACAAGCACTTGTTGTCAAAATGAATTGTTATAAATAGCAGCCACTGTTGTAATGTTGGAAATACATGAACCAAATTGTACACAGCATGATCCCACAAACAGTAACATGAAAATTATCAGTTTTTGTGTCATAATAATGCTGTGAATTCTATTTCAGGCAGATGGTTTAACATCCCATCCAAAAGGAGGGCTTCCAGCAATTGCCATTTCTCATAAAGAATTCCAATCTTTTACCACCTTGAGTGCATGGAAATATTTCCTTACATTACTCTTCAAAAGAACTGATTCTAACTTTTAGGCCACTATCCTACTTCTAGATCCTCCAATCAGGTGAAACAGTTTCTCTCTACTTACCATAGAAACTCCTCAAAATATATTAAAAACTTTGCTGAAAACCTCTATCTAATCTTCTAAAATCTAGGAAAGACAACTTTAATTTGTATAATCTCCCATGAAACTTTGAGTTGTCGAACCAAGAACCATACAGACTTCCTCAGTGGCAGCAGTAACTCGAAGGGTGGGAGCTTGGACCAGGGGCCTGTTGAGAGCGGTGAGTCACTGATTTGAGCTTTTAAATTTGAAGTCAGAGAGCAGGAGGTTTCTGGGAAAGGAAGGACTTTTCATTTTTATTTCTGTCCAGATATATAAGTCAATGTTTTCTCAACCTGAGACACGACCATTCTAGAGCTCCCACCCAACCAAATCCTCTAACCTTAAAGAGTTTAATTCAGATAAATGTGAGGTGCTGCATTTTGGGAAAGCAAATCTTAGCAGGACTTATACATTTAATGGTAAGGTCCTAGGGAGTGTGGCTGAACAAAGAGACCTTGTTCAGTGCAAGTTTATAGCTCCTTGAAAGTTGAGTCGCAGGTAGATAGGATAGTGAAGGTGGCGTTTGGTATGCTTTCCTTTATTGGTCAGAGTATTGAGTAAAGAAGTTGAGAGGTCACGCTGTGGCTGTACAGAACATTGGTTAGGCCACTGTTGGAATATTGCATGCAATTTAGGTCTCCTTCCTATTGGAAAGATGTTGCTAAACTTGAAAGGGTTCAGAAAAGATTTACAAGGATGATGCCAGAGTTGGAGGATTTGAGCTTCAGGGAGAGGCTGAACAGGCTGGGGCTGTTTTCTCTGAAGCATCGGAGGCTGAGGGGTGACCTTATAGAGGTTTACAAAATTATGAGAGGCATGGATAGGGTAAATATGCAAAGTCTTTTCCCTGGGATCGGGGAGTCCAGAACTACAAGGCATAGGTTTAGGGTGAGAAGGGAAAGATATAAAAGAGACCTAAGGGGCAACTTTTTCACGCAGAGGGTGGTACATGTGTGGAATGAGCTGCCAGAGGAAGTGGTGGAGGCTGGTACAATTGCAACATTTAAGAAGCATCTGGATGGGTATATGAATAGGAAGGGTTTGGAGGGATATGGGCCAGGTGTGGCAGGTGGGACTTGGTTGGGTTGGGATATCTGGTCGGCATGGACGGGTTGGACCGAAGGATCAGGTTCCATGCTGTACATCTCTATGACGAGGGACACATCAGCTAAGCGTCTCTTTTTTACTTTGTGATAAGGGGACTATAAGGGATGGCAGTGCAAGGAGAGCAATGTTCCTCCTGCAGGATGTTTGAGGTGAGGGAGGCCATTAGTGCCCCATCCAAGTACATCTGCAAGAAGTGCACCCAACTCTCGCTCCTCCAAGACCGTTAGGGAACTGGAGTGGGAGCTGGATGAACTTCGGATCATTCGGGAGGCAGATGCTGTGATAGTAACTACTTACAGGGAAGTAGTTACTCCTAGGCACGAAGAAAGCTGGGTGACTGTTCGAAGGGGGGGAAAAACAGTCAGTCAGTGGAGGGATCCCCCGTGGTCATTCCACTGAAAAATATGTATACTGTTTTGGATACTGTTGAGGGGGACGACTTACCAGGAATATGCAGTGGGGCCCAGGTCTCTGGCACAGAGCCTGTCCCTGTTTCACAGAATGGAAGGAGGGAAAGGAGGAGAGTGTTAGTCATTGGGGACTCAATAGTTAGAGGCTCAGATAGAAGGTTTGTTGGGAACGAATGAGTTTCGCAGTTGTAGTGTCATCTCCCAGGTGCCAGGATCCATGATGTCTCGGATCGTATCTTTGGGGTCCTGAAGGGAGAGGGTGACCAGCCTCAAGTCGTGGTCCATGTAGGTACCAGCGACATAGGTAAAAGAGGGATAGGGTTGTAAGACATGATTTCAGAGAGCTAGGGTGGAAGCTGAGAGCCAGAACAAACAGAGTTGTTATCTCTGGTTTGTTACCCGTGCCACGTGATAGCGAGGCAAGGAACAGGGAGAGATATGAGCTGAACATGTGGCTGCAGGGATGGTGCAGGAAGGAGGGTTTCAGGTTCTTGGATAATTGGGACTCATTCTGGGGAAGGTGGGACTTGTACAAACAGGACGGTCTTCACTTGAACCAGAGGGGTACTAATATCCTGGGTGGGAAATTTGCTGTTGCTATTTGGGTGGGTTTAAACTAGCTCAGCAGGGGGATGGAAACCTGAGGTGTAGTTGTAGTGTACAGGAGGATGAGAGTAGGAAGGACAGGGACAGGATTTCAAGGTCACAGGAATGTGCTGGCAGACAGCAAACTGGTTTGAAGTGGGTCTACTTCAATGCCAGAAGTATCCGAAAATAAGGTAGGTGAGCTTGCAGCATGGATAGATACCTGGGACTTTGATGTTGTGGCCATTTTGGAGACATTGTCTGCATCCCCTGCATTTTGCTACCCCATTTTATGCTTCCTAAATCTTGCCTAATCGCATTATAATTGCCCTTGCCCCATTGATAACTCTTGACCTGTGGCATGTACCTATCCCTTTTCTTCACTAAACTAAACGTAACTGAATTATGGTCACTCTCTACAAAGTGTTCACCGACAACTAAATCAAACACCTGGCCTGGTTCATTACCCAGCACCAGATCCAGTGAGGCCTCCCCTCTTGTTGGCCCTTTGACATATTGTGTCAGAAAACCCTCCTATACACATTGGACAAAAACTGATCCATCCAACGTTCTAGAGTTATAGCATTTCCAGTCAATGTTGGGGAAGTTAAAGTCCCCCATAATGTTCCTTTCACTCCTACCCAGAATAATTTTGCTAATCCTCTCTTCCACCTCCCTGGAACGGAGGCCTATAAAAAACTCCAAGCAGTGTGACCTCTCCTCTCCTGTTTCTAACCTCAGCCCACTACCTCAGTAGACGAGTCCTCATCCAAAGTTCTCTCAGCCACCGTTATACTGTCCTTGACTGACAAGGCCATGCCTCCCCCTCTTTCACCGCTAATGTTCTTCATGAAAGATCTAAACCCTGGAACCTGCAACATCCATTCCTCACCCAATGTCCATGTCTCCGAAATGGCCACAACATCCTGCGGCGGAGACGAAGGAATTGGGAATATGGGATGGCATTTTTACAGGGGGCAGGGTGGGAGGAGGTGTAGTCTAGGTAGCAGTGAGAGTTGGTCGGTTTATAGTAAATGTCCGTGTTGATTCGGTCGCCTTCATCTCCGCCGCATCTGCTCCCAGGAGGACCAGTTTCAAAACCGTACAACCCAGATGGCCTACTTCTTCAAAGACCGCAATTTACCCCCAGACGTGATCGACGATGCTCTCCACTGCATCTCCTCCAGTTCCCGTTCCTCCGCCCTTGAGCCCCGCCCCTCCAATCGCCACCAGGACAGAACTCCACTGGTCCTCACCTACCACCCCACCAACCTCCAGATACATCATATCATCCGTCGTCATTTCCGCCACCTCCAAACGGACCCCACCACCAGGGATATATTTCCCTCCCCTCCCCTATCAGCGTTCCGAAAAGACCACTCCCTC
>NC_057741.1:42969798-42971837 GCF_004010195.1 Chiloscyllium plagiosum
TCACCCTCACCTTAACCTCCTTCCACCTATCGCATTTCCAACGCCCCTGCCCAGAGCCCCTCCTCCCTATCTTTTATCTTAGCCTGCTTGGCACACTTTCCTCATTCCTGAAGAAGGGCTCATGCCCGAAACGTCGATTCTCCTGCTCCTTGGATGCTGCCTGATCTGCTGTGCTTTTCCAGCAACACATTTTCAGCTCTGATCTCCAGCATCTGCAGTCCTCACTTTCTCCTATCTTTGTAATAGTAATGTCTCCATTTTGTTTATTTTGTCACTTAAATAGTACAAATAAAAAAGATTGTTGAGGCCCCAAAGTGGATACTTTCTGTCTTCATTAGTTATTTTCTACCAATTAAAAAAATCTTACTCTGTTACCCAGTTTTCAGCTCATCTCCTAAACACATTAATAAATTGCCTTCAATTCCATAAAAGTTTATCTGGCTCATTATGAAGAACTTTGTCAACTGTCTGCCCAATACTTAAATCACCACTTCAAAAAAAACCCATCATTCATGTCCATCAGCTCTGATCTATCAGCTGGCTTTTTCTCAAAGTTTGCTGAGCAGTCTGTTGCTTCTCTTAATTAAAAGTTTGAATAATTCCCAACCAAATTCAGGTCAAGTGATCCATAATTCCCCCATTTCTTTCTCTCACTTTTCTTAAACTGCAAATTCACGTGTTCTAAATGTGTAATTTTATCACACAGCTAAGCTTTAAAATATCCCTTTAATCCACAGAAAAACAAACTTCTGAAGAGCGTGTGGTGAATTCCTGGTAATCACCTCGGTTCACAGGGATGCCCGGATGGTTTACGGTTTCCACAGGGATGAGTGTTAATAAGGGAGAGCAAACAAAATGAAAACTTGAGATAAAAAAATTAAGATACTGAGTGGCATTTTCTTGCATCTTTCAGAAAAGTTCACAGAACAAGAAGAAAGCTGCTGCTCAGTAACAGGCAAAACAGAACTGAAACTCTCCCAGGAATAGTACTTGCCAGTTTGGTAGGAAATTAAATACAGAAGTAAAACTGCAGGAAAACAGTTTTTCCAGAGCCAACTAAACAGTTTAAAGAGGTGTTATGGACTGGACCAGACCCCCTCAAAATATTTTAAGAAGGTTGCCTAAACCCTAACCTTTCCGTATTTTAAAGGCAGATGTGAAGTGGATATTCCAAGTGTGATGCAAACCACTTGGCTTTAAGCAAAACAGAATTTATTTAAACCCTACAGTTGAAACAAACAAAAGGAAACAGAATTTAGAATAACGTAACGATTAGAAAACTTAACCTACCTGACATAGTATTTAACTAAGGAGCTGTTCTAATCCTGTAAGACTCCATAAACACACCCCTTGGCAAAAGGTAAATTCAAACACAGGTTCTTACAGGCAGGAGGGAATAACTTCCAAAGAGATTTCAGAGAGAAAACCCAGTCAGGAATCTCTGCTGAAGCTTGGAACATTTGTGCATTGCAGCAGCTTTTTATTGCTACAGCCAAACCAAACTAGAAGAAACCTAAACTGGGAGAACTGTTCTATCCCCTGCCATTGTTAAACTAGGTTCTTTCCATTCCCCTCAGTACCTCTGCCTTTATGACCTCTCCAAAAATATCCATGACAAAATAACCTTGTTAAAGTGACAGCATCTTCACTGGAATCTCTGAAATGCTGGATTGTCAGGTCCTAATGCCAGAGGGGATTCATTGAAATCTTACTGGCGATACAGAATAGAACATAGAAGAATACAGCGCAGTACAGGCCCTTGGGCCCTCGATGTTGCGCCGATCCAAGCCCACCTAAACTACACTAACCCACTATCCTCCATATACCTAACCAATGCCCTCTTAAATGCCCATAAAGAGGGAGAGTCCACCACTGCTACTGGCAGGGCATTCCATGAACTAACGACTCGCTGAGTGAAGAACCTACCCCGAACATCAGTCCTATATCTACCCCCCCTTAATTTAAAGCTAGCCCACTATCCTCCATATGCCTATCCAATGCCCGCTTAAATGCCCAAAAAGAGGGAGAGTCCACCACTG